>NW_026889765.1:9142500-9746250 GCF_033153115.1 Saccostrea echinata | reverse complement strand
TTTACACTACCTCCGTATGCTTTAATCTCGATATCGCTAATTAGTGCCTTGCGTCTTCAGAAAAAGATTTTCAATGATTTTCCCTACACAATGCCCATATAAAAAGAATAGACTGTTTATTGCTATTACTGGGATTTCAACAACTTAATTTAAAGTCAGAATTTCTTTAATTCTGGGGACGTTTTAATGATCTTGTTAGCAAATGTAACCTATCAATGGGTCATATCTAGTCTGAAGTGTTCCAAAACAATTTTTAGACAATGGTTGTTACACTAAATTTCAATATATATGGAGTATTCCGTCTACTTGATCAATACATAGGACTCAAGGCGGATTTTACCGGTTGACAGGGGATGCTTACTTCTCCTAATCAATGGATCCCACCTCTGGAATATCCAGGGACCTTCTTTTATACCCGTTTCACAGATATGTACTGTTTGCATCTTTTTAACCAATCACAGTTCTTTATCACCATTTCCATTTGATAAGCGATGACTTAAAACAAAAAAATGTTACATATTTGACAGCTTCTATGTTTATTTCACTATATCACTATGTGAGAAGTTTAAAATGATGTTTTTTTTTATTTTTAGCATCTGATTGCATAAGAAACATCGACCCTGACCATTTCATTTCTCAGAAAATTGCTATGAAAAAATATTAAAGCTGCTTTTATCTATTTTTGGAATATTTTTATATGAAACTGTATAATGAGAATTACGATTATTATATTACTTACTGCTTAAATTTTTCTCTATTTTTCAATATAAAAAGGACAACATATCATTTTGATAAATTGCATAAGATCTTGCATTGTCTAAAGGATGAACAGACAAAGTAAAATCTGCATCCAAACTGAAAATTACATAATATATGATGTAATGCATGCATTTAACAGTCATTACTCGAATTTTTATTTAAACATGATGACATTTATTGTCTCAGTTCTTGGAAAACTGCTAATTTTAAGGTTTATTCTAAGGTAATTACACAGAAAATGAAGACAGTTAATTTGTTAATTATATCGTAAATATATTACATCAGACAACTGCTCTTATAGTAAATATTACTGGACCTGCATTTGATTAGTTATGCTTAGTGTCAAAATTTGAGGATGCTATTTTCGTTGCGCAGCACAGTTAAGGTACCAAATGGAAATATCGGCGAATATTTTAGATAGAAAATACATTCTTTACAAGGACGGGCATTTCTTTTTAGGACTTTACTATTATCAGACAAATGCAATGTGGTTGAAAACTAAATGTTGAGGACGATTAGATTTCTTATTAAGACTTGTCACGTGATGTGGCAGTCATGTGATTTTAGCAAATATACCTGAAGTATTGAGGTCATCTATAAATTCTAATATTGCAAGGGCATAACCAAGTTAAAAATCTAAGTTTAGCATAAAATTATTTTCAACACTCTTTGTAGTTTGTGAAAAGTGCTGCTAACCTATATAGATTCTACTATCTAATTGCTAAAATTACATTTGTTAGACCGTATGTTGAATATTTTGCTGGTCAAGTACATTAAATATAGATATAATTAATTCATTGGCAAGATTTCAACAGGTTCGCAGCACTTTTCAAATATCTTCATACTTCTTGAGTTTATGTGTAAAAGCTTGTCATAATTCATTGAGGGTATGCCCTTGCAATATATAGATTTATTACGATCCTTCTATTACCCTTCAATGAATCTGCATACAAATATACGACAGTATCGCTTGTCTACGGAATGTACGGGAAGTATATGAATAAAATCATAAAACAGACATCGCATCCAAGTTAATGGCCTCTTATATATCTACAATTTATATTTTATTTAATTACAAAATACATTTTTCATTGTATAAATATACCTTGATCCGCCTCTCACTGCATAAAAACTGCGTCAAATTTTCCGATATGACGTCACATTGACAAGTGCATTGCGATCAGTGAATTGTTTATATATTGCTGTGTGGGATTTAACCAACGACAACAATGCATGCATTAGTTAGTATTGATGTAGTTTAAAGCTATTCATAAGTTTAAAATAGCAAATCATTTCATTTTGTTGTAATTTGAAGAACTTATATTTTTGTGTGATGTCATAGTAAGCATTTCCCGTATAAATTAGGCCCCGCCTCCTTACTGCAGCCTTAACTGTGCTGCGTATGTGTCACTACTTGCAAATGGCTTAAAGAAGTTTCAATCACTGATGTATAATTTTAGATACAATTTATTAACTTTATTCTCGATAAATAAAGTCCTAGAACAGTCCTTGTAACATTTCGACACCAAAAACTAATTTTTGAAGACTTGTATTGCTCTTAAAAGTAAACTGCATGATGGTTTTTATAACAATATAGAAATGTCGCCAATCATTCATTTACAATACGTATTTCTGACAGTCATCTTGATCAGTGCCCAGTCCATCTGCAACAACTACCTAGGTTTGTTTTACAAGGGTATTTCATTGCTATCAGAAGTTTATTTATTCTCTCTTCTAAGATATGTATTCATATTGACTTTAATGTAAGGAATAAACTATAGAGCGATTTTTAGTTCCCTCTATTTTTCAAATACATGTTTCCTGTCAACTTTTTTTTTCTAGTGGGTGGTTAATACATGCGATGGTTTTCGAGATATGACTTGTTATATTTATTTTTATTCCTTAGATCCTACATATTTTCACATATTTTACATATTTTTTTCTACATACTTTTTAATATCTACAAATATGTATACTGAAAAGGATATCATATACATTTATCTTTGTTCTAAAACTACCATATAAAATCAGGGATTCCAAAATATTGCTCGATCTCATCAAATTTGTCTGGAATTTCATTCCTACATAACAAAAAATCGAATGATATTTTCTGTTATAAAAAGAAAAATGTTTTTAATAATTTTTTATCAATATATAGTAATAATGTCTTTTTAAAGTTAATGATTTTTAATCTTTCAAATCGTTTTTACAAAAATACATATACGTCCATCATTCATAAAAAAGCTCAGTGTAAAAGATGACGATAACGAACAGTAAGCTCATAAAATCAGTAATCAAAACGAACCATGAACAGGGTAAAATATGAACCCCTGGAATACCAGAGATGGGATCAGGTGCTTAGAAAAAGTAACCATCATCTGTCGATCGTAATCCCTATGTATTGATCAGATACTCCGTTGTCTAATTCAGTATAAAAAACAATAACTTCCCAAATGGTATTATAGATGTCAGACAAGATACTAACGAACGATTGGTTGTATTTAAAAATGCGTTCAACAAAACGACCATAAAATTTGCAAAAGCTTAGTTTTATTGGAGTTGTTGAAATCATTGTAACTTCAACATATTTGTTAGTAATTTTGCTCGAATTAAAAATTGATCGTACACAGAGCATGAACTTGTGGTATCGAATCATTTGTGAAACATAAACATGATATGCATTTGGTGTTGGAATATTGCTAGATAAATAAGGGAAGTTAACGATGAAAAAGCATAAGTCATCCCGTTTTGACTTACACTTAAGTTATTAGTTAGCCATTATCATCTTAAATCAGCTTAACATCCAAATATGACATAAATGTAACCCAGTCTATAGTGTCTTTTATTTCGAGTTCAATTGGATATATCGAGTCGACATATAAATGAAAGTAATAATTGTTGAATGATAAAACGTCTGAAGTTAAGTTGAAGTCCAAAGCAAAAGTCGTCTTCTTCTCATGATGACATTTTTGAATAAATTCATCCTCATAGAAATATAAACACAGGTCGGCTAATAAAAAAGCTAGTGCCCTTCGGAATTTCAACAATGTCTAACCAAATAGCAAGATACTTATAAGACAATATACGAACCAACAATAGACTTTATTTACGAATAAGGTAATTCATATAAAACGACCATAGAATGTGCGAAAAGCTTAGGTTAAAAGTTAAAAAAGTTGTGGATCATTCCTTGTAACAACAACTTGGCTAGGTTAAAAAATCAAAGTACTGAAGGTACTGATGGGAGTTGATTTTAAAGACTATTTCAAATAAAATTTTGTTTTTAACCTTGTTTACAGCTTTTCAAATTATTTACAACATTATTCCTTCTTAATTTGGTATGCGAGTAACAAAATACTAAAAAAAAAATGTAACGATTCTAAGGGGTCAAAAAAGTAAGGCTTGTTTTGATTTGACCATAACTTTTGAATGATATGCAGAAACGTGTAAGACTTCTCATTGCTCAAGATTTTTCAGTAATTTAAGGTATTTTCCTTACCAAAAATTTGTTTAAAAGTGCCAGAGCGACTTTTTTTCGCCAGAATGTGATTCAAGTTGTTGATTCCGCTCCTAAATATGAATATAATCTTTGAATAAATGATTTTTAAGTGTACGTTTGAATTTACATATAGAGAAATGGTGTGCGTTTTGCTAATTTGCATAGACGCCATATTGTTTTCAATATGGCAGATTTTTGTTCAATGCATTATAAAAGGAAAAAAAGAGCATAGATTAAAAAATATCAATTCAGAATAATTTCTTCCTCATTTAATTCTATCTTTTATTGTGTCCTGTATCGGAATGCAATCTTTCGTCTACAAAATGACGAAAAGTTGAAAATTCATTTCGAGTTTGAAAATCTAAAGCGAAGCTTCATTACAACGATATTCATGTAGAAAAATGTGATGAAAGAGCTTACAAGGTCTTTATCAGGCAAATTTATAAATATTTGTCATTTTCCGATTTCATACCCGTCTTGCGTGAAGTTGTCAAACTTGCAATTTCAGTTTCTAAGATAATCAGATGTTGTTTTCTTTTAAACTGAAAATCCCATTTTAGACAGAATTCAGAAAAACTGAACAACACTCCCAGTGGGGAAAATGCAGTTTTTTTTTTTTTTTTTTTTTTTTTTTTTTTTTTTTTTTTACCTGAGAAAATATTAAACTTCATTATTGTCATACGATGAGGGATACGATCAAATAATTACTTATGTTTCATTATAAAAAGATTGATAATTTATTATTATTATTATTATTATTTTTTTTTTTTTTTGGAAAAATATCACAAATATAATGAATATTCATTGGCAACGGTCACGTTGTCATTAATTCATGAATAAGGTGTACAACATTTAACCATGTGATGTACTCTGACCAAAGTTAAATCACGACAAATACCATTTATATTGGTGATGAGAAAATTTATGGAGCAACATGTATACCAGAAATAGAGATTCTTTTCAAATTTATGCCCTCTTTCCAGATTTGTATTGTTTGATAGATTTTTTTTTTTGGCCAATCACTGTCTGTTACATGTATCTTCATCTTTTTCATAGTGACTTGGATTCAAAATACATGTATACATCTTCACTCCTGTAAAGGAGGAAATGACTTACCAGATTTTCAAGTCTTTACCAGTAGCTTATCTTTGATCTTACAATGTCGAAGGGGAAATCTACCAAATTCAGATAGTACAGCAAAACTAGTTGCATGTTTATGTACACCAAGTATTAATTTGCAAAATTTCAGTTTATCACAGAATGATTTGGATAACATCCTGTTTATTGTACCGCCAGGGATGCTTTTTTTTTTTTTTTTTTAGTAAATGGATTAAAATACACCCAAATTTCATATGCATATAATAATTAAAATAGGGTTAATTGAATGATAAAAAAAATGAACAGTGGTTTTAATGTCTAAATTTCTTGCAACATGAATTTCTTCTTCCTTTTTTTTTAAATTGATTAATTAATTTTTTTTTTTTTTTTTTTTTTTTTTTTTTTTTGATAAAGTTAATATACTTTGAGCAAAAGCTAGATAAGAGCATGAGAAATGATACACTTAGGTATTTGTATTTAGATACACTATATGACATAACAGTGTATTTACATATAAATAAATTTCGTTTGTTTATAATTAAACCTTATTGCGTGGCATGATTCATATTTAAATGTATCATTTTTATTTTTTTATTTTTACTTTTCGCTGGAATCTAAGATTGCAGCGAGTTGAAATATTTCATTACAAGTATATTAAACCACAAAGCAACATATTTGGTCTTTGTTCGCAAATGTATACGAATCACACGGTTTTGGTTTAGAAGGAAATGGGCTATTTCAACACCCCACTTCACTCCAAAAATACTCAATGTGCCCCAAATTAGCAAAATTCTGGATCCACTCCGAATTCCGTTCTATCAACAGTGAACTAATTGTTGAGACGATTACATGCACAGCATTAATATTCCTGCAAAAATAAAAATATTAAACAAGCCACCTCAATTACACATCTCATAAAAATTAAATCCTGTGTATACTATCAATGGTTATCATTCCAGGCACAAAGGTAAAAGGCTGCTGAATAAGTTTGTCAAGTACATGTAGGTCAGGTCACGTCTGCTGCAGTTTGGAGATTAGAACTTTACACATGTTAGAGATACTGGAGGCACATAATGCCCGCTGTGATAATCAGTCTTGCTCGCATCAATCTAATTTTGTGTTCTCTGTATATACTGATATGCATTTAAACGTATGTCTGATTATTAATCCCGTTATTATGGGACTTATATTGTCGAAGCATGGTGTTTATGCCCTGTCTTAATCACGAGGATACCTTCAGCCTCTCCCTACAAACTGATGAAAATGACGTATCTAAACTATTTTAGGAGCGAGTTTCCTATCTTAAAATTAGAATATATGTACTATTTTCTTATTCGCAATATCTGTAAATCTATTTTCTTACATAAATATTTAGGCCTGCCGTTTACTGAGATGATACATTGCATTTTTAAATCTTCACACCCTGCTCAATTTGCAGGTTAAAACTCTAATTTCAACTTTTCTCCCACTTTCACAACATCCTGCATTTAATCGAGGACACCCCCTTGGTAGCTGTTTGTCAATTGTATGTATTGATGCGCCTCTGGCGCGCTGACTATGAGGAGTTGATAAAATCAACTCCCAAAAATGATCATACTCAGCATATGCTCTTGTGTATCGAATCAGTTGGGAGACATAAACATGATATGCAGATGATTTTGGAATATTACTGGATAAATACAGTGGCTGCAACGTTATTGTTGACAAACCAATCGTGTAGAATCGTTCGTGTAACGTGCGTGATCGTTCGTGTAACGTGCGAGATCGTGCGTGTATCAGACTCAATCGTTTGCGGTTTTAATCGTGCGTGATCGTGCGTTAAAAAACGTGTAAATTTCGTTTTGTAAGTTTTTATCGGAATATTATTTATTATATAAGCATTTCGCTTATCTTAATTTTTTTCAATCCAAATAAAATGAATGAAACCCGATTTACATAATTGAAAGCAGAACGAACTAATTATCTCTTGGAAATAAGCAATATAGTAAGTCGTACAATGTTGTGTTCTCGTCAAATCGCGTGATTTTTTGTGATAAACCGTACCTAGATGTTTAAGGATTTTTTTCTCTGATGTTAATTATGTTTACTGCTAATTATGGTCAAGATATTTTTAAAATCAATAGATCAAAAATAGATATTTTTTTACAAATAAATAAATAAACAATTCTCTACGCTTACATAAATATTTAGTCTGCGAATGTACATGCACACGACAGGATTGTCGGGGTTTCGTTTATCAGTGTTTATCTCTGGAGCTTACTTTTAACTATTTTTATAATTTCTGCAAATAAATGATTTGTAAAATAATTGTTGATTTTAGAGATTCACAAATGGAAACATGGATTAAACTTATAATTTAATTCATTTTCATGCCAATTTTTTTCAGACTTATCCCTTTCTGCATATTATGAAATCTAATTCAATCAAAACTCACGGTCCACCTACATGTACATCTTCTGATAGAAGGGAAAAAAAGTTTTCTTAAGTCGGAGAATTACGTAAATAATTATTTGTTATCTAATGTATTTAGTTTCAGAAATATCCATTTCTATTTTTTCTATTATTTTTCAAAGTCGATGAAATAATATCAATAATTATTTGAAATCTAAAATAAATATCAAGGCTTATTTCGTTTTGAAAATATACATTCCTAAAGAATTTGAACTATTTTGCGTGAAGAATCGTGCGTTTGCGTTAGCAATCGTGTAAGATCGTGTAACGTGTAGAATCGTGTGCGTGAGGGATCGTTCGTGTAACAGGTTTTATCGTGCGTTAATCGTGCGGAATCGTTCGTGTAACGTGATCGTTCGTGTAAGTTGTCAACAATAACGTTGCAGCCACTGTAAGAGATGCTGACGATGAAAAAACTGAAGTCATCCCATTTTTACATACAGTTTAGTTAGAAGTTGGCCATTATTGTCATTGGTCAGTAAAACATCCAAAAATGAAATAGATATAGCACACTCTATTGTGTCTTGTATTTCGGATTCGCTGGGATGTATCAAATCGACCTATGAATGAAAGTAACATAAAGAAGTTTATAAATAAATTTATCTTTATAGAAATATAAAACAGGTCAGTAAATAAAAGAGCAAAATTAGTGCGATTGAAGACAAATGTATGGAATCGTGCACTTGTGTTGGCTATGTATCTCAGCACAGTCATACTATCAATCCAGTAGAAGATGCGATCTATATTTAGATCCAGCTGTTCAGAAACATCCATCGTTGACTTCACCATTTTTACAGATGCTGTTAATTCCTTCCTCGGTACTGTAATAGTGTTCAAGGGAGCTACGCGACTTTTCCATATTACAAATGCACAGTGATTCTTCCATGTTCATTTACAAAGCGTAAGTAGATCACCTCTCCGATTCCTAGATCGGTTGCATCAGAAAAGCAATGTAGCTGACAGGAAATAATTTCCAAAGTCCTTGGTTTGTAACAGCGTTCTATTTTTAATGCTTCCAACTGTTGTGCCTGTAATAGCCATTTAGTCCAACACTTCAGATGTTCTTCACCGATTTCCTCATCCCGGTGTATCCCAAGCCTGCATAATGTTTGTAACAAGATCTTGGCACCCATAACAAAGGAAGATGCTAATCCGAGAGGATCGTACACTGAACTAACAATGAAAAGAATTCCTCGTCGTGTAGCGGGTTGTTCTTTGATAGAAATCTGAAATCCCAACTGATCACTCTCAATAAACCAGTAGACACCTAACGCTTTTTTCTGCTGAACGTTTTGTCCTATGATCCACTCTTTCACATTCGTTGCACAATCTTCTTCAGGAATAGTCTCTACGCAGCTATGTTAAATATGTCCGAAGGCTTAATATGCATTAAAATATATACATTTTATTTTGAGCTAGATTTTAATTTCAATTTGAAATCTATGAATGATGTTGCAGTCAATTTGTGATGCAAGTGTGATCTGGTATTATATCATAATGCATTTTTGTGATGTCACATGACTTTGTTATCACGTGACGGAAAAATAAATAAATAAATGTTGCACAAAAATCGCATCGGCACAAGTGCAAAACAACATAATTGAGAAAAATTTGTCATATAAGTCAATTCATCTTTGGTGCATATAATGTGCTGGGAGGAAGTCTGAATTTTACTTCTTGAGAAAATACTCCACGAGAAATTCATCTTACCCACATACAAGGGGGCATTTTCCACTCTTTATCGCAATTTATACAAAATAGGATAAATTACATACAATCCCCCAGCAAAATTCAGTTAGAGGACATATTTCTCTAGTAGATTCACACAGACTATCTTCAATTTATTCTTATTAATCACTTGTGCCAGTCAAATATATACACGGTTTATAAATTCTAACTCTGTCCACGGACGTGTAAGGGGGAGCGTTTCACAGTCATTTTTTTTTGGTTGTTGTTATTGTTTGAATATATGCATATTGGACAAGTTAAAGGAATAACGATATTAAATTGCAGATGTTCAACATCATACAACACACTTAAGCTTAAAGAACAATCCAGACACTTGAATTAAACAACAACGCTAAAAAACTTTTGCATGTCATGTGAAAGGAATGTAAAAGTTATGACACTTTCCCAATCATTTCAGCTCAAGTATGCAGTGACTTGACGTCATATGCTATTATGACGTCATATCTAGGTAGTTCAGAGAAGTTACTACAGTTGGAACTGTTTGATATTTTACGGACAGCCTTATCCTAGCCGCATAATACTGACACACTATTGCTGATCCATTTAGTAAAGTGAAAGCCTCCGAGTCTAGGTCCCCATTTTCCCACCACAAAAAACGGAGAAAGTCTCTATCATCCTCTGGAACAAACACCTGATAGAACATAGCCTCGACGTCTCTCTGTACGGCGATGATCTCTTGACGAAACCGAAGAAGTATCCCGAACAAACTGTTTGTTAGATCTGGTCCTTGAAGGAGTTCCTTGTTCAGACATGAACCCATATACATGTATGATGCTGAACAGTCAAATACTACACATATCTTCTCAGGTTTCTTATGATGGTACACCCTATAATGTGGAATATACCATACTCGCCCATCATTTCTGTCAAGCTTGTCTTTTGAAACTGGTTCAGCATAATTCTTTTCAAATAGCTTTCTCATTAATTCTACATAGTTCTCTTTAAACTTCGCACCTCGTTCCAACTTCTTCTTGAGTCCTTTCAGCTTTTGATAAACTTGTGAAAAATTGTTTGGCATCTTAATCGAAGTTTTTCGGAAAGGTAGCGCTACAGTATAGTGACCCTCCTGTAAACAAATGGATTGTTTTACTTGAGTCAAGAAATCTTCATCTTCAACAGAATTTTCTCTTCTGTCATCTACTGTTCTTTCTGGAAAGTCCATATTCATAGATTTCTTTACTAGCTCTTCTAACTTCTGATCACTATCAAAACAGCTTTCAATGCTTATTCGGTTCACTTCATGAGTCTCTCTATTTCTTAATAAATTCCATAATATCCACCAGAGCTTGGTTCTGGTTGCATGTTAGGACTTCTAGCGGTTCGTATGCATCAGGAACATAGTTGCCAATCATAAGTCCTATTTCTGTATCTACTTCTGGAACTTGAACCTTTGATAAATGGTGCCATTTACTGATTTCTTCTTGGGATGGTATGTGATCTTTATTTACTGCATCTTATCTTTGGTGTATACTCTAGGTAAGTTCACAAACTGTGTCATAGAAAGGTCACGCTCTTGCAGTTCACTTAAAATATAAGCACTCACCTCATATTGGGTACCCATGGTACTTAAAGTCAGGTGACATCGTTTTCCACCCACACCAAGATGATCCATTCTATTTCCTGTGCAGAAAAAAACACTACTTCAAGAATCAAAAAAATGCAAATATCACTACGCTCTGTGGGCTGTCCTTCCTTTTCACACGAACTGGAATCATTGCCATGGCGCAGGACACATCATCAAAATCATCTATTCCGGCCCTTGATCGGTGTGTGGAGGTACAGTAGAACATGATGTTTTGTCACGTTCGGATTGCCTATTGGTAATAGTGTCTCTGTCCTTTCAGGACTGCGAATCCTTGTCTCATCATGAAGCAAAGTTGAGTGTTTTCTTCCGCAGATGGAACAGGAAAGTCTTGATCGGCATTTCTTAGTTACATGACCCTTCTTTAAACAACCAAAACATAGTCCATGGCTTCGAAGAAAGTCGTATCTTTCTGATAAACTAATTCTAAGGAATTTCTTGTAGTTATTTAGAAGATGAAAAGTGTTTCCACAATAAGCACATTTCACGCTTGAGTCTGGTGATGTGGATGTGTCATTCATTGTATCAGTTGCTGCTACAGTTCTTTTCTGTGGTTAATTACTGCTTTGTCGAGATCCAATCACTGATGTGTTTCCATAAGTTGGATCGTTTGATTTCTTAGCTTCATTCTTTACAAATGTCACAAAGTCTGAAAATATCACTCTGTTCTTTGCATCTTTTGTTTTCAAAACAATACTTGTCCATCTGTCGTGCATATATAATGGTAGTTTCATCATTAACTTTTTGATATTTTCTTGAAAGTCTAGTATTTTGATGCTGTCCATGCTTTCTGCAGCATTTTTACATTCCACCAAGAATAGAAAAAAATCATCCAACATTTTAGAGTCCTTAACCTAAGACCATTCTAGTGCTTTCTTTATAAAGGCTGTCATAATAACTTCATTATCACTTTACCTTTCTTCGAGTTGTTCCATTGCTGCCTTATAAGCTCTTTCACCATTCATATGACTGAAACCAAACGAAACACGATTCGCCTCTCCATAGGTCATCTGTTCAAGGTAGTTCATCCTTTCTTCATCATATTTGATGTTCACTACAACCTTTGCATTGAATTGTCCTCCTGTATTCTAATGGGTCTCCGCCAAATTTTTTTTTATCTCTGGTAAGGGTCTTCTCAAATATCTTTCATAGGGTCTTGTTTGTTTTCAACAATGTGTTGAGACTTTGGTTCAAAGGTTTTATCAATTGGATCCAAAGGGTAAGATAATTGTGACCCAAATTCGTGTGGAAATCTGATAGTTCGTGGTGAGGGTTTTAGAATTAACAGCCTAGGACAATTAACACTATCTTCATCTTCAATGACATGCCCTTTGACAGACTGTTTCTCAGAAATGTTTTCGTATTTTTGTAGAATTTCATTTTTAGCCTGTGACACTGCAATGCCTGTATCAATGTCTAACTCCTCCTCTTCTAATTTTAGCTGCAGTTTAGCCATCTCAGGTTGCTTTTTTCTTTTAAAGACAGATTTACGAGTTTCTAGCTCTGCCACCTTTGTTTCTTCCTTGATTCCTTGTGAAGAGATGATTGATGCATATGAAGAGCATGACTCTCTACGACTTTTTACTTTACTAATCTTACTTCTTATCTCTTCTACGTATGAAAAATATTCTACAACTTCTTTCTTAAAGATGATCAGAAATATGTCATAATCATAGTAATCTGCAAAACATCTTGTCTTTTTCTGCTTTATCATCTATCTGGTTTGCAAGTTCTTCAAATAAATTCAAGAAGTGTTCGTATGTCTGTAACCATACACTGTATCTTTTTCTCACATCTTCTGTGTCAGTTTTGAGCGTACCATAATACTGTTCTTGTTTGTATGATTTACCACATTCTGTAAGCTTCTTGGTTCTTAAAGGTCGTGATTTTCCAACATCAGATTCTGCAGCTTCCAGTTGTGGTTGTTGACCATCTTCTTTTTTAGCTGCCATGTCAGAATTCTTTTAATCACGTCAATGATGTAGTGCCTTGAAACTGTTCATCTTTCTTAAGAGTATATCAAAACGCCTAACTCATTTTTTTCGTTTATTATAAATAGGAAAAGATTGATCACAATAAACGTAATAACAAAACTTACTATGTTATACAAAATATAAATATTTGACTTTAAAATGTGCTAGACATTTATAACTTACTGATATAATTAAATATAAAAATATGACAAATAATAAATACATGACAATACTGAAAATTAAGGCGAATAGAAAATATGAAATTTATGCTTGCCCTGTGAATAGTAACTTTGTTTACATTTTTTAACCGACAATTAACCTTGTTTAAATGCATGAGAATACAATATGCAGAATTACATCTATTGAAAATTATGTTGAAAAAACTATAGAATTTATAATTACCGTGATTATTTCCGATACATCGAGGAAAAACAGCTCAAGAAGTACACTACAGAAATCAACTCATGCAAATATGGCGCGTTTCTAGTTCATGTTTTTACAAAAAAAAAATACTTTTCTGACAAAATTAGAAATTACACATCAAATTCAATAGGATATAATTGGAAAACCATCAATCAAACACTTTACAGTAATTGAAGTCGAAAAAAACGTGCAAACGTTTTTTAAAAGAAAATGATCGTTGAATGACAAAAATATGTTGCAAGTCATCAGAAGAATAATAAAAATATAAGATATGAATTTAATTTTTGAGAATTCATGAGGACACGAACTACGACGCTTCACGCCTGCATATTCCATGAAGCGCTTTCATCTCTTAATTAATCTGTGTGAATCTATAAGAAAAGTATATCCTCTGACTGAATCTTCCTAGGGGATTATATATATAAAACAATAGTAACCTTTTTTCGTATAAATTGGGATGAAGACTGGAAAAAGTCCTTATGTGTGTAGGTAGTTGAAGTTCTCATGAAATATTAACGTTACAAGTAAAATTTAGACTTGCTCCTGCATTTTTATGTGAATATTAAGAACACGATTAATCGCTGTTTATAATAAAGCGTTTACAATAATTTTGTTCATCACTTGTGCCGATGCGATTTTTGTTGAAAATTCCATGTCCGTCACGTGATCAACAAAACTTTTGAAATCACATATCTGCTTAATACCTGATAAAATTCTTTTTCAAATTGACTGTATATGTAAACATAATTTACAAATGGAAATCAAAACCTGTGTCAAAAATAGTATTTTTCTAATGCATATTAGCCTTCACACAGCCTTAACATAGCTGCGTTCTGAAAAAATATTCATAAATCTTGGATTGTCTAAATGATGTAACAGACCATTTAAAAGTTTGTATCCAGAGTGCATTGATTACATAATGCAGGTAATTTAACTGTCATAAATAAAAACTATTTTCATAACATGTTGACAGTTATTGTCTAAGCTTTTCTAAACTTGTTCATTTTTAATTAAAAAGAAAAATGATATTTGATATAACTATAAATAGAAATGTGTAAAAACATTCTCTCTCTCTCTCTCTCTCTCTCTCTCTCTCTCTCTCTCTCTCTCTCTCTGGTAGATTTGATCGCTGTCCCAAGAAATTAACGTTTAAATAAATACTATATTCAGCTTTTTAACATAATTCAACCTGAGATATTCATAATAAGAACATTCTCAAAATTTAAATATGATCAACTCATAAACTTTGAACAATTATAATATTTGTTGTAAGATTTCTTTATGTTTTATTTTTATATTATCTTTTATAAGAAACTTGATTTTTTCCTTTCATTTCATCTTTTATACATTACTATTATATGTGTGAACAAATCCCAAGTAAAATAATGTACATGATAAATTATCAAAAGAGTCATATGACTTTATCTAATGATCAAAAGCTGACACTCTAGCATTAAAATAAGAATCATTTTTACTTAATCTGAAACACCTACGTTACTGCTCTTTTAATGATTTGATAAATAATAATATCGTGGGGAATTTTAAACATTTAACGTTTACAAGGAATATCTCACACTTAAGTTATCACGAAGTGTACGTGTGTCCATACATTGCATCTAAAAGTTTACGTCAGTTTCTTAAAGATCTTATTACAATGTGTAAGAAGTGTCATTTAGGGAAAATAATATTCTCAGGTTCCGACACTTGGCAAAAGGGCTAATAAAAATGTTGGATTCTTTTCTCATTTTGATATGATTTAGATTTTTCATCCAAATCACGGCCCTTACATAATGCTTTGGCATCAAAGGATAAGAAAGAGATTTACATTGTCAGGGAAGGAAAAGCCAATCAAAAGCAGATCCAGTAGTATTTACTATGTAAGCACCTTTCTGATGTGAGGTATTCAAAATGTGATTAAACCAGCTAAGAGAAAAAAACTGTACAAAAATTGACATGCTTTATAAAATGAATTCAAAAAATCTCTATAAAATTAGTATACCAACAATATTTTCCATCAAAAGCCATTTTAATAAATGGTAGGGAAGATCTTTGCTTGAACTCATTCATCTTTTGACAAAATAAGGCCGATTTTACGAATACAGTGGGTAATAAAGTTAGACAGGGTAGTAATCTTGATCAATCCTCCTCGTCCCAACTCCAGTAAAAATTTATAGATTGTATGTTGTTTTACGTCCCATTCGAGAATTTTTCACTCATATAGAGACGTCACCATATACATGTACCGATGAAGGGCTTCAAATTTTGACCTTTACTCGGCACTCAGGGCCATTGAGCAGTGAGGGATGTTTATCGTGCCAACGCCTGCCGTGACACAGGGCCTCGGTTTTTAAGGTCTCATCCGAAGGACCCGCAACTTTCACTTCAAAGCGCATTACGAAGGAACAGTGGTGTGTTCCCCGAACGGCTACTCGCAAAAAAACAACAAGTAATTATAACACTCAATTAAGAGGCCCTTGAAGGGGGTACTGGTAGATTTACCTGCATTTACCTGGATAACCAATATTTGATAAATAAAAAAAATGAAATTTAATTTTTTTTTTCATTAAAAAATATTTTTATAAAAACCCAATATTTAATAAATAAATTTAAACGAACAAATTTCAAAATATTATTAAAACATATTTTATACATTGCTTTGTATTATTGCACTTTTAATATTATTGTACCTTTATTGATATTTTTTTCAAACTGTTAAATACAATTCATGGGGAATTTTTTGAACTGCGGGTCCAACTTTTTCTCAACTTTTTTTAAAATACATTACCTAATCTCCATGACTTAACTGCCACAAGAAAAAAGTGTGTGGGGGTAGGGCAGCCTTTCAGTAAACATTTTCAATATTAATTCTGTTTATGTTTTAAAAAGGGGGCAGCCCCCCCCCCCCCTGAAAATTGGTGCCTAGAAGTTAGTGCCACTTTTCTGTGATGTCATATGTTTTTGCCAAAACTGTTATTAATTAATTATTAATTTAATTTTTTACCCAATAGAAATGCATCTTTTGGAAGATTGCTTTTCAATAGGAGTAAAATAAAAATGTTTAAAAAAATTTTTCTAAAAATGAATACTTTCTTTATTTCATCAACAATTCACTCTTTAAAAAATGTTGCTCAAGGCAAGAACTCCTTCTCATGTATCTTCATTCAGGCATTTTATTTATTGTATTTCTAATGTAAAATGGTTCCTTGATATTCACAGTTCAAACATATTTACAAAGTAACATTAATTTTGAACTGAAATTTTGCATTGAAATTCAGGTAATTTATTCATACAGGTAAGTCTACCTGTACCCTTTAAAGGGCCCTTAATTGGGTGTGATAATTAGATGTTGATTTTCGCGAGTAGCCGTTCGGGGAATAAGCCGGAACAGTTGCTACCCATTTTTTTATCGACTTATCTCAGTCGCGGCCTAGACTCGAACTCACGACCTCCCGATCACGAAGCGAGCGCTCTACCGACTGAGTTACCGTGAACGGTCATTAAAAATTGATGCAAATACAGAACTACCTCAAATGTCTGTTTCAACGGGCTATGTCAATTAAGAATCTTTTTTTATCCTCTCTTATTATATTTATTAAGGGAAATTAGTTGTAAGTGTGATTTTTTAGCTCTATATATTCCATTAATTTATTTTTTTTAATTTGTATTTGTTTATATATCCAATTCGCTGGGTTTTTTTTTTTTCAATTCTACAAAAAAATTTATATTTTTTTTCTGCTCGACGGTTAATACACAAGATGAATTTGTAGATATAACTTTTAAACAATATTTCTTTTAATATGTATCTACAAATGTCTAAATGAAAAATAATCTTTTGTTCATACCAAATCATAATGAACTACAACATAAAACCAGGAATTCCAAGACATTTTTCGATAATATCATTTTGTGATAGACGATAAAATGCAACATCATTTACACATAACAACTAATCAAATTTTATTTCAATACTACATGTAAATATAAAACGAGAGTTTTCATTATATCTAGATTACATCACTTTTTTGTCTTACTAATAAAAGCTTTTTTTTCCTACAATGTAACTATTTTGGTCTTTCAATGTATGTTTATTAATATACAAATACGTCTAACTTTTATTAAAAAGCTCAAAAAGTTTTATATTTGGAGTTGGCACATGGAACATAAAAGTTCTTTGTAAGATGATAAATCTTATTAATGATTACAGTTAAATGATTTTGTTTGAAATAAACCTTCTTAAGCTAATATAAAAAATCAAGCAATTGAACTTTCTCTTTTTAAAATTAGGAATGATATTCCTTTGAATTTTAAAACATTCACTATTTTTATTTTACGTTGCAATTGACATTAAAATTAGAGAGTCAGACTATTAAAAATGATTTTACACTTACATAACATACTTTGTTTGCATAATGACGCTTTCTGTAAATAATGGCCGGTCTAATGTCAAAACATCCATAAGTCACAGTAAAATGAAATTGTACTGATTGGAGGGTTTAAATTAGCTTTTGTCATTCTTTTAACAAGAAGGAACACCCCTCATTAGTTCAAGCTAAGGCTCTATATAAAGTTTGAAAACGTAGATTTTGTCGACTGGAAACAACTACACATTGCTTGAATGTCTATCATTGAATTTATTTTTTAGGGCATGAAGAACTGTGTATATATGAACTTTCTTCTCAACAAAATACATAATATTTTCATGTTTTTTTACACGGTTCTTCATGCCCTAAAAAATAAATTCAAAGTACTGAAAGTACTGAATTTCAGAAGTCTGCACAATCCCTAAATGTACTAGGTAACAATCTTATTTCTTTACAAAACGTTATAATCTTTAACAGGCATATAATCATGTACATGTACCACAATAACTATTTTAGTATAATCTCTTCAAATCTACTTTAAGAAAGTCTATTCAAATTAAAAGGTACACTATATTTACAACTTGGATTGTTTAAAATAGGTAACACACAATTAAAATTCGGCCCAAATTACCGCTGCATTTTAACTGATGTCAAGTGATGATTTGATTTCAATCTAACTGTATTACCATTGGCAGAAATCTGAAAGACACAACATTATATCTGTGCAGCAGTGAGATTGTTTTTGTAATAAATTATCCATTAATATACTGGGCTTTGTTAGTAAAATTATGAATTGGACTTGATCTTATACCATGTACCAATTTTTGTCTAATTTTAAGATTATTGTTCAAATGCAAGGAACATACCATATAGCCGTGACATGTTTTGACACTATGGTAATTATTAAAACAAAACGCTACATTTTAACGACATCTTGATATCCAGATCAATCAAAATTGAATAAGCAGTATCTAACTGTTTAACAATTTCACAGGCACCTGACGTGTGGAAAGTGTGAGATTAACACCCTCCCCCCCCCCCTCCCCAGTCTGATTAAAATCAAACTTTCACTAGCTCCTTTTTATTTTGATTGTCTCGGGAAGAAAAAGGAGCTAATGAAGGTTTGGTTTTAATCAGACTGCACCCCCAAACCCCAATTCCACCCCCACCCCGATTTATTTCATAATAAACTTTAAAAAATATCGGATGGCAATTTTTTAATTCTTACTATAATAAAAACTGACTATAGAAACCGATCTATGAATTTGATTGACAGGGAAATCATACATTTTGGAAAATAAGCTATCTAAATTTATTTCATATGATCATGCTATCCACACGTTGCATTAATTTTAATGTTACCTGTTAAATAGATTTAAGTAATATTGGGTTTTGAGTTATAAATACATCATGTATCAGTGAAGTTTGAAAGATGACCTCTTTCATTTCCATTATTCCGTTGATACTTTGCCTCGTTCTTATGGTCAGTTCTAGTAAGTCTATATTTTAATCTATTTTATGGGGTTTCTTAAATATTTGATGTTGTCTTGTTGTTTTTCCTATATCTTTATAAAAAATTCATACGCTATAGATTTCTCTTTTGAATATTTGTTCTGACTTTTAACATACAGCAATGTGCAATAAGAAATTCATACAGAAGTTCCTACAGTATCAAACATTGGTACAATAAAAGGTTTAAAATCCGGTCCTGGTACGTAATAAAAGAAAACAAAGGCGGGAAAGGAAATGGGGACGAAAACGGCGACAACAATAAGGACAATGAAGGCGATAATGTAGAAAATGAAGGCGATAATGGAAAGATAATGGCGGCGACAATGGCGATAAAAAATGGAAATGGTGATACAAATGGCGACACAAATGGGAATGGCGGTATACCAGATGGAAGAAAACGATGAATGCAGTGAAATGAAAAATGAAAGAAAATGACGTGGAATTCGATCTGAATTTAACAGTGAGACGAGCATATACATGTTTAATAATCTGCAAAATTACAGAGATATGAAAAATAAATCACTAATCGACTTATCTTTGTATTATATGTTTTCAATTTCGTTTCATCCACACACCCCTAACCCCCACCCCAGTGACCCCACCCCTTTTGTACTTTCTCTGCATTAATAAAAAAAATTTATTAGATTTTCTTCAGAATAATATTGAGAGAAGAAATTCACATTATACAGTTTTTCCTCGAATAGATCTAGAGATGCGATGCATCTGATATACATGTGTTACATACATAGAGGATATTCAATGTTTTGTAGTTGGATATGGAATTTATTTCACGAGTGGGACAGGATTTTTGATATTTTCACGAGTGCGAAGCACGAGTGAAAATATCAAAATATCCTGTCTCACGAATGAAATAAATTCAATATCCAACTACAAAACATTGAATTTTCTGTTTGTTACATTTTCTTAGATTTTTCCCTTTGCCCATGTCTTTTCTTAACACAGTGTCATAGGGTGTGGCTTCATAGTTGTAGCAGTTGAGAAGCTAGTCATAGCTTGGCAGTTGTGAGATTGAAAACATTGTAACATGGATTTTAGCACCATATTTGGGAAGAAATTAGCAGTTTTAAACTCTGTCAAATGGTTTAGTTTCTATCTCAATCTTGTTATATGCTAGAAATTATATTTTATTTACTTTGATATCATTTCACACTGTGAGAGAATATCACTTTCGTATCCTTTCACACTGTGAGAGAATATCACTTTAATTCAATGAATAAATCACAGTATTTCACTGTAGAAAAATAATGTAATAAATTCATGTACTTGGTGTCACATTTCCATAATTCGTGACAAAGGTACACGTACAATACAAAACATTGTAATCAGAGTTGATATACACACCTTTTTAAAGCATATTTTTTTAAAGTATATCTTAAGTGTTTGATTCCTTGAGAAAATGAGATTGAAAGTAGATACTATTTCTCACGAAGTATTTTAAGTTATTAAAACTTATTCTGTCTCACATTATCTCTTGTGTTAATTGTATACCGGTAAATCATGTAAGCACTCCTAATTCCATACCTATACCCACTAATTAAAGTTCATTATCTATGATCAATTCCGTACCTCCATACATAATACAGCTTTAAATGCCAATGTAAGCCGTCAACTGTAAAAGTCAGCACTTCTCGCAAGAGTCCATTTCGACTCATAAAATCCTGTAGCTAGAGTACGTGACATCAAAGGTAGATATTCACTTAATTTGATTAAGAACCAGACTAAGTAATACACACTATCCTGACAATTCTCTATGTGGTAGCGAAAAATATAGTAGAGGATGGACTCTAATCAGATTTAACTTGAATGAAAAGGAAGACAAACATGTACTGTACACCTAGCTCGGCCCCTAGTAATTTTTATTTTATTTTATTTCATAAAGATGAGGCTGCTTTGCAAACAACCCTGTAGACTAAAGAATATCCCGTACTTATTCATGTACTTGACAAACCTTGTCATTTGTCATACACCGGCCAGTCATTGGTAATTGAGGGGGTACAACAGCCTATGAAGAATCTTGACCCCCCCCCCCACCCCCAAATTATTTTTATGGAACACAGACGTAAATGTTATATGATATATAAACTGGAAAATTTCTTTTTTTGAAGGCACAACTATACATAAGTTTAGTTTTTATTGTTAAATAAAATACTGGCTAAATTATTGGGGAAATAGGGAGAGCCCTGAGGGGACCTCCCTCCGGGTTATAAATGCCTGGATACAAGAAAATCAGTAAGAAAATGATTAAATTTTCGAACAAACAACATTGTTGTATAATTTATGAAACTTATAGGTTGTGTGCTATTTTACATGTAAGTATATATCCTATGTGGGCTTGGGGCAACAAAGCTGAGTGGAGTGGAGTGGAGTCTTGTGGAGTCATGGAGTGGTGTCTGTATCATAACAGTACAGAAAATTCAGAAAGTTATAAGAACAATTTGATTTCTCTTACATACAATCATTCCCTTGCAACATGGTTTTGGGTTAGTGTGAGAAGAATGAAAAAAGTAAATAATGACCTTTAACATAATAAATTTCACAGAGGGACAAAGACTCTGCCATTCATTAACAATGTACATGGACAAAGCTATGTCTTGTTGACAGCTTTCATATTAAACTGATAAACAGCAATTACTGGTTGAATTTTTTATGAACTTTTACTACTAAAGTGCAAAGTGACCTCTTTGTTGATATTTGATGCTATTATTTATTTTTCCTGTATATCATTCCATTGTATTTTCCTTTCCCTGTTTAAATTAGGGATGTGTGGGGGGAGGGGGGCTACAGAAGATTCAATGTCCATCAGATTTATCAGTTAATGGAATCCAAGACTAATTATAAAATATATAAAGGAAAATATTTATTGAAATTAATACTCAACTACTCATATTGTTATAAATGTATCTAAAACTTTGTAAGGTGCACAATGTACTTTAGTATAAGAATGATGCAGCATTCACTAACTTGAATTTTTATCTTTGTGTGTTTGGTAGAGGGATGTGCTTTAATTCCTGTCTATGATTAGTTTCACCAATATCTGAACAAACATAGGCTTATTTAATAAATGTTACTCAAAAGAGATATATATCTTGAGATATTGCTGTATTTGTATTTTACATAAATGTACTGTATCACATGCAGTCTATCGACCACTGAAAACAATGATGTAGGTTCACTGATGGAATTTATTTAATGGAGAATGGGAACATTAAAAAATGTCAATCCCCATAATGATGTGCTGAAAGGTTTTGGTTACTCATTGCTTTAAAAATGATACTAAAGCAGGATGCTGTCAACTTGATTCTAGTGTTATTACATTAAAATTTATTTAAGTTTGTCTTTGATGTTGCTGAGGCAGCGAATATTCCCCATACTTGGTTCAATATATAAGTACCTTAATAAACTAAAGTCTTATTCAAAAAAAAAAAAAAAAAAAAAAAAAAAAAAAAAAAAAAAAAAAACTTACAACATATATAATAGCAGTCTTTTTGTTCCATTTTGAAAAAAAATGTAAAAGGTTTTTTTTCTCTTAATTTATCTTTTCACTATTAAGTATTGTAACCAGTTTAAGGAACAATTATTATTGAAGTGATATGATAAAATTATATATAATGTTATTAGGGAAATTTTAGAACAAATAAATTGCAAATAAATACAGATCCTGTGAAAAGTGTATATTTATAATGTATTTTTTAATTCCGATTTATTGAAACCAGAGTGTTAACAAGTTATTTTATTACTCATGGCCAGGTGAACTTTTCTGCTTACAAATGTTTCATAGCAAGTTTGTTTTACTGAGTAAGCATATCTGAATCAAATGCAGTAATTAAATCTGTCAAGACTTCTCACCAATTAGGATGAAAAGTCTGTGCACAGTTCACTCAGTCTGTTTTCTAAAACAAGAGGCCCAAGGGCCTTAACGGTCACCTGAGTATAATACAACAATTTAGAGGATCCATAGAGTATAAAATGAACTGAAAGGTGAAGCTTTGTTGCCCAAAAGCAAGAAAAATAGGGTGATCAGGGTCAACAAAATAATTAGTCTAGTATTCATTAAGAGTTCATAAATTAGGTTCTAATCTGTTCCCCATTTATCACTATCACCATACAGTATATTAACAAACTAATCAGTGTATCTGTACTATTTTAATTCCTTGTTGAAATCTTACATTGGCCTCTCTTGGTCTTTGATGAACATTTAATAAGGCAAGTTATTTTTGCCTCATTTTTATTTATCTATTACTTACAAGTCCACCTGATCATTAAAACTATGAAAATACTCTTTGTATTAATATACAATAAAAAAATGCATAATTGTCTTATTCTATTAACCTTTCAAGTACATTATTTACAATGAATAATTATCAAAAGTAAACGGCAAAGGGGAATAACTCCTCTCAGTAGAATACAAATTAATAGAGCCCTGACCAGGACCAGAACACTTGACCAAATGGTCCAGATGTTCAAAAATCTGGCAAAAATATCCTTCCTTATTAAAACTTTTACTCTTTTTGCCTCTGATATGCCCAGGTGTAGAGAAGATTTTTAAAGAAATAATGCATTTTTACTACAGATATACTATATTATCAATAAAGCCCCCCCCCCCTCCCCACCCAGAAACACCAGATCCTCTCACCCTGGGACCAGAAGTTTGCTCATCATAAGTAATCACTTTGTTTATCTGCTTAACACTTAGGAGCAGACTGAATTATTCAATAGAATTAATGCAGTTTAACTATATTAACAATAGCCCCACCCTTACATCTGACCGAGGGGTCATGCAATTCATTACTCTGGAAGAAGCACTCTTGCTCATCATAACTATATACTTAGCTTCTTTGCTTTTTTAACCAGAAGCAGAAAAGAATTTTTTTTCACTATGTAATCAATAGAGCCCCCCCTTTTTCACCAGAACCCTTGACCCTGGGGCCATGAAATTCACAATTTTGGAAGAGGAATCCTTGCGTATCATAACAATGTACTTAGTTTGTTTAAATAGTACCCAGGGGCAGAGAAGAAGATTTTCAAAGAAATAATTCACCTTCACTATAGGAGCTATATAGCCCCACCCTAGCACCAGAACCCCTGTCTCTGGGGCCATAAATTTCATAAATTTGGAAGAGGCATCCTTGCTTATTATAACTATGTACTTAGTTTGTTTAAATAATACCCAGGAGCAGAGAAGAAGATTTTTAAAGCAATAATGCATTTTCAGTATATAATAAATAGAGCCCCGCCCTAACATCGTAACCCCTGATCCAGGGGCCATGAAATTCAGAATTTTGGTAGACTCCCTCTTGCTTATCATAACTATGTATTTAATTTGTTTAAACAATACCCAGGAGTAGAGAAGAAGATTTTCAAAGAAATAATGCACTTTAACTATATGATCTATACAGCCCCGCCTTAGCACCAGAACCCCTGACCCTGGGGCTATGAATTTCATAATTTTGGTAGAGTCACTCTTGCTTATTATAACTATGTATTTGTTTAAGTAATACCCAGGAGTAGAGAAGATTTTCAAAGAAATAATGCACTTTCACTATATGATCTATATAGCCCCGCCCTAGCACCAAAACCCCTGACTCTGGGGCTATGAATTTCACAAATTTGGTAGAGTCACCCTTGCTTATTATAACTATGTATTCAATTTGTTTCAATAATACCCAGGAGTAGAGAAGAAGATTTTCAAAGAAATAATGCACTTTCACTATATCATCTATACAGCCCCCCCCCCCCCCAGCACCAGAACCCCTGACCCTGGGGCTATGAATTTCACAATTTTGGTAGAGTCACTCTTGCTTATCATAACTATGTACTAGTATTTAATTTGTTTAAATAATATCCAGGAGTAGAGAAGAAGATTGCCTTAGCACCAGAACCCCTGACTCTGGGGCTATGAATTTCACAATTTTGATAGAGTCACCCTTGCTTATCATAACTATGTATTTAATTTGTTTAAACAATACCCAGGAGTAGAGAAGAAGATTTTCAAAGAAATAATGCACTTTCACTATAAGATCTATATAGCCCCCCCCCCCAACACCAGAACCCCTGACCCTGGGGCTATGAATTTCACAATTTTGGTAGATGGCCCAATGCTTATTACAACCATGTCAACAGTTTGACTGATTGATGTCCAGGAGTAAATAAGGAGAAGATTTTTAAAAATTGCATTAATTTTGGGGGTTTTAGCCCCACCCCTCAGGTCCCAGGGGGGCAGGGACCATGAAATTCATAAATTTTGTTCCCCTTCACACATAGGTGCCATATGCTAAAATTGGCTGAAATTGGTTCAGCGGTTTCAGAGAAGAAGATGAAAATGTTCAAATGTTAACACACGACGCACAACATACGACGGACGACGGACGACGCACGACGACGGACGAAAACAGATAGCAATAGGTCACCTGAGTGACTCAGTTGACCTGACAAAAAGCCAAACACACAAGCCATTCCCATTGCTGACATTTGAAGGTCGTTAGATTTTCCTTCACTTATTCGGTTGTCAATATGGGTCATACAAATTGAAAGTGCATTAAAATCTGAGTGATCACAAAAATAACTGTAACTCTTGCAGACAGAAATAAGAGAGGGAAGGAGGGAGAATTGTGGACAGTGACAGGAAATGATTCTTTTTAACTCTATTCTGTTACAATTCCATGACTCCATGCCACTCTAAACCTTTTTATAGCATTTCCCCAAATTTAACTAGAAAAAGGGTGATGTAAAAATATTTACGCAAAATGAGGAATAAAAACTGTAAAATGACAATCAAATCATCAAATATCAACAAAGAGGATGCCTTGCACTTTGATGGTAAAAAAAATGTACGAGAGTCGTTCAATAAATAATGCAAAAGGTCATCTAAAAGTAAGAAAAGTACTTAATACATACTCTCTATTTTAAATCCTTCAAAGCATTCTTAACTGTTACCCTTTACACATGTCTTAGGTCTTTGTACCTGTGGCCAGAAAAGCATACTTATCTTTAGGGATGCCCCAAAGACACTGATGAAAGCAACTTCTTATAACATATCTGATATTGTGCAATCTTCCATTTATTGTTTTCATGCATTTTTAGAATAAACAGATCTCACAATGGCGGAGATCTGGCCGATATGGAGGATGACACAGTTCTGTAAACTTTCTTTTCTTCAAGATTTCATTTATTTCTCTATGCTAATTTGCAACAGCATTGTCAGGTACAGGAAAATTACCCTGGATACCGATATTTAGACTTCATTTGCAGGAAATCTTTTTAACTTTCCTTAGTACAATTTGAACATAAAAGTTACCATAGTCCTTCTTTGGGGTGTTTGTACATGTCTTAATGGACATCTTGAAAAAAAAATGAAAATTAATAAAACATCTTTTGAGCTCTTGCTTCCCTCTACAATAATAAGACCACAGCTTTTTCTTTGATGTCACATTTTAATACTAAATAAATTTTCCTTTTCGGTTAAAAAAGTAATCCCATGTTTTGTCATCAATCACACAAGTTTAACAAATCTTCAATTTGTTAAATATTCTTTTCTAAATAAACCGTTGGCACATTTAAGGCATGTTATGTCTGTGGAAAATAATTGTGTCTGTAAGAAAATAAGGCACCTATCTGATAAAAATTTTATTACATTCATTTCCTTTGTCAAAATTCTATCAAATGTTGTGATGATAAAATGCTTAGTGTCTAAGCAATGTCTAAGAGATCATTTTTAAACAGTTTTCAGCTCAGTGTAGTGACCATGCTTTATTTGAAAGAGAATTTCTTTGCAAGGATAATAGGAAAAATCACCAGGTTTTCAGTGATTGGGGGCTGTTTAACGAAACTTTTCAACTGTGAAAAAATAAAATTTAATACTTCTATATTTATTATGATATACTGTATGTTGCATCATTTATTAAACAACCCTCGTACATGCACAGATCATGGATTTATTTCCAGGGTGATTCCCACATCAACTCTAACAAAATGTCAAACATGGTAATTAATTTTCTTCAAATAAATGACTCCATTTCTTCAATATTTAGGAGGGTCCCATGTGTTTCCAGAGGGTAACAATGGGTAAGGTAGGTTGGAGTTTAGTTCAAGAAATTTTTTTACCTGGTAATAGAAATTCGATAACTGAAAATCCTGCCCCCACCATATTCAAATATGTGGTAGTTAAACATAAATCATGCATCTTAATAATTCACATCCCAGTGCAGCTGTTAGCTAAAAAAAAAAAAAAAAAAAAAAAAAAAAAAAATCTAATAATTGCTATTTATCTGTCTGATATTAAAGCTGTCAACACTTCTAAATAGGTTTATTGGTTTGGGATAGGATTTAAGCCTAGTTTCGATGTCGTTTATGTATCACCTAGTCTTTGTTATGAAAACATTTTTAGGAGATCCTCAGCTGACATTTAAAGGTCATAATCTTTTTGTTTATTTTTTTTTTCTAATGAATCTTTTGTTTCTTATTTCATTCTTTTTGCACAAATCCAAAATCACATTGCAAGGAAGTGATTGTACAGTGTATGTTAGGGAAATGAAATTGTTTTTATAACTTTCTGTACTGTTATAATACAGACTCCACTCCATGACTCCCCAAGACTCCGCTCCACTCCACTCCGCTTTTTACCCCAAGCCATCCTAAGTGTAGGGAGGTTCGACGAGACGTTATCGAAATTCAGTACTTTCGTTTTGAGAGTGGATTTCCGGTCTATTTTCCGAAAAACTTTCTTTGTAGCGGGAGATCTGGAGAGGTGTGCACAAATCAATTTTTCAAATGTACGTATCATTTTAGCAAGAAGCAGTTGTCATTAACCATCTTATGAATTATATTTGTGAATTTAAAAGAAATGAATAACTTGTTTTATGTTTGATAGCGAACTGAATGCCTGAACATGCAGCATTGATTTAATTTTAGATTTTGAATTCTGTAAACATCTTGACCGCAATATTAGGCGTCGCCCTGAAAATGAAATGCGCTTTCTTAAATTGTATACTTTTTAGAGACATTCATTAAATAATAGGCTAGAATCTTTCAGCCATAATAATATATACGAGGATTGAATATTAAAAAATGTTACACATAAGGTCTAGGTAACTGGCTGCATCAAATCATGACCTTGATATTGAAAGATGCTAGGCCCAACATTATTTTAAGCCCAATACCAAATTCCCATCTTCATCTAGGCCTATAGCTAGATATTCCGTATGCGTTTTTTTTTTGTTAATTCACTGGCGGATTTAAGGGGGGCGCATCCGGCGCCACCCCCCCCCCCCCAACTGCCAAAGTTAGCGTAAATTATAGTTTCGTCAAGAAAATGTAAAAATGAAATGAGCAATGTCTTTTACAAGTTGTTATACTATCCATTGGCATATCTTTTCTTTATTATTGTAATAATTTTATACTTGTCTGTTGTGGGCTCTAAATTAGAAAATAAATGTTCTGTTCTGTTCATCCTGTATCAGCCCAATTAAGACACCAATATCAGCCAGATGTTTTATTATGCTTATTAATTATTACATATATAGTAATAAAATACAACACACATCAACTTGCGAAAATACAAGTAAATCATTATACACTGACTACTTACATGTAGCTTATCATGCTTATCATATCAGAGAATAGTAATTCAAAATTAAGAGAATGTGATCGAAAAAATAGGTATACTATCTTTTAAGGCTTAAAATCTAAAAGACCTAAAATGTCTCTATTAGATTTTAAAGAAAAAGGTCATAAACATGCACGAAACATTCTTCAATGGCTTTATGTGAACTCGCATATTAAGTATTTAAAATATATGATAAATAGAATACTACATACTGAAATCCATTCATATGTCATATCAGCCCTCGGACCCCATATCAGCCCTCGGGCTGATATGAATGATATGGATTTTAGTATGTAATATTCTATTTATCAGCCCTGCAGATTCACGTCAGCCCTGCATGATTTGTATCAGCCCTGGAAGCTTATATGACTATTGTGATGTCAGGCATATGCAAAAACCTGTACGTATGCTTGCATCCCTTAGTAGATAAAATGGATTGAAATTTGTTCAAATTATGCTCCCCGGGGTTAAAGCGGGGGGCCACAAAAGGGGATCAGATCTAGAGATAGTCGTATTGAAGTATCCCCATTTTGTCTGGATTTAAGGTCATACAAATTGTGATCCCTTGTGCTAATCTGGGGTAATAATATGGGGGTCAAAATATTTCTTGAGTAAAAAAAGGGAATTTCTTTTTATAATTTCTTCTTTAGAAGAACAACCATCGTCAAGTTATAGTAAGATAAGCGAAACCAGCCTTAGGTTTCTTACAATGAAAAACAATAGGGCCAAGGTGATTCAGGTAAGAGTTACTGCCCATAGTACTTCTGGTTCATCAAAGACGTGTTGTTCAAGTCATAGGTCTTACATAATCTAAATTTAAATCTGCCCTAAACATTCAATTGAAAGAAGGAGTGCTTGTATAGTAAATAACATTTCCTACAGTATATTTTCTACTCATTGTATGTGAAGGATATACATTATTAAGACTATTATACATGATAACATTGTATTCAATTATATCAGACCAAGTTAAAAGATATATACTTAATATATGTATAGTACCACTAACAATGTTTTTGTTAAATTAAAATTCTTGTGTGGTTTGTTTTGCAGGTCTGTTGTTTCTTTGCAGAGAGATGACTACAAGAGACCCGGCAAATTGCTTTACTTTTACTTTCAACTTTATGCCTGATGCAATTCATAAAGATTAAAATCAATACCTGTGATAATATTATTATTTTTTATCGTATATTACATATAGCAGTAATGAATTATATGAATTTCACAAAAAATAATATTTTTTAAAATTCCAATTTTTAGTTGCCAAACTATCCTTTCAATGTATACAAAGTTGAAGCTTGCCCATTGAACAAAACTCTGTGGGATATAGCCTCAAAGAGTCTTAAATGCAGAACAGACAGCACCAACAAATATAGATACCATTGTCTACCTAACAGTAACCATACAAAACTTGTGGAGTTTTGTTTTAATGCCACTCGATATGGTACCCCTCAAATAAGTAAGTATATGTACTATTAACATTTTTTTTGGGGGGGGGGGGGGGGGGGTTAAAATTTAAAAATTAATAAGTCAAGAGGCCCATGGATCAAAATGCTCACCTGAGGTAAATTGAAGACATAGCGATGATCTGTTGTTCATATTTAATCTTTCAAATGTCTTTTATGGTTAATTCACTTATTTCTGTGGGGTTTAGTTTTCATGGCATGAGGGATAAAATATTGTGGTAATGATACATGTACCTCCAGCAAACAGAGTTTGGGGGAGTATATATGAATCACCGTGTCCGTCCATCCATTTCTCTAGTTGTCTGTTTGTCTGTGCAATCTTGTCCCGATTATAACTTTGTAATGGAGAATCATTGGAAGTTCATACTTGGTACAAAGATTGCTTATGACCTGAAGGTGCCAAAACAAACTTGACCCAAGGTCATTTAAACTCATTTTGGCATGTTCAACAGTCAGGGGTGAGACTGAAATCCGTCATTTTTAAAATGACGATTTTTAGTCATAAAATAAAATTTTTATTATGACTTAAACTCGTCATTTTTTAGAAAATGACAAAAAACAGTCATGTGATCATTAATTTTATTTAGTAGATTAATTTCAGATTCAGTAGAAATTATGCAATACAATGACCATTTAATATGTATTTATATCTGATTTTTCTTAAGTTTAATGTTAATTTATGTCAAACATTAATGGTCACTGTAATGACTATATTGCACAACTTCTACTGAACCTGAAATTAATCCACTAAATAAACAAATGCACTTGATATTTATGAATATTTAATTGACAAATTTACAATTAATATCTGCAGACATTGTGTAGTTATAAGGGAGTGTCTTTCTTCTACAATTATCTACTGTTGACTTTTTTAAAATTCAAAACACAGTTGCACCCCTCTCCCCATTTTTGTTCCAAACCCTCCCACTTAATGCAGTGATTTCAAGTGTTGCCTTAGTAAACTGCAGATTATGATTTTTCTTTCATTTTTCTGCAGCATTATGGTATATACTTGCAATAATTTATTATTTGTATGCTCTGCAATTTTCTTAAAAAATTGATAATTTTGAAATTCTTTTCAGATGATGCATTTGATTGCTATGTGCTGTCAGGAACGGGGGATCTGAATCGATATGCTTGCACAAATTCCTCCAATAGTTGTCCAAAAGGTTTCTACTATAGTGATGAAATTTACAAGTGTAAGTATCTTAAATTGTGAGTTGTAGAGTTTTGTAATGCCAAAATATAGTTAGAATAATCTAACTGTGTCTTGGGACAAGCCCTCACCACAGTTAGAATATGTCCCATATACTTGCAATGTAGCAAATTGGAGCAAATCCGCTCTGAAGTGATTTTGAAGTATACAAAAGGAGCTGCACTGAAAATAACTACCAAATTAATCATAACAAACCATTTTGAAATTGTTTATGCCTTTTAACCGAAAAAATAATCCATATAAAGATGAAAATTCAATTCATTTTCTCAATGCTTTTTCTCGTTTCAAATTTACATGCCATGTTGACATTCGGAACTCTCTGGATTGATCATAGTGAACGCACTGAGTTCGAGTTATCGCCCATGTTTGTTTTGCTTTATTCCCAATACAGGGAACAAATTCTGTCGTTAAACCGGTTCTGTAGGACAATATCATTTTAACGATAGAGCAAAAATATAGCTTTTTCTTAGTTGTAAGTTAAAACCAGTTTTGAAGTGTGCACATTGATTTTGCAATTTTTTTTAGATCCTGATTGTTTTCTGATAAATGATTCTTCTTTGGGTGGCTCCACCAGTACAGATAGCTCTAATATTAGGTAGGTTTTAATGCCATTAGTATCATAGAAGGAAACTTTTAAATTGTTATCACTTTTGAAAATATCTTTCCAGTTACTATCTGAGTAATGTTCAGGTATGTAGTAGGGTACAAGATTTATAAGCATGAACGTTTTATGTTTGGTTCCTTTTAAATGCTTAAGGTTTTTGATCAAAAATTACAATTATAGTAGTTTTTACTGACAGCACCCCCCTCCCCCCAAGACAGTAAGAAAAAGCTCCCTAAAACTGATAAACTGAGTAATGTTTTATGTTTCTTAGAGTAGTCTACTTGACTGTGTACTGATTTATGTAATCAGACTGAAGCTGTAAAGAACTGATCTAACAGACTTTTCACAGAATTTTTGTGTTGCCTACAAATTAAGACAACATGTCTTGCTGTCTGTTCATCTGTCACACCATACCTGTATATCTTAGAAAACTGTAAGAGGTATAGATTTGCTATTTTGCACATCTATTGCAAATCTATTGTTTGGCTCTGAAGTGTTTGTGAAATACCTTAATTAATGGTCTAACTTGACCTTTGACCTACTTGTCATAATTTTTAGCAATTTCAATTTTTATGCCCCCCTTCAAAGAAGGGAGGGCATATTGCTTTGCTCATGTTGCTGCAGTCTGTTGGTCGACCAACAGTTTCCATTCATTTTCTTTGCAGAGGTTGTACATACTGAAATGAAATTTGGTATACAGATTTATCATAAGAATATCTAGGTCAAGTTTTGTTTTGGGTACTATCACTCAATTTTAGACAGAGTTATGCCCCTTGGACTTAGAAAAATTCCAATTATTTGTAGTTTCCCTTCATTTTCTTCGCAAAGGTTGCTAATACTGAAATGAAATGTGGTATACAGATTTATTATAAGAATATCTAGGTCAAGTTCTGTTTTGGGTATGATCGAGCAATTTTTGACAGAGTTATGCCCCTTGGACTTAAAAAAATTCCAATTATTTGCAGTTTCCATTCATTTTCTTCACAGAGGTTGCACATACTGAAATGAAATTTAGTTTACAGATTTATCATAAGAATATCTAGGTCAACTTCTTTTTTTGGTACGATCAAGCAATTTCGGACAGAGTTATGCCCCTTGGACTTGGAAAAATTCCAATTATTTGGGGGGGGGGGGGGGGGGGCATTAGTGTTTTAACAAACATCTCTTGTATCATTTATTTTTGGTTTCAGATTTGGAGAATCCTATTCCTATTTTATTGTCAGATTCTCTATATAGTAGTCATACATATACTATCCATGGCTGTTTTTTCTTTTAATTTTTTAAAATTAATTCTTTGCAGTCATTTTCTCCAAGAACTAGTAGCAATGAAATAGCTAACCATGCACTTTTTAAAAATTAGATTTGTTCACTTTCTTAATGATGCTATAAACAGGCAACAAGAGAGCTCCTTGGAACACTCTAGTTACAAACTATGTATATACAAGTAAGGGCGAAATGATTACACGTGTAAACGGCGACGTTTCGATTATATGCTCTAAACGTTTACAGATTGAGTAAACGTTTACATGAAGGTTATTATCAATGTCTATCAGAAATAAAGTTTAACACAAACAAGTTGTTTTATATCATATTTACCAAAGAAACACCGTCTTTGACGATTTGATAAGCAACTGTTTTCTGTTTTAATCGATACCGGAAACATATTAAACAAAAATATCTAAAACCTGATACGGTCTTAGACTAACATATTTAATTCCGATTTTCGAGTTGCGAATACTAGCGATGTTTTATGACTTTTGAAATATAAAACTTGATATACTCTGATTTAATAAATATATACGTTTTCACCAGTCTGTGAAAAGTGTTTCAATACACTCAGCAGGTCTTGTTATACTTAATTCGGGATTAAAAGATCCATCTTTGCAGTTTAATTTTATAATGCTTTTTCTACGTCCAGTATGTAGCCAAACATATTGGGTGACGATGTAGAAAGTGAATGCGTTTAATGCACCTCAAATTCTTTCGTCATACAGTCAGGGGTGAGACTGAAATCAGTCATTTTTAAAATGACGATTTTTTAGTCATAAAATAAAATTTTTATTATGACTTAAACTCGTCATTTTTAAGAAAATGACGAAAAACAGTCATAAAAATTTAGAGTGTTTCTAGAATACCGAGTTACCTCTCTTTGAAAAATGTTAGATCCACCAACCGAAAAAAGGACAAAAAACATCGTAAACAAACTTGATTTCTCCAATACAGTTGACTACAATACTGGTTATGTCGACAGTACAAATTTCCCAAGCAAAAATAAGAGTGGAAGAGTTATTTGTCAATTTATTTGCATTAAATAGGAAAGAAGACGAAAATGACGATATGCCGTCTTTTTTCAAAATGGAGGGTCTGGGCGCACTGAAATATCTCGCTTGTTTTACGGGGCGCACTACTTTTTTATGGCTTTAACTTTTTGTCGAGACTTTTCTCTACAAGTACGTATTCTTCCAGACGGTGTACTATATGTTTTTATAGGTTTAAAAGCCATGTAAAAATGGCGAATTAGTTCTACCAAAATTTGACATTTTACCGCTAAATAATAACTTTCACCTTCCATGTTGATGTTCTAACGCACGTGGTCGGCAGTAATTAGTGACCTGGATGAAATGAAACTTGCGTAAACACTCTTCTTTCAGCGGTGAATTCAAACTTCGCTTTTATGTAAGCAGGCTAGAAGAATTAAGTTGAAAAAGAAAATATGACGATAGTAAGTCATATTGACAAAAATGACGAAAATACGTAGTTAGTAATTATGACGATTATCCATCATTTTTCAGAAATGACGGATTTCAGTCTCACCCCTGACTGTCATAAGGAGCAACAAATAAATAGTAATAACAACTCATACCTACATTAAAGTGAAAGAATTGTTTATTAAATTAGAGCTTCATGAGTAAGTAGCCATGAAAATTCAACACAGAATATTCTCCCGTTTAAACGGTACCGTTTCGTTTACTGCTGTCCGTTTAAATGTTTACAAAATTCAGTAAACGTTTCACCCTTATATACAAGAGAAGAATTTTCTTGATAACTGAAAGGCAATAATTTAGATATTTATATTGAAATATTCCAATGTCATGTGGTTTCAGAGATCCCTTGAAAATAATAAGATGGGGTAATAATTATGGGGATTTACATTTTTTCATCGCAAAATCTTTTTAGATATCCCCTGTAAAAAAGCAGGGCTTAAGTTACTCTTGTGAGCATTTTTGCCCACGAGATTCTTGTATATCAGCTGTTATAGTCAAAGATTTGTATAGAGAGACTTGTTATAATTTTTTTTTTCAGTCAGACAACCGTTAAAATTGCTGCTACCTGTATAACAGCTGCGATATTTGTCATAGTCCTCCTAACAGTGTTATTTTTCTGGAGGAGGAATCGAAAAAGGGGAAAACATGTTCAAGATAAAGAAAGCATTTTCTACAAAGTTAATTGTTGGAGGCATGGAAAACAAGCAAAAAAGGAAATTGGTACCTTTGTAAATTTTTACTTTCCCTTTAAAACAATATTTATTCATATATATTTATATAATATATATAAATGATATCATATATATTTCACAATAAGGTATTTCATGTTTCTAAATGTCAATACTTCTGGTAAGGAAAGGAAGGCATTTTGTTTAAAGAAAAGTTGTTTAAGTTTTTTTCTTATTTATGCTTTAATGAGTTTTTGCATTTCATAGGTGAAGTGGAGGATACACAGATGAAGTTAATAGCAGGTACTTAATATTACAGTCATACTTAAGTCCATGTTTTTATTACTGTTCATCATGTTTTAGAGTTCATTAATGGGGGACCAGCCTCTCAATGAACATTTTATACTGAAGTCCTTTGTGTTCAGAAAGAGAGGTTTTTTTTTTTTTGGGGGGGGGGGGGGGTAAGTCCTCTTTCCGATTATATGTGCCTGAATGTTATGTTAACTAGACTGGAAGAAGGGTGCCAGTGAAATAACTTGCCAAAATGGTTTTTATCAATTTGGATTTTCTATATTTTTTATCCAACCTACAAAAAACAAAATTAACCCTTATGTTGATGTGGAAGGTCATGTGGAAGGGGAATATAACGTAGTATTTTTTCTACAATGTTGAATCTCAGCCAATCAAAGAGCTAGGAATTTGTGTATGTTTTTGTTTATATGTGTCACAGAAAGCAATCATATCACTCATAAAGTCTTGAAACACTAAATCATGCATAACTCCTAAAGTTTGGAGGGTAATTTTATAGGTTTTTAGCATGTTTTGGTAAGTGATACATGTAGTTTATTATATTTTGCAAAGCCTAAATTACACTATGTTTGCCAGCAAAAATTGAAAACTGAAAAATGAAAAGAATAAATAAAAGATGTAAACTAGAATTTGGAGGAAAAGCTGAAATCCTGATGATGTGTCTGCTAATGGAAGACATCATTGGTCTATGGATCAGTTGTGTGACAGGCAATAGATCACCAGTTAATAGATAAAAAATGTCAAAACAAATTATTCACAGAATCGGACTATTAGTCAAAACTATAGTACATGTAATATAGAACAGCAAATTCTGCATACATGTTAACCTACTGTGATGAAAAAGAGGGAGAATGAGGTGTTGTGCGCAGTGCTTTACTCTTTGAGTTTGAGATATGTGTGTAGAAATTGTCTCAAATGACCACTGCAGTAATTAAAATAAAATGCATGTCAAGTGCAATTAAGTGGACAAAAACACTACATAAATTATGCAAATAAATATTTTTCATGCTCATAAGTTAAAGCTTTGAGTCAGTGGCTGCTTTAGCCTTTTTAAGAGTGATTTTTGCTGATACAGCCTGAAAGCAATAATTGTCAATGTTCATTAACTGTCAAATAGAGCAAACGGTGTCATTATATAATTCAGATCTAGGTACAGTCCACTAATACATTTCCCATAGGCGACAGAGTTGACGTTATCTCAAACAGCTCCTCCCCTAATTTTCGTTGAAGGATGGGACACCCTTCAAATGAAAGCTTGTCAAATTCTCTCTCACTTCTTAAACTCTCGAGGTGGCATGTCAGATTAGTTTTCCGGCAAAATGCACATGTTCGCAAAAACATCTGAAAATGAAAGTAAAAGTAGGGTAATTCCCAAAGTCAGAAAAGTTATCATAAAATTCAATTCCTTTCCTTCCAAAGTTAACACAAAAATGAAAATGGTTTTGAACGTGGAATTTTCTCTTCTTTCATATATGTCAAGCATCTTTAGTTCAGACGACCTACTTATTTTATATACTGCTTGAAATTTAAGGAACTATTTCGTTTTAGTGAACTACTTTCTTCCCTACCGATTTTAGAAATAATTAGAGGAATGTACCCATCTAAAACTTTATTGTATTTAGTAAAAAAGAAGATTGGATTTCTCGCGAAAAAGTAATTAAAAAAGTAATAAATTAATCCTGATTCCTTTTTTCACTTTGATGAACAAAGTCAAGCATTTTCATCCAGGTTTTAGAATACTATCTCTCCCTTTTTCTTGGCGAGGGTGTTGATGAAATTTGTTGTAATCAATGTAATCACGGGGATGTGTGTACTAGTCATTGTCAGAACATGTGCTCGAAACATACTGTGTTAACATCAGTATGGAAAAAAGTGTCTGTACATGTTGTATGCTCCGAGTTAAAATCACGCGAGCTCTTTAAAATTCAATGAGATTTTATGACATAGTGGCTTCAAAAATGGCTATCCAAGAGAACTAAAACCAAATTTATAGAAAAGCGGTAATTTTTTAAATAAAAGCGGTAGATGGGAGATGGAGTTAAAAAAGCGGTAGACTTCTGCATAAAGCAGTAGAGTTAACATGTATGAATTCTGAGTTTTGGGAAATAAACAGCATAAAAAGTAATATATGCTAAGGTAAAACTACATAGATATATACATGTCAGGTCTGCAAATGCAAGCACAAAAATATTTTCAACAATTAATGATGTAGCAATGTACCACTTTTTCATCGAAAATAATGCCTCTTTACTTACTGCACTGTATATACCTTGTATTTATACCTTGTATCCTTAAATTTTATAAACAGAATACTACTTCTTGTCACAGGGTGACACAATTACTTGTTTTTATTTTATTTAGAATTACTAGTAGTACAGATAGTATAAGTACTATAGCTGTAGTATAACATCATTCATGCATTCATCATTTAAACAATAGAATGCTTTCTTCGATTGTTAGTATGGGAATTAATGTCATAGCTATTGTACAAAAAAAACATTACCTGCATAAGCGGGTTATACATGTACATGTATAAATTTTTTCTGCAATAGCTGCGACGTTAATTCCCGTACTAACAAACAAAGAAAGTCATTTTATTGTTTATATTTATATCCGTATATTAAAAAAAACATTCAAAGTAAAATTAAATTTGTTAAATATTGTATTATAGATATATATGTCATTGTATGCTTAATTAATGGAACAGCCAAGGCTCAAGAAATCTATGCAGGTGGCTTGCTCAGTGTCGTTTACTCACTGATAAATGGCAATGGTTTTTATATGAAACAAAGGAAATGATATTCAGTGGATGTAAATATTCATTCATTCATTCATTTGTGGTCCTTATCATAGTGTTTGTATTGTGTTCTTGTTTGTAGCGCGTACCGTGTCACGTGATTGTGTTTGGATGGCACGTGATTGTCTTGTGGAGTATTGTGTATTCCTGGATGAGAGTGGTAGAACCAGTATGTGTGGGGTGTGGTTGCTCTGTGCGAATGTGTGAGTGCTAGTATAAATACTTATGTATGAGTAATTTCTTTTGATCTGGACATTACTTTAATTATTGGTCGATATTCTCCTGCGAGAAATTTTGAATGCAATTTAGCCTAAGATATTCCTTACAGAATCTTGGTTTTGAAACTGGTAAGAAATAATTTAATATTGATTTTAAACTATTGCAATTTAAATAAATAATTAAAATGTGAGTGAATTTGTATGAGTTTGTCATTTTCCTTTCAGGTCAGCTTTGTTTCACTTTTATTGATTCATCATTTCCTCGATATTTGTCATGAAATAAAATATTTGTGAACTTTCTCTTTCATCTATGGACTCGCCTTTTCTATTCCTATGATGGAAGATCCCGTCGCATTCTTATCATAATAATAGTAGAAAGCTTTTGCTTGTGTTTTTATTTCAGTTTGTGAGTGTGTTTTTTCTTTTCTTTTATTTATTCATTTATTTTATTTTGTTTTGTTTTTCTTTAATATTTTTTGTGAATATTTTCTAGTCTTTTTTTTTTCATAATGTTTCATATCGTAATACCGTGTTTCTTATTTTTAATACTTGACAATGTGATGATTTATTTTTTTTGTTTTGTTTTTGGCTCTTTTATATTTGTGTATATATAATCATGATTGAGGGCAGAGAATTTTATTAATCAGAAAACTGCTTGTCTTGTATTGAAAAAGATTCTCAACTTTTTTTTTTCGATAATACATACGTACATGTAAACATTAAATTGAAATATTTTCTTTACATTCATAGGTCAAGAGGAAACCCTGGTAAAAAGAACTGAATCATCGCCTTCCCTTGCATCAAAAACATCATCAACATTAAAGAAAAAAGAAGATATGATGAAATATACGGATGGTAATTTATTACACTAAAGACTCAAATATCAAAGAAATACCACCAAATTTATTCTCCATTAAAACACAAACCTCATCAAAACAATTTCAGATCAGAATCACATATAAAATGTTTAAAAAATATGTAAAACAAGAGAAATACAAGATATTCATTATTTTTTCTAGTTAGATATGGATTTTTTTTCGAGAGTGGGATAGGATTTTTTTTAAAATTCTGTCTTATGAGTGATGTCTTAGTTGAGCTGTTTAGATGTCATAACTTAGTGATGTGAGATAGAAAACATTGTAAACAGGAATTTTAACAACATATTTGGAGAAACATTTTCAGTTTTAGTCTCAGCATGGATACTGTAACTAAGGTTCCAGATATTATAATCAAGATTGTAGAAATACCCCCATAACTGTTTGAATTTGCAATTTGTCAAAGACTAATAATTTAAAAAGGCACCTTTGATCAAAGCACCTGTATTCTTTTTGTGACTACGAGTTTTTTTAAAGACACAAACCATTTCATTTTCACATCATCTTTATTGAACAAAATGACAAGTGAGTGTGCAGGTAAGAAATAACCAACAATGTAGAGCAAGGTTATTTTCTATCATGTCAACACACTATAACTCTTATGGAAGTTTTTTTGTTATTTTTGAGACCTCGAAAGAGACATTGGAATTTCTTGCAAGCTTCTCTCATTTTAGTGTGAGTTGATACATGTATATGCCTTTTTAAATGGTATACTTGTCTTTAAAAGTACACAACTATCCATAATTTATATGTTTGAACGTTTGTTTTATAGAAACCCAAGGCTCCTGAACTAAAATATGAATCCCTGCACACTTCACAGTTGCAATCGTTTGTACAGTATTTGTTTCATCATGGCTCTGTGATGTCTTTTGTAAAGATAATTGCATGTAATTGATTTTTTGCAATGTAATTGGAATTTTTGTCCATCGGAATGTGACAGCAGTTGCATCTAAAAATGGCCTTTAAGTTTGTCTTTGACAAATGGTACGTAGAATAGTTGTACGTTATTTCTACTAAATTAAACATAAAATTGTATGAGAAAATGACCTTGATGGATTTTTTTACATGATCAACTTACACTCGAAATTAACCTGTCTTTTTATTTGAATATTAAAAAAAATTCAAGCTGTCCAAATCTTTTGCTACAAACATGTACAAGACTATAATGTATATTGATTAGTCAATCAATTTATTGTTTTGTATTTTTTTCAAGATGTGGGAACAGAGAAGACTAGTCCAGATGATACAGTTGCTATAAATAAAACTGGGGGTACTTCATCAGAGGAAACAAATAGAAAAACATTGGCTGTTGTTGATGTTCAGTCTGGTGTGGACTTTAAATATATTTACATATATTCGTATATGCATGTATACATATAAGGTAAATCAAAAAATGTTTATTTTTTTTTTCTTTCTATTGATGCTTTGATCTGGTTTGTTCACAGACAATGAAAGACAACAGAGACAAAAGAGTGGTGATTCAACATCATCATATTCAGCTTTTCAGTGGCCAGGTTTGTTTTTTATTTTCTCTTTAGGAGAAAGTATTTTACCTGGATGAGGGACATTAAACAATAATTAATCAATCCTTTGATTGTTTTCATGCATTTTTGGAATAAAAAGATCTCACAATGGCTGAGATCTAGCGAATCTGGGGGATGGCAAATCTCTGTAATCTTTTTTTTTCTTCAGAATTTTATTTATTTCTCTGTGCTTATATGCAGCATTGTCAGGTGCAAGAAAATTACTCTGGGGGCGGTATTTGGACTTCCTTTGCAGGAAAACTGTTTACCTTTCCTCAGTGGAATTTGAACATAAAAGTTACCATTGATGGTTCTTTCTTAGGGTGTATGTACATGTTTTACTGGACCTATTGAAAAAAAAATGAAAACTAATAAAACATGCATGGGGCCCTTGTTTCTCTTTACAATAATAAGAACGATAGCTTTTTATTTGATTCCACATTTTACTATTGATCTTCCTTTTTGGTTATAAAAAGTGCACCCATGATTTGTCATCCATCACGCAAATTTAACAAATTTTCTATTTTGTTAAAAATATTTGTTTTTAAATAGAGCGATGGTACATTTAATGCGTATTTTTCCCTTAGGCAATTTTAAGAAAATAAGGCACCTACAGGTATCTAATAGAAATATTATTATATTCATTTCCATTGTCAGAATTCTATAAAATATTATGACAATGAAATGCTCAGTGTTCTAACCAAGTCTTCGGATGTAAATCTGACATTTTCAGATATCATGTTGCACATAGCATCGATTATTTTTGGTGTCCTTACAAATTTCAATCGACCATTTTGACTTTTATATTTTAGCTCTCCTTTTTTACTTTCGAATTTCTGAATCAATCTGAAAACTATACAACGTTAAAGACTATTCTTTCCACATACAAAAATCGCATCTTTAATATTAGCTCTTCGGCGATTTGTGTGAAGAAGCACAGTTTTCATATAGGCTCTCATTTTCATCTTTTTGGCAGAGATCATTTTAAACAATTTTCAGCTCAGTGTAGTGACCATGTATACTTTAAAAGTGGATTTCTTTGCGAGGACAATAGGGAAAATCATGGGGTTTTCTGTGATAAGTTGCTCTTTAATTGAACGTTTCAACTGTGAAAAAATAAAATTAAATAGATCTATATTTACTATGATATACTGTTTGTTGCATTATCTATTGAACGACCCTCGTACATGTAATCATTCTGTCCCTACCCATTTTTTTTTTAATTCGAGCAAAAAATGGCCTTGGTGCGGGATATTGGTCTAATTATTGAAATTTGAAAATTTTCCATGTATGGAGACATTGAGTTTTAAAACCAGTGCCAAAAATTGTGCATCATCCTATATATTGAGACCCAGGATCTGACCATTCCTCTATTTTAAGGTCGAGGTTATAAGGGTAAATTGTGAATTACTGTCACAGTGGAGACCAAGATCCAGGTTGATACTAAACGTCATATTACTTATCATATTGATATGAATTGTTAAAGATTTTCAAAAGATTTCAATAAATAAACATAGATATTGTCATTTACTAATTATTGAATTATAAGATTCTTATATTCATCAGAATGAGTACAGGACAATTTAAGAAACGTTTTTCAACTCATTAGATAGTGGTTCGTATCCTAATGCGTCAGTTACTTCTTGTCGTGGTCAAGGTGTGAAAATAACCTAAGGGATTGGAATAACTCGTTTATTGCCAAATGATAATTCGATAAATTGAAAAAAAAGTTCTCATGGACTGTTTTTTATTTTGCTAAACAATTAACATTTTCACAAAATAAACGTAAGAAACTAACCTAGTACACAGTTATTAAAATGATGGTAAATATTCAGTATCTTGAAATTTTTTCATTACGACATATTTACTACTTTTTTTCCGTATAGAATCAACACAAATTTGTGCCTCATTATTAAAGGGTTATATATGCCCAATTAACGAGTACAGTGTGAAGTAAAATTTACCAAAATAATATTGTGCTCAATCTTAGTGTAAACTATGGAAATTCAGAGATTATAAACACAAATTGTTTTGACTCTTGAAATGAATTTGAATTGAACATATTTTATTGATAAAGAGTCAAAAGGATTAGAAACAAGTTTAAAAACTTAGATAGTCTTCTCCTAATACAACATTTTGTAAAATTGCCAAATTAAAATAGATGTATATATATGGTCTACTCATATACATAGTAGTTTCTATAATAGAAAGAAAATAGATCTTCTTTAAATGTACAAATATAGATTTACATTGGTAAAAAAAATTAAGCGCTTTTTGAAAAGCGACCACATTCATTTAGAAAAGTTTGAATAATCTTGAAAAGTTCAGCATTTTTGTTCTATAGTAAGAGAATCATCATCCCATAGCATTAAATGTATATCTATAACGTATGAAGTATTAAATGACAATAGCTTATTCATTAAGGAATTCCTTGCTTTTGCATAACTTTTACAAGCGGAAAACAGATGGTATGCATCTTCTATTAGTCCACATGAACAATTTGGACTGGTTATTAAGTTACAGCGAAATAAGTCAGAGTTTAAAATACAATATTGTTTTAATCTTGTATGAATTATGTTCAAAAACCTTTTTTCAATACGAAAAATATTTCGTAGGTTGTACAATATTGTGCAGACCGTTTTGAAAAATTTTCATAGAAGTTGCCGCCCAAGCTTTAAGACTAAGTGAATTCCACTTTCTGACAGTATCAGGAATAAATGATTTGTTAAATAATTCTAATCTGTATTTTGGCAAAGATTAGTTTCAGGAATTCCTATTATTGTATCCTGAAATATTGCCTCTTGTATCAGGTAATAAACTTTGTATATATTAAGTAGGTACTAAATTATTGTGCATTTTATACATTGTTTTTAGTTTTGCTCTGTTTCTTCTGTATTCAAAGGTTCCAAACCTGTTTTCAAATATAATGATTTTTTTGAAGCAGTAATTGTAAGCCTAGTGATTATTCTTGCAGCAAATAATTGAACTTGTTCAAGATTTTCAATGCATGTCTTTGGCATCCAGACCAAACTTCAACAGCATATTCTTGTTGTGGCCTAATAAAAGATAAATACATCTGGGATAGAATATCTCTTGACACAGTAAATTTCGGCTTTTTCAGTAACCCCCGTTTTTTGCAGGCTTTCTTTTCAATGAGGTTTTGGCTATTATCAAACAAAAGTAATATTTTTGAGATAATAAAGCAAAGTATCACCAGAAGTTTTGACTTCTCATTTTGTCTTTGCAGTATCGCGTGGAGCAACGTCAGCCAAGATAATTCAACCTTCGGAGAGGCACATCAAAGTAAATTTTAAAGATACGATTATTCTTCTGGGAGAAATAAGAAGTATTGTTGAGGTTCAAGGTGTTTTCTGGCAGAAAAGAAAGGAAGAGAAATGGGAAAACCTTAATATTTTAGATGAAAAATACAAAGGAAGCCGGGGTGATTTATATGTTCCCTGTTTGATCATTAACAATTGTGGAAGTGAAGATTCGGGCGTTTATCGCCTTTTTGTGAAGAGCAGTGAAAAATGTGTACCAAGCAGGGAACGAAACGTTTGTGTTTTTAAAGGTATTGAAGGGTAATTCATCAGTAACTTTTATTTAAAAAAATGAAAAGTTGTTTTTTTTTTTCCAAACACTAACAGAAGAAAAATATTTTTTTTCTGAATAACCTTCAAAAGTAGGAAAACTGTAAGGATTTTTTTATTTGTTTAAAATTATTTTAATAATGTTGACGGTCTCAGACTAGTCATTTGATTTTTTTTTTAATTTTGGCAGCCTTTCATTTGTTTTGAATTATTATTCATTAACAACCTATTATTTGTTTTAGAGGATGTGTAAGTTAGTCTCATGGTAAATGTTGAGCAAAAATATTACCATTTGAATCAACAGTCTTTCAAATTTCTTTGTCATTTTAACTTTACTTGTTACTTTCATTCTTTTTACCATATAGGCAAAGAATCTGCACCGCTGGATGACAAGCTCAAAGTCCAAAAAGAAATTGCCCAGTTTCTTGTACTTTTGACAGTGCGTACCTTCGTGTCATGCAGAATTAAAGGGAGATTTGTTGACTTTTTGAAGAGCGTAAAATCGTCAGTTGAAGATAAACTAGATGACGAGGAAAAAGAGGAGATAGAGAAAGGTGAATATATTTGAGTTTTAAAATTATACTTACATGAAAATCGATGTGTTTTGTTGTAATAATTTGATAAATTTATCACTAATCATTATCTTCACTTTTTACATTGAATGAAAGGCTCACACAAATGCATGTGCATATTGGTAAGAATAGGATAAATTAATCATATTACATTTATACGTTGTAATGATATCTTCAATAATGATTTCAGATTTGTAAATATGTTAATAACAACAAACAATAAAGAGAATAGAATTGAGGCATATCATATTCGTAAAATGAAGTCTTTTTTTACACTTCTATAAAACACATTCAGTAAGGCAGAATGCACATAAAACGTTTTCTGATATTTAAGTTCTCTTAAAATTGGATTGGAAATTGATGTATTTTCAGACATTGAGAAACTACAAAAAACACATAGAAAACTAAAAGAAAATAATTACATATTCAAATATTCAGAAAAAACATCATAAAAAAGATGAATGTACAAAATGACTTAATGTTTTTTAAACATAAACAAGTAATTTGGAAGACATTTTTGACATTTCAGTTTTAAATGGAACATGGAGAATTGAAGATCTTTCGTTTGGAATTCTGTACAAACTTCTACAGTTTGTCCTCCAGATAGATCCTCCTGCTAGGGGATGGAATGTAAATCCTGAAAACGATAAAAAATCTCAACCAGATGATCTTGAGAGATGCCATCAATATTTAGAACAAATTAAGAGTCCTACCATTTCCCATGAAAAATTGTGCATTATGTGGAATACGTTGACCGAGGTAAATAATGTTAGATTTCTTCAGGTGTATGTAGTTGATTTTTCCATTTCATTTTATTTGATGAAATGAAGAAGACAGTTTAACAATAATTGATTTGTCTTCTTGTCTGTCCGTTTGTATGTTCATATTTAGTTTTTTTTTAATCTTCAAGATGGTACCGCATCTACAGTTTCTATTAAAACATTTTTACACAGCTAAATAGAGATCTACTTGTCCATCTCTGATTTTAATGTACAATGTGGTCATGGTATCTAAACACTAAACAGGACAATCTGTTACACATTTCGATATTAATAAGTTTTTCTCTTGATTTCAATACAGATTTAAATTTGTTTATTTAGGATTAGGGTAAACATAGAAAAAATAAAACGTTACAACTTATTTAAATGGGTTATAAATTTGATGTAATATAGTGTATGTTTAATTAGAAATAGTAATGTATTAGAAAACTTCATCTAAAAGATTAGCAATATACATGTACATGCAAATATGTTGAACATTGTACAATAAAATAAAGTCGTATGTTCTTCAGCTTCGTATAAGACACAACGAAGAATTTGAACAATATACTATTCAATTAGGCAAGTGATCCATTGTCCTCAATATATTTTGCCACATTGCATTGCTGAAGACATGGGTATGTTGACTATCTGTTTCTACGTTATTACGTTTAAATTATATATTTTCAGGCCTTACATCGAATTATAAAAGAATGTGATGAAATACATCTCATAGTGGCTGCCTTTAGAAAGATGGTATACTGGACAACAGTTGGATGTACAATTACAGCATTGATGCCGGAAAATATACTAGGTGATTTATACAATGCTTGATGTTTAGGGAATGATATTTTCTTTTAAATTTTCTCATAACCTTAGCAATAAATACAATTGTTATACTCCTATAAATATCTTTCTATATATTTATTACAAATTAAAAAGTCCAACAGAGTAAATGTTTTTTCATCGCTCTAGCAGTTTCATTATTGACCGGTCTGTCAGTCCAACATAGGAATTGTTAGACCGCAATGTCACTGTTACGTCAAGTTATTAGTCGTCGTTCAATATCGGCGACACAGAAATAGCCGAAGTTTCAAAAGTTAACGCATATGCTATTTGAAAGTTGGCGTCATGGGGAAAATGATTTGTGATAAATAATTTCCGTGTTATAATAATTTAATGATATATTTTTTTCTTTGTTGCTGTCATTTTTATTTAAAAAGCCAAACTATTACTTATAAAGGAATTGTTTAATATTATGAGTAAATCTGTTCAAAGGTTTAAATTTTAGTGTTCTATCTTAAGTGAAGGGTATAACAAAACAGTTATAGACTGGGATTCGGGCAACATATGATTTGTTGGACCTGAAGGTGAAAATGTTGCCCTTGGCCTGCGGCCTCGGGCAACATTTTCACCTTCAGGTCCAACAAATCATATGTTGCCCGAATCCCAGTCAATAACTGTATAGTATGGCATATGATACGTGTAAGATTTGATGATAAGTATAGCGCAATCGAATCTTCGAGACAAGTGTTCAGATACATATACATGTGTCATGAAAGTGTATAAGTAAATTACTTTCCTGCAATAAGAGTACAGGTGTGTTATACGATGTTTTATGCGGAAAAGACACATCATTATGTAATAATATATTTTCCTCTCATTTGTCATCCCATGCATAACATCAAGAAACAACATTTTCTTTAATTCTTATACATGTATAATTACATCCACCTTTTAAGTCTCAAACATAGTGTAACTAATTAGTGAATTTTAACTTTAGTTCAAAATCGAGCACAAATAGAGGGATGGATAGAAGATGACCTTTTATTTGAAGAAACAAGAGCATCGCAAAAAGCAAGAGAAACTGTAAGATCAAAGCCAATAACAATATTGATAGGTGGACGAGGTTCTGGTAAGACGTTTTTAGCAAGACACATCGCACTTGAGCATCAATTAAAAGGATGGGAAATTGTTTCGATATCATCCCCTGAGGAAATTAGAAGATATGGGGATATGGACAAAAAGCAGATGTTCATACAAGATGATGCTTTTGGTGTATATGGTATTGATCAGGCCGCAATCAACAAGTTTGACACATGGAAAGAAGCTGTGTTAAATGTCTTGCACAAATGTTCGAAATACATTATCACTTGTCGGAAGACAATTTTTCTTGCATCTGAAATAAAATCAATTTTGTTTGAATACAAGTTCGACTTGGAGTCCGATGAGCATTGTTTAACAAATGATGAAAAAGAACGTCTCCTTTATCGCCACTGTGAAGAAAAGATGGTCGCTGCATCTGTGTATAAAAATGTTCAACTTCCATCACTTCCCTTCGTGCATATGTTTCCATTGCTTTGTCACTTGTTTGCGTCCAATCCACAAGATGTTGTCTCGTTTTTCAATAACCCTTTTGCACATTTGCTAGAAGAGTTTGGGATGATGTATGAGCGTGATTGCAAGAAAGTGGATTATACGTCATTGGTGTTATGTGCTGTAAATAATGGAAGTATTTCTATGGAAAATTTTCCCAATAATGACATTCGAACAGACATTTTAGACAGCTGTGGTTGTAATTTGGGTACTCCCAAGAGAGAAATAATTGATTCACTGGAACGAATGCTTGGGACTTACACAAAAAGAGTAGGCGAAGAAATTTTATTTATACACGACGCCATTGGAGAAGTAGCAGTTTGTCATTTTGGAAAAAATAATGCAAATCAAGTCCTCAAGCGTTTTTCCATCACTTACATTGTAAACTATGTATCCTTTTCGGTTAAACCCGAGGAAGACCTAAAATTTGTCATTGAAAAAAAACATTACGGTTTGCTTGCAGATCGATTAATGGAGGATATCAGATGTGGAAAACTCTATGAGATTTTTATGAGCAACATATTCGACTATGATGGATTTCTTACAACATTTGTGGCTAAAATCAAAAGCATGGATATGCCGAGGTTTATGACGACCTTTATTGAAAAAATACCAGAAGATTCTTCCTTTAAGGAGAAAATAGACCTTGTGACCTCATGCAAAGCAGAAGCTCACAAGGCATCTGAGATTTTGAAACACTTGCTGATTCAAGATACCTATATTGAAAATCAGTCTGAGAATAGATCCATAAAAACTATCAGCTGGCTTGTATATTACGCTCGTCTAGAGATATTGCAAGCTGTAATAGATCGTGCAAAAGATGGAGTATTGAACTTGCTAATGGGAACTTCTTTAGAAGAGGATGCACGCCTTTTGGTTCTTGCTTGCTATAGAGGAAGTAGAGAAGTTCTTAAATTTTTGCTGCCGTATTGCCAAGAAAATAGCAAGAACATCTGTCCGCTGAAAAGCAACACATTAGATACAAATTTCCATCGTTTTTATACACCCCTAACTGCAGCAGCCAGCTTAGGAAAAAATGAATTGCTTCAGTGTTTGATGGATCTTAGGACAACCACAGGGGCCAACATAAATTCTACTGATGGATGGGGCGATACTCCACTGCTGGCTGCGATCAGGGAAAATAATTTGGAAACTGTCAAATTCTTGGTAGAAAAACTAAATGCTGACATCAATTTCCAAGCATCTGATAAAGTAACGGCTTTGTATATTGCTTCTGAAAAGGGCCAGGAGGAAATAGTCGATTATCTTTGCTCTAAGAATGCAGTAATTACGAAAGCAAAAAGTCCTCGCCATATTGCAAATAGGAATAAGCATTACAAGATTGCAAAAAAGCTTGAGACATATGAGAAAAAAAAGATTAATTTTAATGAAAGTGTTTGAAAACCTGAAACTTTTTTATTGGTCCAGCACCAAGCCTTTCTTTTGCTATCTAGAATTAGAATTTTATATTTTCTATATTTTGAAATTTTTAAGGGTTACATAAGTCGGACATTAACTTTTCACCTAGCAATGAAATCTAATACAATTTCCGTCTTTAGAATATAGCAAAGAATCTTCTTAATGAAAAACTTATCAATGGGTCTCTTCCTGTTTCAAAAATTGCAGAACAGATTTATCATTAAATCTTAAATAGCCTAAAAATAATAAAAGGAGACCCTGCTGACATAACCAGCCTCCCTTCCCCTTAACCATTAAAAATTGAGAGCAGGGAACATAGAATTAACTTGTACATGTTGTAGGTGACCTGAACAATACATGTCTTTACAACAAGTAAATTTCTGAGTGCACACAAAATAAAGTAGTATCTGGCAGCCATGATTGAAGAATATTCAAACAAAATCCATGTCAATAATAAAAAGAATTCTTGCATTCGTTTTGCGGTCCTACCTTACTTTACGTGATTTTATGAAATCGATCACTGTTCGTTGTCTTTACCTGTTGTTTTCTTTAGAATGTTAAACGGTCATATTTGTCGAAATTATAAACTCTAGATCTTGACAAGTATCTATAGACATGCATTTGATTTCTGGGCATTTAGACAAAGAAAAAAAAAATTGTCACTCGTGAAAGTAAAATCATAATGTCTGGGTTATTAGCTTATGAATGAGAATTTATAGCAGTCTGTTTGAAACAAAGATGGATTCTCTTTAAGAGATTATGGAGAGTAGGACGACATTGTTCTTGTGTGAGAATTGGAGGGTAGGTCGAGTTAAGCATCCTCTGTCTTAAAGAAATATATAATGTATGCTTAGGTTTACAACATCTACTTTCCATATGTATTATCAATATAAACAGTGTGGAAAGTTTTGGCATTCAAAACACCGTAACACTGACCCGAAAGTCAAAATGTTAAGCTATGACTTTTCTTTTGACGTCGCAAACGTTGAACAAATGAAATGTCATAAAACGAAAATCACGCTCACTTTGAAGAGCATGGCTGTTTCTTAGATTTAGATGTAGGAGCATTGAAACAGGCATAACACACTACATGTAGTATTCAAAGAAACGATATTTTCTATCAATCTATCATGAAATGTAAATATAAGTATTGAATTGAAAATATTGGGCGTTCAACGTGTGAAAACACGGACGATTATGCAGATAAATTTTCTAAATGCTCTAACGTGCATTGTGATGAGCACAGCTGTGTGTGTGTATAGTGACACGAATGTCAAAAATTTAGAATTCAATTCTTCAGTGAATATAGTCATTTTAGAAACATAACTTGAAACGATTAAGCTAGTAAAAGTTTTCTTCTCTTTTAAAGACAATACTTCCTGCATCCTTGCAATGCCAGGAGCCCCGAATCAACACATTGCCGTGAGACCCCTGGCCAATTTCATTCCATGATAAAGGGCTTGCTTCTCACATTGAAAAGCAGTAATCAAATTAAAGCTTTCGTAAATATTTAGATAGTGTAAACAGAAAGGATTCAGTTGACACCTGAAATACACGTGTTACAAGTTATCATAGAATGGCTTAATGTGGTTGGTTGAGAGATAAGAAAATCAAGATTGGTATTTTTTCTTAGAGACATCGCTACAGTAAGCCCATGAACTATTGAATGAAATTGGCCAGGGGTCCCATGGCAACGTGTTGACTCGGGACCCCTGGCATTGCGAAGGTGTACTTCCTGCTTACAATTTTTAAAATTCCTGTCATTATTTTTTGGTTCAAATTTTTAAAGTATGGTATTGGTTGAGACATCATTCACTGAAAGAATAGAAATCATATGATGTTCATCACAATAGACGACATTATTTTCATATCTGTATGATTTTACGTTGTTGGTAACTGTTCTTGTGTATGGCTGGATTAAAAGCACATTTATTTCATCTACATTAACAAATCGGCATCTGGAATACGAATTTTAAGATTTGTCGTATAAATTTTAAGAAACAATTTTTTTAAAAATCTTGAAGAAACATCATTAATATTTGATTGACTTGAATTTAAGTAATTATAGTTTAATTTTAGAGATAGATTATATATTACTACTTAAGATTTAAATACTAAACAATTTTAAAATGTGTTATTTCATTTTAATATACTTGAATGTTTTTGTAATTGTAATGGTTTTTGGAACAAATGAAAACGTGTTTTTGTTTGCGTATTTTGCTTGTATTGTAATATATATTGTAAATTTATAAGGCTTATAAAATGAATAAAAAATGAAGGTAGAGTTTGCATATGTGCTCAGTTTAAAAGCATGGTATAAGAACCTTCTACATAACATTTGACCACTCTGAATAAATCAGAATGATTTTATTCAAATAGAAAAAAGGTGAGAAAAGAATAATAAGATTTGCACGAAGCAGGTTTGAGTACTATTGGAAATCATTCCTATGGATGGAGAATGAGATCGTATAAATCGAGGCCCCGTCTGGCAGTAGCTATAGGTACTGGCACAAAAAGATACATCATTGGTCATAAGTCTCAAATACAGGATTAATTTAAAGCATTCAACCTGTAATTGGTGGTGTCCTAATACGAATGAAAAATTCTGAAAGACGTTAAGCAAGCAAACAGACAAATATATTTTGCATTTTTAGCTCACCTCGATGAAGTCGAGATCAGCTTATGCTATACCCCCGGTGTCGGCGTTAGCGTCGGCGTCTTGGTCAAAGTTTTAGGTGCAGGTCCATTCCCAAGTAACTATAAGCCCTACCTGGACCAAACTTGCATGGATGCTGCATCTAGGGATTGACACTACTAGACTTGCTTCGGATGCTGAATCTGACCTACATTTTCCAGATGATTGATTTATGTTGTTTTACGTCCCGTCCGAGAATTTTTCACTCATATAGGGACGTCACCATATACATGAGAAGAGCTTCATATTTAGACCTTTACTCGGCACTCTGGGCCATTGAGCAGTCAGGGTTCTTTATCGTGCCAACGCCCACCGTGACACGGGGCCTCGGTTTTTAAGGTCGCACCGAAGAACCCGCAGCTTTCACTTCAAAGTGCAGAGCGCTTGGCGAAGGAACAGTTGTTACCCTTTTTTATCGACTTCCAGATGATTGACCAGGTTAAAGTTTTTGGAGCAGGTCCATTCCAAAGTGACGAAAAGCCCTACCTGGGCCAAACTTGCATGGCTGATGCGTTTAGGGATGGACACTACCAGACCTGCTTCAGATGCTGGATCTGACCTACATTTTCCAGATGAAAGACCAGGTTAAAATTTTTGGAGCAGGTCCATTACCAAGTAACTATAAGCCCTACCTGGACCAACTTGCGTTGATGATGCATTTAAGGATGGACACTACCAGACTTGCATCGGATGCTGGATTTGACTTACATTTTCCAGATGAGTGACCAGGTTACATTGTATAGTTTTTGGAGCAGGTCCATTACCAAGTAACTATAAACCCTACCTGGATCAAACTTGCAAGTTCTGAAGAGATATCATAAGGGTTGCTAACAAAAAAAAGCAAAAAAAAAAAAAAAAAAAAAAAAATCAACATCCAATGACATCGAATCTGATCTGACTAGCAGTGTGAGCATTATGAGAAAATATCTGGTGGATCATGATTATATAGAGTAACCTTTGGAGTTTTGTACTCTGATTTGTTATGAGATGCATTAATTATTTCAAAAGAATGCGAAGCATATGAATCAAAATAAATAAAATTGCAAGGAAAACAGAATTATTATCTTTAACATCTGAAATTAGTCAATATCAGTAGATATGCAGTAAAATAGTACATGCACAAACAGTCTAGGTACATGTAGCATTAGACATTTAGAGACCAGCGCCTAATTCAGTCTGAATAAAAAGATCAATATCTATAAATCTTCTGCTTTCATATATATGTTTATACGGATAACTGTTTGGGAGATGTTTGGCACGGTACGTACGATGTCTTCTTCAAGTTTAATCACAACACATTCATTTGGAATTAGAATGGTCATTTATCGAGGAAATGAATCACAAAATTTTCAACACAAAGAAAAATGCTGCTAAAAACATTACTTCACTAATCAGAAGAAAAAATTCTGTCATATACAAATAGTAGTATTTAACAACTTGACAACCCAAAAGGAAAACATTATGGAATAATTTTTACAGAAAAATGATTTTGACAAAACAATACAAAAAATCATAAAATTAAAGTTCTTAAACGTGACAAAGATGGGACAATTTCCGCCACATATGAAGACCGGGAAGCATTCATCACCCTTTCCAGTTTGTGACACATTTTAAACAAGACGTTTACGACAAAACAAAACAGGAATCAGAGAAGTATAACAGAGATAGTCTGAACGAGTTTTACTACGAGATTCAGTTAGTATCATAAATACACTCTTTTAATCAAAATATTCATGGTTACATATATGTATTACGCTTTAAAGAAAACAGTTTGATGAATGATGTAAGGACCAGAAACCTCCTTTTTTCATGGTTCGAAACTCAATGGCCGTCAAAACACTGCTTAATTACATTAAAAATTGGTATTTATTACAATTTTTTTATACAGGATTTCTTACTTTTCTGGAATTAATTTGTTTGACTTACATCTTACAGACGTAATTTTAACAATGCATTATACAAAAGGAATCCATACCATTTTTTCCGCTTAGCTATTCCAACGCTACCAAAATTCCGTTATTTTCTAATATAAAATATACATGAATAAAAAAAATATTGTTGAGGGGACAAATTGTAAGAAAAGTATATATATATATATATATATATATATATATATATATATATATATATATATATATATATATATATATATATATATATATATATATATATATATATATATATATTTAAGAATTCACAGGGTTTTTTTTTTTTTGTTTTGTTTTTGTTTTTTTGTCATATAATTTTTGAATTTTGTTTTTCTTAAATTAGTCCTCTTTGCCTATTTCTCAAATCTATGAAATTATGTCCGGTCACTTGGAAAACATTTTTCGATCCAACATTAACACAGATCATAGGTTTCTAGTTATAACTAGACACGAGTATCTGTTACATCTAGATATCTATTTGATAAAAAAAAATATCGTTAGCTCATCGCAATACAAATTTTTACACAATATTAAGTCAGAGATTTCTACATATAACTCGATAACATGATTTTGTGTTAAAAGCTTTTTTTATTATTAATCTAAGAAAAATTCGATCAAATAGTACAAATTTTCGCTTTTCACATATAGGAACCAAATTACGTTCATTATTAAATAATTCCTTTTTTCAAAATCTAGACTGCATTTGACCTGAAATTCAGAAAAAAAGAAGTGGTAGTCTATCTAAGATAATATTACATTTGTATGATGTAATTTATACGAAAGCCGGATAGGCTCAATTTTGACAAGAATAAAAAAAATTAATCGTTATAACGAGACAGTTTTCTCGTTATAACGAGTTAGGATCTCGTTCTAATGAGATAATTATCTCGTTATAACGAGATAGTTATCTCGTTATGACGAGTAAGTATCTCGTTAAAATCGAGATAATTATCTCGTACAGACCCTGAAACGTGCTACTAACCCAAAAAAGCGTGTGACTTTCGTGCGCTTTTCGTTTCGTGCAAACCGTGTAGCGTTTCGTGTAAACCGTGCAGCGTTTCGTGCAAACCGTGTAGCGTTTCGTGTAAACCGTGCAGCGTTTCGTGTAAGCTTCAAAGCGTTTCGTGCAAACCGTGTAGCGAGCGTGCGAGAAGCGTGTGAGAAACGTGCGACTTTCGTGTAAGAACCGTGTGAGAAACGTGCGACTTTCGTGTAAGAATCGTGTGAGAAACGTGTAGGATTCATTCGGAAGTCATTTTATTTTAAATATGGCTATTGATGGATCAACATGTCATTCTGTGTTGTTTGTATCTAATATTGTTCGGATATATCTTACCGGTGGTATTTTAAGAATAAAAAAATACGGAAACAACAAAATAAAATTACTGGGTAATGTATTACAAATTTGTTTTATTTTCTTTCTTTTTTATCTAAATATAGATGGACAGAAAATGTGTTTAAAGTAACTAATTATATGCATATTAAGGAATTTGATTCAATACATTTTTTTAAACGGAGCAATACTGAACATTTTTTTAAAGAAAATTCCTCAGGAATTTGGTCTTGTCCTTTTCATTCATTTATTTGAATATCTTTACCATTTTACAATTATGGTATATAAAAATTACAAGAACATATGGGTGATTAATACAAAATGAAGATAAATAAAGCAGGCGTGAAAAATAAAATACAAAATTTAGTGCATTGTTATAAATGTGAAGTATGTGAATTTTAGGCCGGGGAGCAAAGTTAATTTATTTTCTTTATAAACGAACATAATTTTCTTATATTACAAGATTGTGATACAAATAATTTTAGAAACGATTAGTCATTTATAGTCTTTTTATGCAGAAAACTGGTTAATTAATAATTGTCATATAAATGAATTATAATTCACATGTATCGGCAAAATATTTCCGGAGGGGAGAGGGGGTGTTCAAATGAAAACACAAACTTTGAGTTTTTGTTGTAAACAACTGTTTTATAGATTATTTTCTTATAAAAGAAATTACTGCTTTTTTCGGGGTGCGCCCGAAGCACCCCTTAAAATATATTGTAATTTTCTGTACACTTCTTACGACTGCATGTGATCAAGGTCATTTACAACAGCGATCACGGGCTCCGCGTGCCGGTGTACCGGGAACTGAAAACTTGTTCTGCTATTTTCTCTTGTCTCTTGAAGACACCCGACAATAACGATTGGATTTTAATTTTTGAAATTAAATGTTTTTTAATAAGTATTTCATGGGTTCAAATAAATACGCGTGGATTTTTATTCTCTTAAATTTATCCGATTGTCTGTAAACAGTGAATTAATTTGCGAGACTGGTGTATTCGTGAATTAAAAAAATGTAAAGAAATAAATCATGAGTAATTATATATTAGTTGTTTTATTAATCACGCAGCTCTAGAGCATAAATTTAGTTTTTTAGGACATTGCACATGTAAACATGTATACTGAATGTATTGTTTAGAGCCGCGACTATTGATTACATTTTTTTTTTGTCTAGACGGGGTTTAAAATAAGGGATTTTACACCTTGGTGGTGGGTACCGGGATATATTATTTGATAAACGCAATGCCTCAAAAGAGATCTAAAGAATTACAATACCTATCCCCCAGACTTTTCTACCATATAAATTTTAATAATAGATTAAAGTTTAACTCTGTAATGAAATGACATATTTACCATTCTGAATAAAGTGCATTTATTGAATTACATGTATCTGGTCCCGCTGGAGATATATGAATATCCCTTTTTTTCTTAGAACGGGCACTTGTTTCTATATTAATAATTTTTCCCCAATGGTATACTTACTGAAACAAGTGGCTGTTATATTTAACCATGTACAGATTTGAAATACAACAGTAAAATCTCGGTAATCTTTAACCCCCCCCCCCTCCTTTCCTGCACAACGTTCCTGTTTGATGCATTGTAAATATTACCTTTGCAAATTATAAACATAACCTAATTTAATCAAATGAAATTAATTTTTACTAAATAAAAAAAATAAATCAATAATTAAGAAATAAAAAAAAAAACGAAAATCAATCCGTTTACAGAAATCATACGCAATTTAATCAATTTTTTTTCCAAATCAATAATTGAGTTTATTTGTCAGTAATAAAACGACTTTTAGATATCAAACCATAATTTAAAAAAACATTGAATGCTGTAAAAGATTATGAATTACAAAAATAATTATTTTTTTTTCAGTGCGTAATTTAGAGTACATGTACATAGACGATGATAGGCATTTCACCGGGCGGGTCACATACTCAATAACAACTATTAATTAATTACAACTGAACATTGAGTATTTTATATTTCAATATAGTACTGGTGTAGCGAGTTTAAATTTTAAATTAATCTGAATGATTGTAATTCTTAACTAATCTAAACTAACGGTAATAAAGACAGAGGGATTCCGAATAGAAAATCCAGATCGAGGCCAAAGCGTGCGAGAATCGTGTACAAAGCGTGTGAGAAACGTGTACAAAGTGTTTCGTGCAGGCTTTCGTGTAAACCGTGCAGCCTTTCGTGCAAAGCGTTTCGTGTAAACCGTGTAGCGTTTCGTGCAAACCGTGTAGCGTTTCGTGTAAACCGTGCAGCGTTTCGTGCAAACCGTGCAGCGAGCGTGTACCGTTCGTGCAGCGTGCGTGTGGGGTAGTAGCACGTTTCAGGGTATGTAATAACGAGTTAGTTATCTCGTTATAACGAGTTAGTATCTCGTTATAACGAGAAAGTTATCTCGTTATAACGAGTTAGTATCTCGTTATAACGAATTAGTTATCTCGTTACAACGAGATAATTATCTCGTTATAACGAGATAATTATCTCGTTATAACGAGTTAGTTTTCTCGTTATAACGAGATAGTTTTCTGAATAAAAATGGCTGTAGTTTTTAATGTCATTGAATTTTTAGCTAGTAATTATCAGTCAAACTTAACTTGAACAATTTATAAATGGTAGAAAATTTAATTTGCTCTGGGGTTTACTTATGATTAAATCTTGAACTATCTCGCTGTCAATAATCATATTTTGATAAGTATAGCAACTCTAAGGCGAACACATTTACACATTAATTCTGAACGCCTCCTCAAATTGTTGCATTAGGACATGATATTTTTCTTAAAATAATATTGCCAAATATACTTGCTTCAAACTTTGGCAATTTATTTATGACAACTATTTCTGATGAATGACACTATTTCGACATGTTTTGGACGACTAAATAAATACACTTTCATATATCAATTTCTATTCCGCTAAAATTAAATATCAGAGACAATATAAGTACAACATATCGCAGGCGTTTATGCAACATATATATATACGATTACAGTGCGATACATATGTTGTTTTTGAGATTCAGAAATGTATTGAAGAAGGGGGTGGTGAGACATCAGCAGTTAGATCATAGGCGTAGTAATAGGGGGGCTAATGTCCCCACCACCACTTTTGAAGAGGGGGGGGGGGTCAAGGGTATTTTTGTGCTCCTTCCTCCAGATTTTTTTTTACCTGAGTAAATATCTCCCGAAAATAATGACGAATACTCGTAGTTGGAATATCAAATCTCTTTTTTTTCTATTTGCTTGTCAAATATTTTACTTGGTTTAACCCCCCCCCCCCCCCCCGAACTTTGTGACTAAGCTTATGCAGATTGTCCACGATGATGAGGAATGATGAAGCAAAAATGATATTACGTCCTTCTAAGTAATAAGACGTTAGATTTGATCTGCTGATATTGACATTTTATGTAATATTCTCTCATGATTCACTGTTTATATTTTTTGCGGGGGGGGGGGTGTTCCAAGCTGTGCAGATTCACGTAGACCTATTTGAGATTCACGTCTATTTGGCGGATCCTACATGTATGTTTACCACATGGTGACAAAACATCAAACCAGAGTTTACAACACACAAAAAAGGTTAACAGAGTTTACAAAGCCAGTTCACTTTTATAATCTTTTTAATTAGGATTGATCAACGAATAGGACTAATACTATATGCATAAATTATCCCACGTTTCCAACTATCGTTGATGTCCCTGGCATACTCTACTAACTAGACAGTGATTCCTTATATTTCCATTTCATTTTGAAATAAAATTGTAAATTTTGATTTAAAGCGACAGTACGGCTGCAAAATAAGTGCTATTTCATCCAAATTTACCCAATATGTCATTAAGAAATAAGGTATAAAGTTGATGTAAGCAGTTTGAGAAACAGAAATATTCTCTACTCAAACAAAATTAACGTAATTAGAATCTGCCGGAAAATCAAGGGTCGTACGAACTGGAGCAATCTTAGATCTGTTTATTTGTACCACGTGAATTCTAAAACGGCACGTGCCTACACTGTAGAGTTTACAGTTATAATGAATATTAGGTGAAAGCAATTTTCAAAAACACAAATTATCATAACTTTCTGATAAAATAATCTAAAATAATAATCGTAAAGATTTTAGTCTGCATTCAGGCGAATTTAACAGAATTAAAAGTACAAATGTTTACGTTTTGTGTATTGGGGTCCGAGAAAGGGAAAACCAACTAATCATACGTTATCGCGGCAAACGTCAAACAAAATATTTTTCTGCACAGTTAAAAAAAATTAGCATTTCAAATTGCAACAATGTTTATAAGTCAAAGATGTATTTTTAATGTTGAGTTTACACTATTTTTTTTCTTTGAAAGCGACGGAAAAATGAGAAATGATAACAAGTATCATCAAACCTGTCGAATAGAACCTTCGAGAGCCCTGCGTGAGTGTCGCCGAGTTCCCGTTTCTTCCTTATCCAGCGATTTTATTAATCCCCAAACTAAATTTTAGTCATGAAAGTTGCTTTTTCAAGTTCTATTTTCAGTTTCTTTTTCTTTTTGGTCGACTTGGTCAATGTAGCAGGCCTACCGGGATTTCCTCTCTAACCATGCTGTTTTGTTTATGAAAACTACGCATGCGTGCATAGCATGGAATGTGGAACCCCGAACACGTTGCGATGTATATATTTACGTCCCATAAATAACTATTAATTTTAATGAAATAATCCAAATTATTTAATTGTAAAAGTTGTAATTTTCTGAAAGTTTATACATTTATGAGTAGTAAAAAAATTCCAAATCTTGTCGGAAAATTTTATCTAGTCAGTTTTTTGATGAGATGCGCCGTACTGTCACTTTAAAAAATGTAGACTAATAGATTTAAATTACACGAGGCCTCACATGTCAATTTAAATAGTCCCCGCCCACTGACGTCAAACACAAAGACAGCGGCACGAGAATTACTTAAGGAATCACTGTCTAGTTAGTAGAGTATGCCAGGGCATCAACGATAGTTGGAAACGTGGGATAATTTGCATAACGGGCGAAGCCCGTTAAGCATAAATTATCCCACGTTTCCAACTATCGTTGATGTCCCTGGCATACTCTACTAACTAGACAGTGATTCCTTATATTTCCATTTCATTTTGAAATAAAATTGTAAATTTAGATTTTAAAAATGTAGACTAATAGATTTAAATTACACGAGGCCTCACATGTCAATTTCAATAGTCCCCGCCCACTGACGTCAAACACAAAGACAGCCGCACGAGAATTACATGCATATGAGGCCTCCTAAGAGTCAGACACAAAGACAGCCGCACGAGAATTACAGGCATATTAGGCCTTCTTAGCCCCTGACCTTTCGCTTGGCGAAATTTGCATTCCGGTGGAATGATCAAGAAATCGACTCTCCTAACTTTCAAAGAATTATCACAGAGAAAACAAATCGAAATGGAAATATATGCATATTAGGCCTCCTTAAGAGTCTGACACAAAGACAGCCGCACGAGAATTACATGCATATTATGCCTTCTTAGCTACTGACCTTTCGCTTGGCAAAATTTGCATTCCGTTAGAAAGATCAAGAAATCAACTCTCCTAACTTTCAAAGAGTTATCACAGAGAAAACAAATAGAAATTGAAATATTATTAATAAAACATTGAAGCAATATCGTTAATTATTTTCCTCATCACAATATCACAATATTTATTATGTATACTTTGCATGCAAGCATATAATTTTTATTTCAAAAAGAGATTGATGATTTTTTTTGGGCGGTGGGGGGTGGGGTGGGGGTGGGGGTAGAAATAGAGGATATTCAATGTTTTGTAGTTGATATGGAAATTATTTCAATAGTGGGACAGGTTTTTTTTATATTTTCACGAGTGAAAATATCAAAAATCCTGTCTCACGATACAATAAATATTTCTAGGCATAATTTATGCTTGAAATACACCTTAATTAATGCGTATCATATTGTAAACTTTAGATATTAAACTTTCATTCTATCACAAACATGTCAACTGTTTTTACTATTGTCAAAGTGAGGCATGTGAATTTCCTACATGCACTACATTTCAGCCTGGTGACCTTCATCTTTTTATTGTGGCTTCCGTAGAATAAAGAGCCCCAAAAGTTTTTTATTCTATCACATTGATAATAACGCTTAAAATACATATTGTACGTGAGATTTCATGCCAAATTGGTAAATTAAAATGTTTCTTTCTTTTTATAAACAAAAGAAATATATAAATTATTAAGTGATAAGTACAGTATTAGTTCTTGAAATTCATCATATTTATTATTGCGGGGAAGGAGGGATTGATGATAAAAACAACGTGAATTTATTTTTTAGTCAGACATTGAATTTTGATCTTGCCCTGCCCCTTTAAAACGATAAAAATGAACTGGTATTTCTTAATTGTTAACAGGCAAGGAATTTTCAAAATATGGGTGTTAAAGCCTAACAAATGGTATCATATCGACATTAGTAATTCGGAATATATGAAATAATGGGATTATTTCTATGCATTTTTTATTGCGACAAATATTACGCAAAAATTATCATAATTTTAACATAGTCAAGAAAGCTTGAACAGGCCAGTTAAATCAGCCAGAAAATATCATTTTTTTTTTCTGATCTCCTTGTACAAGTTGACAACATTTTGACGTTATATCCATTCCATTTGAAGATGACACTAATTCTAATTTGCAATTTTAAGGTATAACACAACAACATGAGGCGGTCATAAGTTTCCGTATATTTGTCTTCGGTCTTTTCAATGAACAATACTAATCAAAAGCATAACACAAAAACTAGTATACTGTTGTTCCATAAAATCTTTATCAGGCACACTTCAAACAAATTTGATCGGCTGGTTTCTGTTTATTTCCTATAAATAATAGTACATGTATATTCTTTACTTAGATATATCAACTCTTTAGATCAATTTTTATCTCGTTATAACGAGATAATTATCTCGTTATAACGAGATAACTAACTCGTTATAGCGAGATAACTAACTCGTTGTAACGAGATACTAACTCGTTATAACGAGATAACTAACTCGTAATAACGAGATACTAACTCGTTATAACGAGATAACTAACTCGTTATAACGAGATAACTCACTCGTTATAACGAGATACTAACTCGTTATAACGAGATAATTATCTCGTTATAACGAGATAACTCACTCGTTATAACGAGATACCAACTCGTTATAACGAGATAACTAACTCGTTATAACGAGATAACTAACTCGTTATAACGAGATAACTAACTCGTTATAACGAGATAATTATCTCGTTATAACGAGATAACTAACTCGTTATAACGAGATAACTAACTCGTTATAACGAGATACTAACTCATTATAACGAGATAACTAACTCGTAATAACGAGATACTAACTCGTTATAACGAGATAATTATCTCGTTATAACGAGATAACTAACTCGTAATAACGAGATACTAACTCGTTATAACGAGATAATTATCTCGTTATAACGAGATACTAACTTGTTATAATGAGATACTAAGTCGTTATAAGGAGATACTAACTCGTTATTACGAGATAATCATCTCGTTATAACGAGTTAAATTTTTTTTTTCTTTTCAAAAATGAGCCTATCCGGCTTTCGTAAATTTACGTGCAAAATGACATTTAAAAAATCCAAGGCTTAATGTTTTAGCACATAAGTCACACTGTGACACATTCGAGCTCGTAATTAATTCCTGGAATTCTTTGAAAATATGAGGAACTTCATCATTATTTCCACTCAAGACACATCTATATAAATGTTTGAAAATGTAGGTTTTGGTCGAGAAGACAACTAGGCTTTGCTTGAAGATATATTTTCCTGGTAAGTCAGTGTCCTATATGTTATTTTTTTTTTAAATTTAATTTAGTTACAGAAATAACTGCTACAGGCTTTTCAATTTTATTAAAATCAGGGAGGGTGTCAATCTTTTTTTTTAAAGTAATGACTAAATTACAATAACTTCAGATTTTCAAAGTAATTCATTACAAACTGATTACATCCACTATTTAAAGTAAACGATTACATTAGATTATTTTCCGTCGTGTAGCCATGATTACCTTTGAATACTCTTAATTTCATTGTTATTTTATTTTATTTCCAGGAAAGAATTTATAATGAACATTTCATTCTGAAATCGATTATCATTTACTCACTTTTTCATCACATTTAAATTTGGAAGGCAGAGTTTGGACAAAGTTGGTGTACATGTTCATAGATATTAAAACGGTTTTATCCGATCCTCAGAGTTTTGCCTAAGATATATATTTCCGTGTTTCTATGGAAGAAGTACTCTTTCTACTTACAATTACTTGTAATCGAAAAATGGTCCGATACTTATTACTCATGATTATTCAGCAACTTGTAATCGATTACAGTTGACTGTCATCTTTAATTTCAATTACTCATCTTTGATTATTATTCACATACAATTACAAATACTTTCAATAGTATTTGTTATCAAATATTCCCATTTGTATACAAATCTATTATATCATGTTGTAATAATTTTAATAGAACTGCATGTAAGTGATATCGATGCCTTCTGAATATTTTTTTCGCTTACATACATGTAACAATGTTCCCCCTATCCTTCCAAATATTGATAATGATAATAAGAATTATAACAGTTTTGAGCAGGTCTGATATCTTTGTATGTCTAACGACTCTCTCTCTCTCTCTCTCTCTCTCTCTCTCTCTCTCTCTCTCTCTCTCTCTGAGATAAATTTGAATTACGAACAAAAATCCGAAGAATTTATGAAATATAATCTTCAATGTCTTCCTTTCACAGTTTACATTTCAAACCCAATATTACTTAGCGTATATGCTAATTTAAAGTGAATATGTTTAATTTTACTTAAGAATTTCAAAGATTTGAAGAAAAAAATTCCCAGACACAAACATGCAGTAGGTCTTAGAAATTTTTTTTATCAAATTTCTTCTGTTAATTGCAGTGATTATTTTTACAGGTCCAAAGGTCTTTTTGTCTACAAGATGAAGGGAGTAGTCATTATTCTGCTGATCACGTGTCTGGTTCTTGTTTCCTGTTATGGTCAGTGCATTTTATTTAATTCATTTTACTAAGGTACTGTAGAAGTATTTTTTTTTCGTCCGCGTGGTGTTAATTTACGCTATTCATGCGGTCACAAATTTTCCGCGGGAATTTGTTTCCAGCGAACTTAAAGTCAATGCAAGGCGTAAAGTAGCAATTTAAGAAATCCATTAAATTAAACAGAAGTTGTGGTTCCGCGGAATTATGAACCCCGTGGAAAAAAGTACGTTTACAGTATAAAAAGTATTTAGCGTTGTGCTGTAGTTCTCTCTGAAGCTACAGAATACAACGTAATTAGTATTCCTTTAAATTCAAACCTGCGGGTATAAGAATATTATCTCTATTAAAATAAAATACGTGTATACAACCAGCATATTCTCAATTTAAAGAATACCCTAACCACAATGGAAAAGATAATGGCGGCAAAAGTAATGAAGACAGTGGAGGTGATGACAGCGGCTGCGTTGGAGATGATAATGGCTATAACGGTAACAATCACAATGGTGGCAACCACAACGGTGGCAATCACAACGGTGGCAACCATAATGGTGGCAATCACAATGGTGGCAATCACAACGGTAACAATCACAACGGTGGCAATCGCAATGGTGGCAACCACAATGGTGGCAACCACAATGGTGGCAATTACAACGGTGGCAACCACAATGGTGGCAATTACAACGGTGGCAATCATGGTAAGCATAATGGAGGAACAAAACGATAGTGGCAAAGGACAAGGACAACGAACATAACAAAGACTATTGATTTACTATGAACAGTGAAACAAAGTATTTGATATTTTGTAGCAAATGTCTGGATATTGGTAATGCGTTAACAAGGGACTGATCCTTACTTTATGACGCTTTCATAATCATTTTTATCCACTTTTCACTGAAATTATTTTTTTTTCCTAAAGAGGTTTTTTTTTATAATATTCATTAAATGTAATAATAACATTACAATGAACATTGTTATTATTTGAAGAAAGGCAATTCGACAATTAATGTGCCTAAGCATATGGCTTGAGATATAAAACAAAGTTGTGTATACGTAATAAGAATGTAATATTAGCGTTAATACATGTATTAAGTGTTTTTTGGCGAAATGTGTGTTTTCGTGCCTTTGGCGTAATTCATCGTACACTAATTTGATAAAACAGCAAGAATATTATTGCAGGTATCTTAAGATTATGATATAACATTCACAAATAAAGTAGGCATCTAAGTCACAGAAAAGAGTAAAGAACATTAATTCAGCGGACATCAATTGCTAAACAATGTCTTTATTGAAACAATTTACATAAATATGAGTCAAAAATGATTATTTTCACATTTTAAAGGAGAATTACAGTTGTACATGTATTTAAGGAATGAATTTAATAGCTACCCAATTTATACGGTATAAAGTTGGTTGGGGCAGTTTACGCTTTATAAACCACCCATAAAAAATGACTTCAAATTGTACAAAATTTAAATGTAACGTCAGGCGGATCGATACGTTTTTGACGCAAGTCATTGTGACGTAGACAACCCAATTTATACAATTTAAAGTAAATTTTTTATCCAATCAAATTGCGCATTACAATCAGAATTATTTTAAAATATTTCAGGTTAAAAAAAATTGTATACTATTTTTTTTTAAATGTGGCATTTTTAAGAGATGTAAACATGGTCAAAACAACATAACGCAGTCTTGTCTATAATTATCTATTGTCTATAAGATAGAGTGCTACGTATACTTGTAAAACTGTTGAAGCTTTCGGCTATGATCAATAAAATTTTCATTTTTAATCATTTTTTGTTATATTCTTATATATACTATGAAAGAAAACGAAACACAGGTTTTAATAAAATCAAAACATCAGTATATGAAATATGTTTTGATATAAAACAGTAACACAAAACATTACCAATAAATCAACACTGTATAAACTGATAAGCAGATTTTTTTAAGCGAAGATTCAATTTTGGCTTTATGTGCGAGAGTAATTATGATCGCTAAAACTGCATATCGCTAATGATTCATGCAGCATGAAGGAGGTAGAAGTTAAAGAGGTTTGTCCGAAAATGTCGTCAGCTCAAGGATCATATCTTTTACAGAAATTAACGCATCACTATAAAATTTTCTAAGCGGATAAAATGTATTGTTAGTTGTTTAAACATGACTACTTCAAAGCAATTCGAGTAATTAGAATTGTGGTGTTATCGTTACCAATCTCCGGTATAAAGAAGATGAACGTCACTGGTAATAACGATGTTTTGGAAAATACACTTACTCTCAGAGTCAAATTCTTTAATCTATCATACAGATTCGGCAAATAAATATAAATAGCTTAATTATTAGGGAAATAATTTATTTTTAAAACATAAGAACAAAGTTTGTACAAATAAATGTATCGAATAATAATTTCTAAAAAAAAAAAAAAAAAAAAAAAAAAAAGAAAAAAAAAAAAAGAAAAAAAACTATAGTTCTAACGGTTTTTCGCCTGTCTTCACTTGAGTAATAAAGTTTCACCCTTGCCCGATTCCTTCTTCTAAACACCGTTTCAGTCATTTTCAAAGAGTAAGACCTGAACACTTTTCCATGTGTATCAGTGATTTATGGCTAATGCCTTTCTATAGGAGTGAATTCAATATAAAGTCCAGTGCGCCGCCTGTTTTAACGCAGCAGCCGTTTTCAACTTCAACTTACTCCTCCATGGCACCTGATCCCATTCTAGAATTTTTTTTTTTTCGTACAAAAGTCAAGGACCGTTTTAGGTCATCATTTAGCCATATTAAAAGGCCCTTAAATATGTTAATTTCCTTCTAGATAAACTGTTCTGAAACCTTGCCTCGAACCTTCCTTCCATTATTAAGGTCGGAGGTACATGATATGTACGCACTCAGTTCCAGGCTACTCTGTTTTCGCAATCATAATGCATTTTTTCTTTAAAAATCGTTTTGGCTGTCCTAGACGGATTAAGTTCTTGGAAATAATTAATGTGAAATCACCATTGTTCGCGAACCACTTTTCGTGGATTTCATGGGTCACCCTTACCAACGATTTAACATCCCCAAGAAGAATTATTTTGTCAAGGTATCAATTCATTGAATTTTCTGTATAAAACGAATTACTCACGAATTAACGTCCCCACGAACCACCAAGATTTGCTTGCCCATGAACATTAACCCCCCCCCACACACACACACACACACACACAAATAAGAGAGATTCCACTATAGATAGTTTTCGTATGACGTATTTTCCCTGCGAGTTACTTCCCTTGGCTGCCACCTTGGTGGTCCAACTAGCATATTATCCTCTTCGAGCAATCAATTTTAAACATATTTTGCAGAAATATAGGGGCAAAAATCTTTAAAATACTAAAAATACGAATTAAAGGAAGCTTGTGTTAAATAACAGAAATATTGTGTTATCTTTACCCAATTGCCCAGTATGACAAGATTAAATTGGTAGACTATAATGAAGGAATTTGGGCTTGTATACCTCCAATATGGCGGCCAACGGGAAATAACTCTTGCTAAAAAGAGTCTATCGAAAACTATCTACAGACTGATTTTACTTTAGTGGTGTTTAATCACACACAAATCGATTCAAATATAATCTTCAAAAATAAAACGTCAATAAATGCTGAGAGTTCGATTTTATTTTATGCTATTTTAAAAAAAATGGCTTTTTTCTGTTTACATGAGACACTTGAAATAATCATGATTTGGAGTAGTGAAGCAAATGCTAAACATTTTTCACTGTCTATAATAATTTTTGTATGGCATAAATTGTACCAGATATTTCCATTTTAATGAGGATAAAAATTATATTCGAATTTTTTTTTTTTTTTTTGCCTGTTATGCAAAAAATTCTGTATCATTATTAATTAGGTATGACATAAGTATACTTCTTGGAATTCTGTTTTTATATTTTGATATCCAAATATAGAGGCCAATTTACTAGAGTATTAAATTTTTTGCTGATAATGATGACGTTAGCTGAGATGACAAAAATATTCAACTAATAAGAATTTTGAAAAAAAAAGTATCATATATAATTGGAGAACTCTGATTGAACTGGTTTCACTTTGAATTCAGTTTTAGGTAAATAGATCAATTGCCTTTGTTCATGTCTCTGACCTCTGAATTATTTCTGGTAAATATTTAATTTTTTTTCACACTAAGATTAATTTTATTATTAACAAAATATAACCAGAAAAAACTCTTTTGATTATATGACAAACGAGATGACTTCAGCTTTTCCGTCGTCAACTTCCCTTATTTATGTAGTAATATTCCGCTATCACCTGCGTATGGTGTTTACGTCTACCAGCTTATTCCATACTCAAAAGCATGCTCTGAGTACGATAAGTTTTTAAACCGAGACAGGCTACAGACAGATAAGTTGATGTTCCACGGAATTTCAACAACCTTGATTAAAGTCAGTATTTCATAGTTTTTATGATCGTTGTAATGACCTTGTTATTAAATATAACCTATCATTGGGTCGTATTTTGGCTCACGTGTTTCATACTTATTGTCAGGCCTTTGTTTTTATACTAAATTTGACTATGGAATGTTTCGTCTACCTGATCAGTACATATGGGTCACGGTGGATGACCGGTCAACAGGAGATGTTAACTCCTCCTAGGCACCTGATCCCACCTCTGGAATTTCCGGGGGTTCGTGTTTTATGCCCTATTCACAGATTTGTATTGTTAGTAGTTTGTTTCGAGATCAATCACTGTTCGTTATCTTCACCTTTCTAATTGATAATGAAATATAACGAGAATGGACTTTTGTTGCTTAACATAGATAAACAAATTTAGTTTGAAGTTACAAAACATTTACGATAGAAATTCTAAACTTTTTATAGCCTTGATTTACTTATATTATCCATACTCTGCTGGTATTTAAAATATATGAGGTCCGTGAACAATTTCTTGACATACGTTGTCTGGATTTTTTTTAAAGAAAAATTATTCTTCATTGCATTTCATTCAATTATTGTAATAATAAATGAGTCTGAACACTTAATATTTAAAAATATTATATTAAAAACAGATATAAACTTAACTTTCAGAATAACGGCATATATATATATATATATATATATATATATATATATATATATATATATATATATATATATATATATATATATATATATATATATATATAAATTTAAAATATATATATAGAGAGAGAGAGAGAGAGCACAAAGAAATTCACTTTTCTAACGATACCCACTTCCGCCCCAACCCGGGGTTGAACTATCGACCTACGACATCTGTCTCCTTGCAGTACAAGAACAGCACGTTAGACTGTTCGGCCATCTAGGCAAGTCAAAAAACTTGCTTTCGATGCCGATGGAATTCTCGCGGCGCTATCCTACACTACACGGTTATTGAGAATGGAAGTGAGATACAGTTATTTGGACATTAGTTTTATTAGAGGATCGTTACCGATACACATTGTAATGATATATATATATATATATATATATATATATCTATATCTATATCTATATATATATATATATATACAAAATATTTTGAACAGTAATCGTATGTACATGTATGTCTAATGATTCTTCTCTCTCTCTTTCTCTCTCTCTCTCTCTCTCTCTCTCTCTCTCTCTCTCTCTCTCTCTGTTTATAACAAAAAATATGGAAAGGAAACGAAAGAAAGCATGAGATGAAACAGTAACAAAATTACACTTTATGTGGTACATGTATCCTTTAAAATACTGAATTGTTGACTCTTTACTATTAAATGTCAGCAAACATACAAGAAGTTCCTCAACAGATTATATAGTTCCTCCCAGGGAAATACATGTACATTTAGAGTTCTATGTATCATCAATTGCCATGTATTGTAATGATTTTTTTTAGTTTAAGACGTCATTTAGGTATGTAGCAAGATGAAGGGACTTTTCACTGTTCTGCTGATCACTTGCATAGTTCTAATGGCAGCAGGCCAAAAATAAGTTAGTCTATTTAAACTTGATTTATTTGTCTAAAAGGCTACTTTTACTTCCTATTTGAATCTACAGATATAATTTATGCTTTATTATAATATTCCATTAATATAAATCATGTCTTTGAAAGAATATTACACCTCTTTAGTAGAAAAGGACAAAAACATTATTATGATGACAATGAAAGCCGTGTAATCTTACAGAGAGATGTAATCTGGGTAATAATAAAAACAACAGTTACGAGAAATGTATTGGTAAAGACAGCCATAGGGACGATGGAGAAGACGATGGAAACGAGAATAGTAACGTAAACGAAGATGATGATAACAAAAAAGCAAGGAATATGTAAGCAGTCAAGGCAATAATATGGTAAATAACGGTGGCTACTTCCCAGCCTAAACGTTGCAAACAACGTTAACAGTCTCAACAGCCTTGACAGTCTTAACAGCCCCAACGTTAACAGCGTTGACAGTCTTAACAACCCCAAAATAGTTGACAGTCTCAACAGCCCTAACAGAGTTGACAGTCTGAATAGCCCCAACATAGTTAACAGTCTTACGAGCCCTTGCAGGATTGGCAGTCTTAACAGCCCTAACAGAGTTGCCAGTCTGAACAGCCCCAACGTTGTTGACAGTCTTAACAACCCTAACATTGTTGACAGTCTTAACAGCCCTAACCAAATTGACAGTCTTAAAAGCCCTAACATAGACGACAGTCTCAATACCTTTACAACATTGACAGTCATAAAAGCCCTCACAACGTTGACAGTCTTAACAACCCTAACATTGTTGACAGTAGCCAACATTGTTGACAGTCTTAACAGCCCTATCATAGTCGACAGTCTTAAGAGTCCTAACCACATCGACAATTTAAACAGCTCTAACAGAGTTGAGAGTCTTAACAGCCCCAATATCGTTGACAGTCTTAACAGCCCTAACCACATCGATAGTCTAAGTAGCCCTAACATAGTGGACAGTCTGAATAGTGTTCACAGCGTTGGCAGTCTTAACATCCCTAACAAAGTTAACAGCCATAACAACAGTCGACAACTTTTTGGGGGAAATGACAATGAAAAGGGTTTTTAATGAAAAGTTTGAGGAGTATAAGTTGTTATGCAGCAGCTGCAGTGATTATAGATTTAATTTATCAGTAGACACTATACGATTCTTTTTTTTTTTATTTTATTTTTCCTGCTTCCTGGTTTTCGACATGTGAATAAAATATTTTTTTTCTTTGTTTAAAGTATGTATGAACAGTTCTAATTCGAATTCTTAAGACTGTTTTCTAAGTAAAGTGTCATCGCCAGCTTTGAATGTTTATAATCGAGATGCTTGTTTGTCGGTACTTTTTTATTAAGCACATGAATATTCTTATGATAAGATTATTTCCCTGATGATGTTTAATTAATGTACAAAACGCATACCCGCATAATCAGAGTGTTATGCTATTACTTATATAATTGGGATATGTTTTTTTTCCTCATGAGGACGGATTAGTTCATCGGGTAGTGCAAATATATTTGAAACTAAAATTATTAAATATAACGTGGAATGTTTGTGGAATATATCTACTGAACCTTTCATATATATTGCTCAACACCCACCACGTCTACAAGTAGGCGTATGGATATCAAAATAGAGTATATACACATAACAAAAGAGGATTAAGTATGTTAAATACTGAATAATGTACTTATTTTTCATTCCCTGAGATGAAGCAAAGAACAAAACACAAAAAAGGTCAAAATGACACTAACTTTTCTAATTTGAAGCCTTTATTTACAAGGTTTAATAACCCATAAATTATACTAAATGGTTCTGTAGTGAACATTAGATTTATCGAGAATTTTTACAATCGAACCATCATCCATTGTTTATGTAATTTGTCAGCTCTCAAATATTGTGAAAAAAATAATCTTAATTAACAAAGCACTTAAAAACAGACATGGATTAAAACAGGAAACATTCCCTTCAACAGTAACAAGATCTGGTATTTCTTATACACGATACAACAATAAAATATTGGTGATGACATGACGTTCCCACTTTATCTTTTATTCTATATTTATATTTTGCATTAAACTTTACGGAAAAAGTCATTAATTTTGAGTGCCACGCAATTTTGTCATTTATTGCAGTTATAACTAGCTAGGTATAATGAAACAAAGGTTGAAAATTAAGTGGGGGCAACAACTGATATATTCTTTTGACATAATGTACCTTGCAAGAGAAAAAAAATCTTTGTATTGTGGAGTCTTCAGGAAGAGCCATACCCGTGTTGAATTCTGTTTTTTTTAATTTTAAATATTATTTAACTTACTTATATCAAACATATAAATCTGGAAAACCCGCAGGCCATTGTTATCAAGTACAATGTACATGCATCTCAGCACGGATTATTCTCACTCAGCACTCAGTATTTTTTCATTCTTTTCATTTCAGTGACTCGTTTAAAATTTTTTTGTGATAAAGGATAGAAGTTTTATTTTGGTCATTTCTAATCTATCCTAAAATGGGATAAGAATTGTGAATGATAGTATTGAATTTCAGAAGTTAACATATTTGAATGATTTTTTCATATTTATATAGATATTTATGTTAATTTTCAGAAAAAATAACTTATTTGGGAAAACAAAGAGAAACTCTTTAATTTTGGAAAAAATTGCGTTTTTCATCATAGAAATCAACGAAAAACGGAAGATATTTTTAAACCCACCCCCCCCCCCCCCCGTGGTGAAACAAAAATTCCTTTCTATGGGTTTTATGAATCATTTCACAAATTCACACCAAAGCTTTTGTTGTTTCACTTGGGGGTGGGGGGGGGGGCATATGTTTACAGACAAAAAAAACTGCAAAACTGCTCATTTTATAACCAATTTCAAATGAGATTACAAGTAAAATAAGGTCTTTCATCAATCTTACATGTTGAATTTTATATAAGTTTTAAGGGTCATTTATCCATTTCCATGCGTTTTTGAAAATCTTGCGATTTTTGAAAGCCTGATTTCATTGGAAAATAATTTCAACCCGCTTTTGAAAAGAGTCGTAAAAAAGAGCAATGAAATTTTTGACACTGGTTTTAAAATTATTAATCAATTGATAATGAACTCTTCTTTGCATTCAGTCAAGTTCTAATGGCTAAACTGCCATTTATATAGAATTAAACGGTTGTAAAATGTAGGCGGGATTCGAGAGTAAGCGTGCGTGGTTCTTCCCACGCTGAACCTTGGGTAACTCATATATTAAAACCATCATTTACTATGCTATGCTATGAAGTTCGAAATCATCTCTGGTCACCTGTACATGTATGTAACTCTGATAGTATTTAATCTGGTCATCGATTATAAACGCCCCACTAGCATACTCGTGAAATACAGGTATATCAACATACGAGGGGTGATCATAAAGTTTCTGGACTTGTAATCTAAAATCAGTACTATGTACACTTTGCTTACAAAATTTGAAAGGGTCCTTAAACAATTAAGGATAAAGTAGTTTTGAAAATTTTACTTTAATACGCTGATAATTTGTCAAATTATCCTGAAATGTAAATTTAAAAACAAAACACATTGCATGTATTTACATTCAGAGTAATTCTCTTTAAAAAATCCATTGTAAATCTACAATATTGAATACCCTATACTCGGTCTATAACACACTCCAAACCTTGTCTCTGCACGGTAGAATACACGGTATGAACTATAATACATTTTCAATACCCTAGAAACACCAAAATGTATATACAGTCAAACCTCGTTATCTCGAAGTTGAAGGGACCGAGAAAAAACTTCGAGATATCCAAAGATTCAAGATAACGAGGGTAAAATACATAAAAGATTAAGTGGGTTGGACCTCCAAATCACTTCGACATATCCGGGGTATTCAAGATATCAGTGTTCGAGATACTGAAGTTCAACTGTATATTGTTTCGGTTCAATTTCATTAAAAATAACTACCCCATAAAATTATTGTAAAACTGTTAAAATTGTAGGTGAAATATATAGAGATAACAAACAGTATTCAAGCTCAAAAGTCCATTAAACATTACAAAATAGGAGCAGAGCAAACACGGACCTCTAAAACATCAGAGGTGGGATCAGGTGCAATGGAGGAGTGAACATAAAATTTATGAGTTATGAATTAGTGAGTTTAAAATCACGGTAATGTGTAATTTTTTTCCCTAGCAATGTTATGAAGAGAAAAAAATGGAGAATGTATATATAAGCATTTAATTCTTATTTTCGGATGTGGTTGGTCCTAAAACATCACCTGATAAATTATCATACAGGCGCGGATCCAGAAATGTTTTCCAGAAGGGGGAGGGGGGGGGGTTCTAACTCAAAAAAATTCAGAAAATTACTTGACAAGCAGCAAAAATAAAAACAAACAAACAAAACAAAACAAAACAAATTAAAACACCGTAAAATTCAGTTCCCAAACGTAAAAAACACCTTTTTCATGGTGGTGTTGGTGGGGTCCACGCTCACTGGGTGGGGTCAAATGTAATTTTTTATTTTCTTCACTAGTATATACTTTTAATACATCTGCAAATTTCAGAGGAGGGGGGTCCGGACCCCCCCCCATACCCCTCCCCCCCCCCCTCTAGATCAGCGCATGTCATACCGCATAAATGTGCGGTATTCAATTTGTTGGCAGGGCCAAATGCCGTTATAGGACCGACAACATCCAAAATTAAGAATTCAGTGCTTAAATATGGTAACCCGCGCTGTAGATATTGAGGTTTATGACGTAAGGCAACGCCATTGCTTCTCAATGCCCACTCCCTCTGCCTCTAATTCAATTATGTTGATGAGATTCCCTTAAGTTGAATAAAGATTCAAAATTAGTCTTTTTATAAGATTTTACAATGTCATAAACGCTGATTACAATGCATGCTATTCTTAATGGATTTCTGCCAAAGATTTTTTACTTATAGTCTCAGGCAGAAATACCTCAGTCTTATTTTGAGGTTGTGTTGTGTGTTCGCACCATTGCTTATATGAACTAAGACATTGACAATATCTTTTAAAAAATAAAAGTATGACTTATAGCTATTCTATAAATCTGAAAAAGATTTTAAATATCTAGAAATTCAATGATGTATCTTAATTTGTATTAATTTATGTCACCATTCCGCGAACTTTCTGATAATCCCTCTTATGTATCAAAATAAATTATCATTACATGTACCTTGAAATAATGATTTTTTTCAACAAACCTGAACCATACCGTAATTCAAATGACATCGTCAAGTATATGTAAAACTTCACATATAACCCTATCACTTTTGTGGAAAAGCATATTTCCAAGTGAAATTTTCTAATTTGTCTTCCTTATTTTCTCTAAATAAATGAAATAAAGCAATATTTCTTTTTCAGAAATCTTCATAGGACACACCGTGAAACCATTTTGTAGTATTTACTATAGAATTGCATATATTTTTATTTCATTACGTCGTTTTATTGTTTCAACGCTTTTGAATGGAATTGAAACATTTACTGAAACATGAGAAAGGTTGCTTTTGTGAGATTTCATGATAAAAACTCTAATTAACACTCCAATATTGTCATCTTTGGACTCTGTCAAGGATCTCTTGATCTCTTTAAAGGATCTCTTGACAGGATATATTGATAATTGTTCTTAAGAGACAACAGCTTGGTTACAAAATCCAGATGAAGTACTCAAGTGAAATTAAATTGAGTGTATTTCAAGAGAACATTAATTTTCATGGGCAAACTTGATACAATGTCCTAAAGTCTCGTCACTCTAAATAACAATGCATGAATAGACTGATAGTAAAGCAATTTTCTAATCTTTTTTTTAATCTTTTTATGACAAAAATGTTCCCTGGGGAATATATTTCAAATCCATAAAAAATACTCAAGATAATTCTTATCTACACTCTCTACTTAAACTAGGATAAGATCGTTTGTAGGAAGTTTTATTCACACTCTTAGAACGTTTTATTTATAAGCCTAACAGGATGATGATGTTTATTGTTGTTGTTGCTTATGTTGTTATCAGTAGTATTATATTGTCTATTTTAGTCCCTATATAATCTATACAGGAGCAAATGGTGAATAACAGGACATGTTCGCCGTATTCACTGAAGGCTCAGTGCGCGAGTAGATGCGACTGTGACGTCACAAACGATACTCACATATGATGTCTTCACACTACAAAAAGCCGTCACGGTTACTCAGTAGGTAGAGCGTGATTGGAAGGTGTCCGTGTGTGTTCGACTCACGGCTGCAACTGACCTAAGTCGATAAAAAATAGATAGCAAAAGTTCCTTCGCCAAGTAGTCGGCACTTTGAAGTGAAAGCTGCGGGCACTTCAGATGAGACCTTTAAAACCGTGGCCCCGTGTCCAGGTAGGCGTTGACACGATAAAGAACTCTGTGTTGGTACATATTGTCATTTTGTGCGACAATATGTACCTACCCTCACACCACATATTGTCGTCAGTGTAAAGACTAATAATGACCTTTGTAGAAAAATGACCGGGGGTCATCGAAAAATGACCCTTATCCGTAGAAAAATGTATTTTTTTTTTTTTTTTTTTTTTTTTTTTTTTTTTGTAGAAAAAGAAACAGTTAAAATTGTACAATAGATCCGTCACATTGGCTATTGGTTAAAGTTGTTATTATGTTGTCTAGGATATATGTCAAAATGCCATATTGTTATCTCTAGACCTATTATTTTGTACGAGCATATTCTTTGAGATGTCTTGGACAAACTTAACGAAACATTTCAGAAATGACGATGAGCAACTCTAAATATTCATTAAAAATTTCGATTTTTCAGACTGATCACCGTTACCATGGAAGCAAGAAAGACAAATTTTGTAAAAGAATGCTCTCACGATTGGTTTGGACATTTTTTCTGAAACTTCACAAATGCATTTACATTTAAGATTTTTTAAATTGTTTCCATTGCCATGGAAACGGTTGGATCGATCGACAAACTTTTTCTCACAAAGAATGAGTCAACTAAGGTGTACGATAAGATTTTTTTCTTATAGTGCAACAAACAATTGATGACTTCAGAATCAGTTTTTCCATCGCCGACTTCTTACATGTATTTATATAGTTATATTCCACTATCACCAGCATATATATGATGTTTATGTCTCTCAATTAATTCGGCTAACTAGAGCATGGTCTGAGTACAATCGGCATTAAATCAGAGACAATAATGACAAAGAATAATGACAAATAAGTTGATATTAAAGGACTTTCAGCTCCTCAATCAAAGTAAGCATTTCTAAAATTCCTGGATCATTGATATGACCTTGTTAGTAAATACATTTGTATTTGTAGAATCTTGATAACTTCAACAAATTTACAAAAAATCCATGAAGGCAAACACTTTTCGAAAGAGGAAATTCATGTAATAGTATGGTGCCGTTGAAGCCCAGAGAATTAAAAGAATTACAATTGACTATAAGTGCAGTAATGTAGGTACATATTGTCGCCGACGACAATATGTACAGAACGACAATATGTACCGTCACAAACCCTCACTGCTCATTGCCCTGAGTGCCGAGTAAAGGTCTAAATTTGATACCCTTCACCGGTTATGGTGACGTCTATATGAGTGAAAAATTCTCGAAACATACAATCAACCAATCACCCATCACATTACAAATGGAAAACACGGAAGCTCTAACTTGTAATCTAGAATTATTTTTCTCATTTCTGCGACAGAAGTTCGTTAACGAAAATTGTATCGTTTTGCAGCCTTTAACGTCTTATGTATTTTACTTCGGACTATGTAATAAAACAATCACGTCCATAATATTGTTATAATAAAAACAAGTGCATATATTCCTCAATGAAGATAATAAGATTCAGAATCAGCAACATTTGAAAAAGTTCATATATTTTGATCAAGCAATATAATCAAGCCCATAGAGATTTTGTTATATAAAATTATAGTTTCTTTCTTATGATCCTGTAAAATATTCAGTTAAGGAATCATTTAAATTTTTTTCAAAAGCCAAATATTTTCTTATTTCTTATTTCATTTGTTAACATTTCTTCTCAAGCCATATGTTTTTTTCATTTGTTTTAAAAATACTTTGCACGTGTATTCTTAACGTAGAATTTTTGTTAATATACATATGTTAGCAAAAAAATTTAAATAAGACATTAGACAGACCATTAAGAAAGATTTCAAGTGGAGAAAAGTCTAACAGGTTTATTTTGTTAAAAACTTTTTCATCCCTATAAGAATATAAAATAATACATAGCACCAAATTAGGTTGTATTGACAAAAGGTGCTTAAATCACGTGATACATCAGTTAGTTATATATAGTACACGTGCATCTTTCCGAAGAATTACAAATTCTAATTAATCTGGATACGCGGTAGATGGGGTTGTCAAGCACATTTCGTGTTTGTATTGCAACAGTCATTTATGTACATATGACCACAGCTAATTGTTATAGGTATAACAAAATGTTTGTTTATTTGTACTTCATCAAAATAAGAAGTGGAGTTAACAATTTTTGACATATATTCTAATTTGCTTTTATCACTGTGATATACATCTTTATATTTATATATTACAGAGGAACGAAAGCTTGCTGTGTTGGATACTTCTGGAATGACAACAAACAACAGTGTGAAGGTTAAAAAGTATATGTAAAATTAAGATCGAAAGTTTCCTAAATTTAAACATTTGAGTGTCAGAAATTTATATTATGCATCTATATCATACACTCTTTCCTTAATTTTAATAAATAATTAAGCAAACAGTAAATCAGAAATGCCTGTTCATCTAAGATTTTAAACTCCAAAAAGTATTCTGTTTATCTTTATTAAAGCACATTGTTGCATTCATTTTAGTCTGCTCAGAGGGATATTTTGGTTTAAATTGTTCTCAGCTTTGTCCGTATCCAAGTTATGGAAAGGGATGTGTAGAAACATGTGACTGTCCTGAACCATTCTGTGTGCCAACATTTGGATGTGCTTTAAGAGAAGGTGAGGTTACTAAAATTTTCATGGTTTCTGTGACGGTTCATATCGTCCTTCTGTACATATTGAGGTCGGCAACGATATATATGCTTCTAGCATCACTGCACAAATTTTCGTCCATCAGTACGTCTTTTCACGGGCTAAAAAATTATACCTATTGTCGGCGATGACAATATATGTCTACCGTCACTGCACATATTATCGCCCCAAAGAAGGAATGTTTTTGTAGTTTTGTGAATGTAATTGGTGTGTCAATCATACTTGCTACGTTAGCATGTCTGGTGAAGTGCAACAAAGTGCAATAATATGAGTCCTTTTACGTATATCGATATTCTTGAGTTTTACGCACACAAAAATGTATTCAAATCGAATATTATATCTTCATTTTTCATGACATTGTATGTTAAATAAAATATAATAAATGTTTTCATACAAATTTCAACTCCAATGATCTTGTTGCAATAAAATGCAATACTTAAAATACGATGCACCGCGAAGAGGGAGAATGGTCTAATTAACATTAATTATATAAATCAATAAATTCTAAGAATTTTTTCTCCCTTTCTTCTTCCCTCGAAGACAATTCCTCAAATAATTCTTTTGGTGTAAAAATTGCAAATGTTCACAGATACATCCTCGCCAACCACATTATGCGCCAATAATCATGTACATTTTGCCTACCATTCCGCTGAGAGAAAAAAGTCTCATCTCAGCACGTATTGTCGACATATATATGCCGTCACAGTCACTGTCTGTCAAAAAAATGAATTTAAAAAAATAATAAAAGTAATAATATATATATATATATATATATATATATATATATATATATATATATATATATATATATATATATATATATATATATATATATATATATATATATATATATATATATATAATCTTTTTTTCTCTATCACAAGACCCATCATTTCTCATTTAGAAAAGAAGATTGAAAAGGATTTTACCATAAGGTCATCTCAATACAGTTCTACTGTAGAAGAAAACTCAACTTCGGTGAAAGAATGGCCAGAAACAACGCTTAAAAACAATGGGAAGGTGTTTTCGAATGTCCTACAGTTCTCTTATCTCTTTGTTGTTGTCTTGGTTGCAGTTGTTTTCTTGATTACAGTCACCATAGTACAAATGGTCATTAAAAGAAGACTTAATAGAAAACACCAGTTAGAGAACAACAGCAGCCAGGTACCTCAGACTGAGAGTATTAATTCAGGACAAAGTCAACGAGTTTCAAATATTTATGACACCATCCGCGAAAATGCACCTGAATCTTCCCAAATGAGCAATGTGCAATCGAAAAAAGATAGCTTTCGTAAGAATAATGTGCAGAACAAGTATTCCGATGCAGCAAATGAATACCTAGACACAAGATCTGTGGGTTTTGTGTCAGTCAGAGAATCGGATCATTTCTATTCACAACTGTAAACGAGAGAGAGAATGTGTCTGTTGTTTTCCTTGTGTCATTATTTAAATATGTCAAAAACGTTTTCAAAAATTTTATTTCCATATTTTGAGCTCTTTAAGAAAAGATGTTTACATATCAATATCAATTTTATTATGAATATTCTGTAGAGATGGCAACAGTATATTATACAGCATTGGATACAGTATATTGCAAATCAGTTAACTGTTAGACGTTCAGACCGATTAGTTGGTTAATCGTTTTCTTGATTATCTATTCTCCAGTAATGCATTCCACACTATAACACTAATCGGAAATAAGTCTGAAATATCACTTAATTCACAATTTTTATAAAATCAAACGTTTAAGAAGAAATTTTTAATATGTATGTCTTATAATATGATTTATTGGATAAATGGAATGGATAGACTGGGTATAATACGCATTATCATCAGTTCACAGTACTCAACGGTGATTTAATTAAGTAAATAGCATTAAAGAAATTGGTACTTGAGAGGAATATATTTTACCTATACTATTTTACTAAAAATACTATTTTATTGTTTATTAAAAATGTAAGCACTGTGCATAAAATAGTTAATGAAAGCTAAAAGAAAAATACAACACTGTAACTGATCGACACTCTGAACAGATATCAGATTTGGCAGGGTATTTGTAGCGGCACCTTTTATGAATCCCATCTTGAAACGGCACCTGATGGTAAGCTTCTGTAGTCAGTTGTAATGAAGGGAGAAAATTAAACTATGCGTTTAATGTATGAGTTTTAATTCCCAGAACTGAAAAAAAGACAAAGTCGCCCTAATTAAGTAAAAAAAAAGTAATGAAACTCCACCAAAATAAAAGATTTAACATTTGAAAAATCCGACAAAAAGAAATGCACCAATACACACATGGAACATGCTGACTAACAACATAGTCTTCTTAACTGTAATTAACTCTTCACAAATAGACAATTAATTGCTCTAACACTCTCAATTTTGCGAGCATTAATCACCTTTAGTTTTTAGTCGAATTTGCAAGAAACTGCCATCAAAGCTACTCATATTTGATTTTTTTTTTCAAATAAGTGAAATATGTAGAGATTACGAACAGTGTTCAAGCTCAAAGTCCATTAAACATCACAAAATAGGAGCAGAGCAAACACGGACCTCTAAGACATCAGAGGTGGGATCAGGTGCCATGGAGGAGTGAGCATCCCCTGCCGTGTGCTCCTTGTCATGATCGGGAAATAGCCGAAAAATCCGTCGACAATTCAGTGTGTAAATAATGGCTAAGAACTAGACTATTATAAACCCTGTATGCAGGTGATAAATGTATATTGCTGCATAAGTAAGGGAAGTTGACGATTGAAATGTTAAAGTCATCACGTTTATCATAAAGCTTTGTTGTTAGATTACCATAAACGTCTTTTTCTAATAAAATATCCAAATATGAAACAGATGTGTCAGACTCTGTGGTATCTTTTATCTGAAGCTCACCGGGATATATCGCGTCGACATAAGAATGGAAATAACCATTGTTAATTGACAATATATCTAAATGTGGAGTTGAAGGCCACAGCAAGTATTTTTTTCTTTTCATGTAAAAGATTTTGAACAAATTCTGTTTCATATAAATACAAATATAGGTCTGTTTATAACGGGGCGCAATTGGTACCCATGGGAATTCCAATAGATTGTTGGAAGACGTGGTCTCCAAAAACCACATAGATATTGTCAATCAGAAACTCGAGCATCCTTTTAATGTCCACTGTAGAGTACTTGTGTGTACAATCAGATATTGTTGCACAGTACTCTTGAAGTTTCTCTTTCACTACTGTTAATAAGCTATTACAGATTTTCCAACCGATTATTATTCTCGTTGCGACCGACAAACCGGTGGTTAAAAATTGCCATCCTTTATATTTGTTTTATTAAGGTTTTTGTGGCGATCCTTGTATAATGGTTTTGTCTTCTTCCTGCTTTTGTAATTTATTTTTCCAGTTATCTCTATGATAATTCCGTCACAACTTGTATTTCATATTTTAATTCACACGAACGTCAATTTTAATTCTGAAATTTTATTAAACTTTATATTTTGAAGATATCACAGTCCGTATCCTCGACGAAATTTTGCATAGAAAATGCCTTCATGAGAAATTTTTGAGAAATGGATGGAGCGTGCTGCTTTGAATTGTTAGTATGTAGAAGCATTATTACAATCGTCTCAAAAGATCGCGTTTTCACAATCAAGTGATACAACGAAATAAGAATCAGATTTCCAATCTAAATATTAAGAATGAGCCTGACTTACCTTGTATTGTTTTGAAAACTATTCCATATATTTGTTTATTTTGGGTAAACACAGAAAAGTCTTGTACTATAGTAAATATTTTATTCTTTGATTTAATCTGAAACTTTATTCTAGATTTTTGTTTTAAGATTTTCTGAAATTCAAAACCAATGATGTAAAATTTGGAAATAATATGTTAATAAACAAGTAATATTTCCTTTTGAATAAAAAAGCTTGTATGAATTTGATATCATGAAATATTAAAACATGAAATTCATAGTAAAACTACTTTGGTTCACTACAGTAAAATCTTTTATTTCCTGTTATAGTAAAGCTTTGATAGTAATAGTGAACTGTAGTAAACTGTAGTTAACTATAGTATTTTTGATATGGTATAATTGTTCATACACAGGCAAAAGTAGCTAACATAAATTTTAAAACTTATTCACATGATATTCGCATGAAAAATATTTATATAATTTTTACATAATTTTCACATAATTTTCGAATGAAAAGATAATCACATGAATATCATGTAAGTCACTTTTCCCTGTATGCATGTAATATTGAAAACAGAATTAAAGATAGCAATGAATTTTGGATGAGCAAAAACGGGTTATATGTATCAGATACTCTTCAAACTTTTAAATCAAAGCTCATAAATAATTACTGTTCTTCATGGAATTCCAACAGATGTTATAAATTATTGGGTGTTAGATACATATATTTCCGTTTTAATGCTATTCATGTTTATGTTATTTTATGATGTTTGCACAATGTCAAAGCGACTCGTCAAAAAAATCACGTGCTCAGAGATAACTGAAAAAAAGGTAAGTGTATGTGACTGAATATGCAAAAGCAAGGTTTTCCGAGGAAATCTATGACACTGTAAGTGTTTTATGACTTTGCAATCTTCCATAAATTTTAAACATGAAAATCGCCTGTCTAGCATATCTTTTAATTCCTATATATGATTTTTAATAGATAAATGAATTCAAAAAATTAGCAATTCGAAAGTAGATTTTTTGTGTGGTCATATGCTATTTATAAACATAATTGACGATATGACCTTTTCATATCTCTCTGAAGCCTTCTTGAGGACTAGTCTATGTTTCGCCTGTTCTCGATCTGTATTATTTCAAGAAAGTATGAGATTGATTCGTTATCTTCTACTTCATACCTCTGACAACTTGCAATTTTTATCGATTAAAGGCGTGTTATATATCGATAAGACAACAGATTTATTTTAAAGATAGGCATGTTCCAGCTTGTAATTGTTATTGAATGAATATATATATCATTTATCGATTCAATAACATGTTTTAAAGAAGTGAAATTCAGGAATGTGTTATGCCGTTTCAACATAGGCGTCGAAATTAATAATGAATTTCTTAGGAAAGTAATATTTTGAACGAAAATAAACAATTCTTTTTACTTACAGCATGTAAAAAATACACTGTATGTCAATATATTTTAAAAATCAAAATTAACCATTCTTGTATTATACTTATCATGTCAAAAAGTGTTTCAAGATGAGTGTATATTAGATATATGTCTTGTTTACTATTCCTATCCTTTATATACCCATCTCAGTACTGGTCAAGAAAAAAAAATAATTAAACAAGATGTGTTTGTGAAACACTTGATGCCCCCGTATGGCAACTTATAGCAAAGGTTAAACTTTCTCAAATGCAAATCAAATATGTTGGTACCCAAAGTAAGGTCTTGTCTCGAGGAATATACCTGTGAAATATGAAAGCCCTAGCAGCAACCATTGAATAGATATGGAAAAGGTTAAAGTTTTTCAAAAGTAATTCAAACATTATGGTCAGGGTCAAATGGTCAAAATTAATGGTGCCTAAGGAAAGGCCTTCTCACATGAAATATACAGGTAAAATATGAAAGCTGAAGCAACAATCGTTCAAAAGTTACGACCAAGGTTAAAGTGTTTCAAAAGTAGGTCAAACTCTAAGGTTAAGGTCAATGGATTACAATTGTTGGTATCCAAAGGAAGGTCTTGTCACAAGGAAAAAATATGTTAGATATGAAAATCCTAGCAACAACTTTTCAAAAGTTGTGTCCAAGGTTAAAGTTTTTGAAAAGTAGGTCAAAGGTCAAAGTTGTTGGTATCCAAAGAAGGTCTTGTCACAAGAATTATATATGTGAAGTATGAAAGTCCTAGCACCAACGGTTCAAAAGTTATGGCCAAGGTTAAAGTTTTTCAAAAGTAGGTCAAACTCCAAGGTCAAGGTCAAAGGGCCCAAGTTGTTGAAATCCAAAGGATGGACTTGTCACAAGGATTACATATGTGAAGTATAAAAGCCCTAGCATCAACCATTCAAAACTTATGGCCAATGTTAACGATTTACAAAAGTAGGTCAAACTCCAAGGTCAAGGTCAAAGGTCAAAATTGTTGGTATCCAAAGAAAGGTCTTGTCGCAAGGATTAAATAGAGGAGGAAGCAAAGCTAATTTAAAGACAGGGTTCATTAATGTTAGTATAAAGTATGGATTGCCATTTTTTTCCAGGAGGTGTTAAACTGATTTATTTTATTGCATTCCCTTGCTGTTTATTTCAATGACTTATAACAGAATTTTGAAATCATTTCGAAAACCATGGACAGAGAGTCTGAGGTTTTGACAACAAACTCTGTAAATGTATTGCTTCATTGGCATAAGCAAAATATTTGATGATTTTGATGATTTTATATTGCTTATATCTCCAAATATGAAAGTTATACAATCTAAATTGGGTAAAATGTCTTTTTGGTGACAGAATCTAACAAAACCATCTAGAAGTTGCTGTACGGCTGGACATTGCCAAATTAAATGATATATAGTTTCTTCCTCCGCTTCACAAAACGTACATAGATTTGAATCAGCTTTACCTATTTTACACATAAAACTATTGGTGGTCAATGTATAATGATTAATTTTATATTGAAGCCATTGTAATTTACTGTTTTGGGTTGCTAAAAAGGGTAGATAATAAATTTCTTTCCAGTTTGTATCTGTTAAATTGATGAAATTTGTCCATTTTCCCATACCCACAGGGTTTAGTTCTGATTTATTTAACATATCATAGATAGGCTTTGATATTTTTTGGTTAACAAAGATTTTGATATTGCATGGAATTTCTGGTTTATGAATAAATCCATTTTTACAAAAAGTTTTACCTCTTTAAATCTGACAGTATTGCTTGTCGTATGCCTGTGTAAGTTAAATGGTTGATTTGAATATCATAATTTTGTTGAATATTGTCTAATGATAGGAAGTTACAATTCTCATCTAAAAGATCATATACATATTCTTTTCAAATTACATACCAGGACTTAATTATGGTATAACAATAATTTCAAAATCGAAAATAAAAGTGAATATGATGCATCTCATGTCCTTGTCTTCAGAGATGAAATTCCCTGGGCGGGGTTAATTAAAGGTTCGAATTTGAATTATGCACAATATGTTAAAGTATCATCGAAGATATAAATAAATCCAAGAGTGGTCAGCTATTTATTTGCATACTAGTATGATATTTGTTTATAAAGAAAAGAAATCACGGTATATATTGCTATATATCGACATAGATGTATTTTCATAAGTTTGAGTTTGTTTGGTACCTGTATATTATATATTTCAAAATGTCAGTGTCATGACATAAACATGTAATATATCAAAGCCCTGTCTTTCAATAATGAAACCGTTCAGAGTATTTTTTTAAAAGTAGGTCAACTCTAACAAGCTTACTGTAGTAAATTATGTAGTAAACTGTAGCTAAATATAGTACAATATAGATAAACAAATTTAACAATAAAAATAAAAGAAAATTAGATATAATACCCTTGACACTTTGTAAACGACAATTTACTATAATGATAATATTGTCACTTTGATTTACTATAGTGAGCACTTAGAAAAATTTGATTTGCTATAGTGATCACTTTGAAAACTTTGACTTACTATAGTGATCACTTAGAAAACTTTGATTTACTATAGTGATCACTTACAAAATTTATAGGGACACAAAAAATAACGATGCTGTGAGCAACATGATATCTGTAAGTGCCATGTTACCTTGAAAGATGTTGGTAAGGCACTAAACATTTCATCATCACAGTTTCAAGAGTTCTGACAAAGGAAATAAAAATCTAAAAATATTCTTTATCATATAATTGCAAGTTTTTTCTGACAGTTGCCTAATAGAAAACATGCATTATATGTGCCAAAAATCTATTAAAAATAAACATTATTACAAAAGGAGGTATGATAAATTTGTGTGATGGCTGTTTACACATTTATGTCCTTTTTATGGCATAAAAGGAAGAATAAAAATTAAAGGTGGAATCAGAGAAAAAGCTGTCGTCTTATTATTGCAAATGGAAGCCATGGCTCCAAACACGCCTTCTACAGGCTTAATCTTTAGTCAAGGTTTGATGTTACACGAATTTACACCCAAAGGAAGAACCATCAATGTTAGTTTTTATACTAAAATTGCTTTTAGGAAGGACAGTTATGCAGGTTTTCTTTGAGGGAAGTTCAAATACCGGTCTCCTAGTAATTTTTTTTCTCGTGTCTGACAACGCTGCTGCAAAAAAGCATAGAATGTAAAGGGAATTTTGAAGAAAGGAACTTTTACAAAAATTAGCCATCCCCGTATTCGCTAGACGTCAATCTTTGTGACTTCATTTTATTCCAAAAATCTAAGAAAACAATCAAAGGAAGAATTTTAAATTTTAGGGGTCATGCAGAGTGTTATTTATTACCGGTAGTGTCTTTTAAGCATCCGCAAAACAGAGCATGCTGAGGTGCTTTGATTATGAGTACAAAGACTTAAGACATGTCTAAGGGTTATCAGGGAATAAAAATATAAAGACAAGTGCTTATTAACTTTTGTTATTTTTAGAACACATTTTGCATTACTTATTGAACGACCCTCGTATGTGATAACCATGACACTACAGTTATCACCATTGCACTATAGAGATCATTAGAAAAACTTTGACTTACTATAGATATAACTTTGAAACATTGATTTACTATAGTTAGTTTACAATCGTAATTTTTAGTAAAAGAAAGACCAAGGTCAGGTGGACTGTGTCACTGGTATTTTCAAAAGGATTTATGACAAAAACAATGCATATGCTAAATAGCATAGACTTGCCTCTTTAATGTATTAAAAAATATGCTGTATATTGGAGCTATGAATTGTTTTGAAACATACGAGGGTAATTCAAAAAACTCGTAGGCTTTTGTCATAATTTTTTTTATTTATCGTCATATTAAAACTAAATTTGGTACATGTACATTTACACATAATTCAACAATAGATTTAAATAATTCGAGTCAAAAAATTGAAATATATCTTGATATTCATTGAAATTATCAAAGATTTAAGACAGCAAAAATGAGGTTACGGAGCAGTGTCAAAATTGAGTTATTTACCGTACTAATAATACAATTCCTAATGTCCATAGTCATACCTCTAATAAAAGGCATTTAATTTAAATGTTCAATTGAGTAACTTTCTATTACTTCAGAGGTTAAAATACTTTAATATATTGCTTCGTTCTAAAGATATCAATTTCTAAGGACAGATAAACTCGATTAAAAAAAATCAAAAAAAGATGTCGTCGAATGATGTCACGGAGCAGCGAGTAGCGATAAAATTTTGCTTTGCATTCGGAAAACCCCTGAAACAGACTCTGAAACTGCTAGACGAGACAGAAACAATATCAAAATGATGCCGTGCTTTTGTACATACATGGAAAAGAGTTGTTGAGTAGTAGAGACTTTGAATCGGGCGATGGACGGTCTGCGAAGAAACAGTTTATAGTTTAAAATCTTGCCAAAAAAGTCATGAAAGGTGATGTGCGCTTTACTTGCGAAAGCAGAATTACGCAGTAAAGAATTTGAAAATACTGCCAATCCAACTTAAGGAAATCGAACAATTGTTTGTAAACTTGGTACCAAGTGTTATGGATACGTTTTATGAATGGGTAAGACACAACAAACCGTGTGAGAAATGAAAAGGCAGAGTAGTTTTGAGAAACTTTCTTAAGGTTGTTTTTGACGTTACAATGTTGTTTAGCGTGCTCCGTGATGACAAATCATTATGCTTTTAAAATTGAGTAACATGAGTTCCATTTAATCAAATGCAATGAAACTTCACACATCGACAAAATAAGAAAATCTTTTGGTATTAAATTTTGTAAAAATATAATGATGACGAAGGTCTACGTATTTTTTGCATTACCCTGGTAGATATAAGATTAAGTTCGAACGTCATGAAGTCTGTAATCCTGGCATTTTGCAAAATTATATTGCCAAGCAATTCATAAGCAAAACAATTTATAGTTCTCACGATATAAGGTGTATCAGACAGAAAGACAGACGCTGGTTAAAGTGATCCGCTAGTGTCGCTCTGCTCTGCAGGCGACAAATGTGAATTCAATCTTAAAAAAAAAGAAAATGAACAAACATGAATGAACAAATTTACACGTCCCTTAAAATCTTAATACCTGGAAAACTTGACTTCTAGGAACAAAAACAAAAAAAAATTTTAAATTAAATAAGATAGCTGCTGTACGATTTTTTTTTAACTCCAATGTTCGTTGTTTTCGTTGTTAAGCCTTATTACAAAATAAAATGATCAACGAACTATAATTTTTAGCAATGATAGAACAAGACGATCCAGAAAGCTTTTCACAAATTCAATTTAAAGGAAAATGGGTTTTTTTTTATATTTTCCTTAACCACGAAACTGACACCCACCCACCCCTCTCCCCACGAAAATTAATGAAATTACAGTATTGGTAAAAACTGAACGCCTTAGAATCTTGTAAACAAAATGGAAGGTGCAAAATGAGGAAAAATTCAGGAAAAATATATCTAAACTATTAGTTTTTAAACCTTCAAACAATAACCTTGTTTGCAAATACAACCCATCGTTGAGTCATATTTTGAATGTTTTTCTCCAATTGTTAGGCCATTTTTTTAATACCATTTTGACTACGGACTACTTCGTTTACCTAATCCATTTGAAGAGCTAACGGCAGGCATGACAGATCGACAGGGGATGCATGCTCCTCATAGTCACCTGATTCTTCTATAAGGTTTTCTTTTTTCTTTTTTTTCTTTATTTTGTTTTTGTTTTGTTTTAAACCCTGTTTACGATTCATATTATTTATTGGATTTGTAAGTTTGATCACTGTTGTAAGTGACTACTAGTATCTTCACTTTTTTTTATTACTTTATATTGTTAAATTTAATGAAACATGTTGCATAGTGTAACTTTGCGTAGGTTGACTTTTTATAGGATATATATCGTATATATTTTTTATTTTCATTTGTAGAGTTATTTAAAAGAAAATACAGAAAAGAGCAAAGGATGCACACACGTCTTTCAATGTACATCGCATGGATTACATCTATACACATAGTAAGGAAAACATAAATAAATGAACGAGACGATTACTTATTAAACTTTATAGTTCTTATAAATTGCTGAAAAATACAGAAAAGAAACACAAAGTACTGTAGTTTCCATCATAATCCTTTGTCACGAATTGACTAATAGACGTCAATTTCCGGAAAAAAAAAAAAAAAAAAAAAAAAAAAAACATGAATGCACAAATAAACTGTGATACGTTTTAAATTTATTCAGTAAAATGATAAAAAGGAATAACATTGTCTTGAATGTACATTGTAAATCAGATACGGTACCAATTTTGTTGCACCAGATGCACATTTCGACCAATTATGTCTCCTTAGTGATGTTCATGCCAGAACGTTGGAAATCCGAAATATTAAAAGAAAACCTTTGAAGAGCTGAAAAAAGGGCGTGCCAAAGACTGAAGCCAAATACGTCGAAGAATTAAAACTATAAATAAGGGAGATAATCCTTAAGTTTGAAATAAATTTCTAAATTTTAACACAGCAATTAAATATAAATGTGTAGTTTACGTACATCGAAACGGTATTTATCCTTTTACGTTGTTTTTACGTCTATATTTTATTTGATTTATTGAGTTTTTTGTATGCATAGCATATTATTTTAATAGGTATCTGTGATAAATCAAGGTGAATACCCTGCTTCATTGCCGACATTAACTAAAGTCCAAGATTGTCCGAGAAGTGCACAGGACTGGCAGGAAGCCGCAAACAGGAAGCACTGTGCTAGAGTTCAACATAATGCCAAGAAATCTTTTGTATACCATTGTTTAATAGATACGTCGGAGAATGCAACTGTAGAAGTATGTGTTCCATCAGTGCGAATTTTAGGTATGCATTATGAAAGTAAAAGTGAAGACAAAGAAAACAATTAATGCTTTATATTCATCTTTTTATTTTATTTTGTTCTTTTTTTTTTTTTAGTAAATTTTGTATTTACATAGCTGTTATATATATATATATATATATATATATATATATATATATATATATATATATATATATATATATATATATATATATATATATATATATATATATATATATATATATATATATATATATAATATACTGATGGATTCAATAAAAGATCGATTGCTTTACATGCAAAGTTCATTGACTGGACATGTTTTGAATTTTCAAAATTTATATTATTTACTTATAAGGGTACTGTGCTGAGTATAGCGCTATTGATGCTAAGATAATTAACAATATCAACCTTAAATGCTCAGACTACGATCCGCCTTGTCCACGGATATACAATTCTACAGATGCTTACAAATGTAAGTTATTATTGTAATTTAAACTTAAAATATATATAAACATTTTAAATTTAAAATATGTAAATGTTTTGAACATAGTAAGTTTATAACAATATTTTTCTTCGTTTTTACTCTTAGATGATGCATGCTATGATAAAGTATTGCATAGGACAGGCACATCGGGTTTACATACAAACTCAACACAACAGAAGTATGCAACTGCACAACAAAAGTTTAAAGCATTTAAAAGAAACAATTAAAAATTCACCATTTCTCTAACTTGGATAACCATAGCATCTTTAAATAATTTGAATCTAAAACTTAGTGCAAGTATCCGATGTAAAAGCTGGTACATGTATCATGTTGTGTTTGATAAAATATTATTTCTAGTTATGTGCATTGAAATAATTTTATATAACATACTTTAATTATCCTTTATTTTCTAGGTCAGATGACATCGTGAATTCAAATGATTCAACTTATGTTATCATCGCAGTTGTGATCCTTGTAGGCCTAGTATTATTTATTTTAGCAACGATTTTCGTGTGGCGCTGGCGAGTTCGACACCAGGACATGAAAATGGGTAAAAATACCTTATCTAAAAATGACCGAGATACTTTTGATTCCCTCTGTCTGTTTTTCCCTGCTTTTATGTATGCTTGCGTTTCTGATTTAGATCATATGCATACCTTGGGCACCGAATATCAAACACATTGCAACAAATCATAAAATTAATCAAGGACCATATCTTAAAGACGCATGTAAGGGTCAATAAAAATTCCATAATGTAAATCTTATACGGTACCAATTTTGATGCATAATCTGAAACAATAAATAATAATGAAAATCTCTCTCTCTCTCTCTCTCTCTTTATTACCTTATCTTAATTATAAAGCGATAATTCATTCGTTCAATTATGTAAATCGCACTTTATAAGAGTACACAGACAGACCGGGCGTGTTACAGAGATGTTCTGAATTATTTCGAATCAGAAATTAAATGAATAATTAACTAGGTGAGCACAACAACGTAGGGGAAAAAGACCCGATGACCAAAAAAAACACAGAAGGTAATCTTTACTTTGTACAATTCTAGATGCTAGAAAGTATATTTTAATATCTTGTTTAAAAATATATTCGGAACATTAAATTTGCAAATACATCAAGTTATTTATAAGCCTCAGAGGTTTATCAGAATATCATATGAACATCTTATATGGTCAGTCAAAAAGGCATAGTTTAACATCATTAAATTTTTAAATGAATAATTAACTAGGTGAGCACAACAACGTAGGGGAAAAAGACCCGATGACCGAAAAAAACACAGAAGGTAAGTCTTTACTTTGTACAATTCTAGATGCTAGAAAGCATATTTTAATATCTTGTTTAAAATATATATTCCACAGTGATCTGAATGCTGATAGTTCTCGGCATAACTCCTATATTATCATGAAAACAGAAATTAAAATTTAAAAATTATATCTCTAGAAATCGTTTAACTTTTTAAAAAATCAATGGGGTTTAAATTTTGTATAGAATCAAAAAACGCGAATGGACTTATTCCCGAATGTTTAGAACTGTATTTTGTACGCACATTATAAGATATTCAATGTTTTTTAGTTGGATATGGAATTTATGTCACGAGCGGTATTTTTGATATTTTTTTTATAAATGCTGTTTTTGATAAATGCTGTGTCATGAGTGTCATATCCAACTACAAAATATTGAAATTTCTGTTTATTACATTTTCTTTGATTTTCCCTTTGTTTCTGCCTTTGCGTAACACAGTATCATAGGTTATCATAGTCATAGTTTAATGGTTGAGGCATCATAGCATATTGAAAATACTGTAAACATTGAATTTCAACAGCATATTTGGACAACTTTGACAGTTTTAGTCTCTGCAAGGTTAATTAACTCTATCTTATAACAGACCAGGGAGTATTTTCTACTTCAATCTTCATGAGGGAAGAAAAATCGAGAGTTTAGCTGCACTTCTTCTGAAATTCTGTCACACTGTGCCAGAATTTCACTTTGATATTATTTCACACTATGACAGAATATAACTTTAATATTCTTTCCCACTGTAATGAAACATCACTTTTATTAAGTTAGTACATTACAATATTCCATTGTTAAAAATAAATTAAAAACATTCTCGTCATTTCAATCTCCCGCTGTTGTTTTGATTTGAAACAATGTTCAAATACATTATTTCAAATATGTCTCCACTGGTACATATTGAGTCGTTGAATACACCATTGATAAAACAAGTAAATTTGCGAAAACATTGCAATTTGTTCAGGTAATTTGTAATTTAGTACCATAATACATGTAGCTGTCTTTAAATACAAGTTTTCATTTTCTGCGATACAAATGACCCCCCCCCCTCCCGCCCCCCCCCCCCCCCAACCTGTTGATACAAAAAATATAAAAGCAAGCTATACATTTCAATGAAATTTATTGATTTTAGTTGTTGGAACTGCATATGAAAAAGCTATGCAACATCGTCAAAACGAACTACAAATATTGAAGAAGAAAATCAGCGTAAAAGATACCAGAAAAAAATTTGAAGATTAGCACTTAATGATTGTAAGTAATATTCACACACCTTAAAAGTATGGCAGTTTTTCAAAAACCAAAATCTAAAAATATGTTTTTTTGTTTGAATGCTTCTTACATGTATTTATTAGAAGTTCTAGGAATCTCTCTCTCTCTCTCTCTCTCTCTCTCTCTCTCTCTCTCTTTAACATTAACTAATAATGTCCTTAAGTCCTATAATAACACCAACAGGGATAGAAAAATATATTATCGTGTTATTTGTTAATGCTGTTTATTTGTTATTTTATTTTAATGCATAGCTTCTTCTTAAGTGTTTCACATTCTTAAAAAATAATTACATGCTCCAACTCAGAAAAACCAATATCCTGTTGATTGCCAAATCCTTTTTTTTAAACTAATTTTGATCGTTGTATTGCTAATTCTTCTGGTTGATTGAAATATCTACGAAAGCCTAATTTTTTTAGGACGAAAGTAATTAACCATCCAAGTTATAGGCACTTAGCATGATGTCATCACATTATGAATTTAACGAATATTTCAAAATGTATGAGGTCTCCTAAAATTTAGAGATTTATTAGATATAATTAATCTAATTATTAAACGATTAATAACATGATTGTATATTAATTTTCAGGGAGGAAAATCTTAAGGCTTGCGTTGATGATAATTTCTGCAACAATCTGAAGAATTCAAAGCAGAAAACAGCAAGGAAATATACAATTTTCTTGGACACGCAAAAGTTGAAAAAGTTGTTTCAGTAATTTTATATATATATATATATATATATATATATATATATATATATATATATATATATATATATATATATATATATATATATATATATATACATGTATGTACCGTTTGTTGGTGTGTGTGTGTGGATGGGTGGGGTGAGTGGGTGTGTGTACTTAAAAAAGTAAAAACAAAAAAAAACATTTCTTTATTTAATTTTCTTTTTGAACAATGTTTGAAATTTGACCAAATGACTGGTTGTTCTTATAAAGTTAAAGATTTACTAAAGAAAAAAGTCTTTCTCATCTTATATCATAGAATTCAAAAATTGTTTCTTCCCATACAGAACAGAAACAAATTAAACCTGCTTAATACATGGACGTATTTTATCACTGGTTAGGAAGAAATGGAAATGTAACGATAACATATATTAATCATCCTCAAATAATCCTTTATTAGAAATCTAAATTATTATAAAAAATAACAAAAAGCCCATGGGCCACAATGCTCACTTGAGTAACTTTGGCTCTGCTGTTCTTCACTAGACTTTCCCCTTGTAATACCTTTTGTGGCCCCGCCCTACCCCCGGGGATCGTGATTTTAAAAATTTAGAGTCTACACTACCCCAGGATGCTTCCATGTAAGTTTCAGCTTTTCTGGCCTAGTGGTTCTTGAGAAAAAGATTTTAAAATATTTTTTCTATATATTTCAATTTAAAACTTGGATTCCCTACTATGGTCCTGTCCTACTCCGGAAGGTCATGATTTTAACAATTTAGAATCTACACTACCCCAGGGTGATTCCACATAAGTTTCAGCTTTTCTGGCCCAGTGGTTCTTTAGAAGAAGATATTTTCTATATATTTCAATAAAAAAAAAATGGATTGCATATTGTGGCCCCGCCATACCCCGGGGATCGTGATTTTAAAAATTTAGAGTCTACACTACCCCAGGATGCTTCCATGTAAGTTTCAGCTTTTCTGACCTAGTGGTTCTTGAGAAAAAGATTTTAAAATATTTTTTCTATATATTTCAATTTAAAACTTGGATTCCCTACTATGGTCCTGTCCTACTCCGGAAGGTCATGATTTTAACAATTTAGAATCTACACTACCCCAGGGTGATTCCACATAAGTTTCAGCTTTTCTGGCCCAGTGGTTCTTTAGAAGAAGATATTTTCTATAATTATATTTCAATAAAAAAAAATGGATTGCATATTGCGGCCCCGCCATACCCCGGGGATCGTGATTTTAAAAATTTAGAGTCTACACTACCCCAGGATGCTTCCATGTAAGTTTCAGCTTTTCTGGCCTAGTGGTTCTTGAGAAAAAGATTTTAAAATATTTTTTCTATATATTTCAATTTAAAACTTGGATTCCCTTCTATGGTCCTGTCCTACTCCGGAAGGTCATGATTTTAACAATTTAGAAAAGGTCACGTGACGGGCTACAAGACGGACGTGTCTATGTGTGCTCTGTGTTTTTGACCAAAAAATCTGAATTTATCTCGCTTTTTGCACTCGCAAGTGCTTCTGTATATTGTGTATATGTGTTGTATATGTGTTGGATTAATATTCTCAAGTTTTGGATGCTCTATTTACTTTTTCTTTTGTTTTCATCGCGTTGTCTACATCGTGAGTATTTACTCACTACCTGTGTTTACCTGTGTTGACCTGTATATCCGATCTCTCATAGCTGTGATCACCAGACAATGGATAACAGGACAGATAAACCGGTTTATTTCAGAAACAGTGAATTACTCGCTGATAACCAAAACATTGTAGACTACGATATTCTTCAATCAATCACAAAATCCGTTGGAGACAATGTAAAATGTCTACAACTAGACAGAGATCTCTGGCGCATTTATCTGAAAAACAAGGACTGCAGACAAAAATTACTTCGTGAGGGATTCCAGTTTAAAAATCAAACAGTTTCAGTATATGATTCAAACCCATTTTCTTCTGGGGCTAAGAATCCAAATGATCCCGTGTTGAAAGTAACAATCTCTGGCATACCTCTGTCAGTACAAGACACAGAAATAATAAAAATGCTACAGGACTTTAATGTAGAATTAAAAAGTGAATTGCGCTACGAAAACATTAGAAATCCAGTTACGGGTAAAATGACCAGTGTTCTCAATGGGAACCGGTTCGTTTACATCGTCCCCTTACCTGATGGAACTTCTCTGCCAAGGTTTGCATACTGCGCCGGCCGAAAATGCCGAATATATCATTTTGGCCAAAACAAGTCAAAGCAGGAAATACAATGTAAAAACTGCTGGGAAACAGGTCATCATGCGCGCAGTTGTAAAAATGATCAACGATGCAAAGTGTGCAAGCAAGCAGGTCATGATCCTGGCTCGGAGCTCTGCGAATATCATGAAAAGCAGAATGATAATGTCGTGGCTTTCCACGGCCATAAAAATGTTCTTTCTAACTTTTTTACATCAGATATAAAAGTAAACGGGGACACCCATAGATCTGCGGAACATGCGTTCCAGCTAATAAAAGCGTTGCGTAATGGTGATGTCAATGCCGCTGAGCGAATAAGAACCGCAACTACTGCTCTTGAAGCGAAACGTATTGGGGATACTGTGGCAACAAATTCCACCTGGCAAACAGAAAAGGTTGACGTCATGACGGGCATAGTTGAGGCTAAGTTCAGTCAAGTTGCACCGTTCAGAGAAAAAATTTCAAAATGCAACCCAAAAGGCATTATTGTCGAAGCGACCTATGACGACTTCTGGGGTAGCGGCCTCAATGAACAAGCAACTCTAAATACCAAACCCAAAGCTTGGCCTGGGCTAAATAAATTGGGACAATTAATTAGCTCTGTGGCACAGAAACACCGCCAGAAAACTCGGCCCAATCGAAGCTTCTCGGTACCAAGACAACCTGCGCGAAAAGCTTCTAAAAATACACAACAAGAGATAACCACTTTTGTCAGTCAGCTGAAAGATGGGCCTACAAAACGCTCACGAGACAGCTTATGTGCGGATGATGACAGCCAGCATCCTGACAGTGAGTAAGGTATCTCTTTGAACATTGTAACAACAAAACTGATATATGAACTCTGACTTACTGAAAGTATATTCCCTTAATGCAAGGGGTTTAAATGATTATAATAAACGTACAATTTTATATGACTGGCTCCAAGATCTTGATATTGATATTGTTCTACTTCAAGAAACTCATTTTGTTGAATCAAAAGAATATGTTTATAATGCTAGATGGCGTGGACATAGTTTTCATTGTTTTTCAAATTCATCCTCTAGTCGAGGAGTTTCTATCCTCATTAGAAATGATTTTCCTTTTGAATTTATTAATTGTCATAAATCAGCTGATGGTCGCAAGATTATACTTAATATTAGAATTAAGGACGAAATATATTGTTTTGTGAATCTTTATGCCCCGAATAGGGTGCTAGATAGAAAGGGATTCTATATAACAACAAAATCGTGGGTAAGGAAATTTGCTCTCAATACGGATAATTTATTTATTGGCGGAGATTTCAATTGTAAACTAGATGAAAAAAAATCAATGTTTTGACACGAGTATAAATCAACTTTCCTCTTTAATTAAACAATTACACTTGATTGACACATGGAGAAATCTAAATGAAAATAAACCAGGATCCACATGGTGCAATGCACAAAATGTGCCTAGTAGTCGAATAGATTATATTTTAATTTCAGATAATTTTCTTCTCTCAATTGATTCAATGACTCTCACAAATTGTCCACAAGTCAAACAAAATAGAATGAGTGATCATCTTGGACTAAGATTAGATTTCATTTTAAATATAAATAAAAGAGGGTCAGGATATTGGAAAATGAACACGTCCCATTTATTAGATAAAGAATACAATTCTCAACTTAAAAAAATGCTGAAGGAAAAGGACTTAGAAATAAAAGAAATTAATTGTCCACATGAACGATGGGAGACTGTAAAATATTTAATAAAAGAATTCTCAGTAGATTTTTCTAAACAAAAAAGCAGCTGCCTGAAACGCAAAGTTAAAACTATAGAACAAAAAATTAGAGATATTGAAAATCGACCTTCTCATGAAATAAATAACAAAGAAAAACAGAAGCTTGAAAAAGAATTAAATGAAATTTATGAGAAAAAATCAAAAGGTGCATATATAAGATCTAAAGCTAACTGGATTAAATATGGAGAAAAATGCACAACGTACTTCTTGAATTTAGAACGAAAACGCCAGCAAAATAATGTTATAGAAAAAATAACTGAAAGTGAAAACTCTGTATATAGTAGTAATGAAATTTTAGGAACGTTATGTAATTTTTATGAAAATTTGTATACGTCTAAAAGCCCACATGATGAAGAAATTAAAAGCTATATTTCAGAAACTGAAGTTTCTTCAAAATTAACAGATTATGAAAAAAATTATTGTGATAATATACCCACAATGAAGGAATGTGAAGAAGCTATCAAAAATATGAAAAATAATAAATCACCGGGTTTAGATGGGATACCTGTGGAGTTTTATAAACTCTTCTGGAACGACATAAAAACGTACTTTTATGATGCGTTACTAAAGTCATCTGAAGCTGAAGAGCTAACAGCGACACAAAAGTTGTCAATAATTAGTCTTATACACAAAAAAGGCGATAAATCTAATGTTAAAAACTACAGACCTATTAGTCTTACTAACTGCGACTACAAAATTTTAGCATTTGTTTTAGCCAAAAGACTACAAAAAATTATTTCAAAACTTATAAACAACGACCAATCCGCATATATAAAAGGTAGATATATTGGATGTAATGCCAGATTGATTCAGGATATTTTTGATTATTGTGAAGACCAAAACGAAAATGGAATTCTTCTGTTTCTGGACTTTGAAAAGGCGTTTGATACTGTAGAATGGTCCTTTATGTTTGAGACATTGAAAGCTCTAAATTTTGGACCAAATTTTATCAAATGGATTAAAATACTGTATAACAATCCAAAATTCAGAGTTAAAAATAACGGTTTTATATCCAGAACATGTAACATGACTAGAGGTATACGACAAGGTTGTCCAATATCCGCTTTATTATTTATAGTTACAGTTGAAATACTAGCTATACGTGTTAAGTCTTCGGAAGATATACACGGTTTCAAAATAAGTAATAACAATGAGATCAAAATGTTACAACATGCAGACGATTCAACGAATCCACTTCAAGACATAGAATCTGTAAAACATGTTGTTCAAGTAATAAATAAATTTTCTAAAGTAGCTGGGCCAAATCTGAACATTGATAAATCGGAATGTATGTTACTAGGGCCCTTAAAAAATTCATGTAATAGAATAGATAATATAAAGGTAACAGATGGACCAGTAAAAACTTTAGGTATATACATAGGACACAACAAAGAAATATGTTTAGAAAAAAATTGGCAAGATAAAATTGATAAAATTTCTAAAACATTAGATTCATGGGAAAAGAGAAAGTTGACAATCTTTGGGAAAAAAAGAGATAATTAACACATTATGTATTTCAAAACTACAATATAATGCAACTATTCTGCCTAATCCACCTGAAAAAATTATTAAACAAATAAGTAGATTAATTTTTAACTTTGTTTGGAATAATAAAGACCGTATAAAAAGAAACACACTTATAGGAAAGGAAAAAGAAGGCGGAATTGACATTATTGATGTTGAATCTAAATTTCAGGCATCCAAAGCATCTTGGATTTCAAGATTACTAAATATAAAATCTAGTCTTGCATCTTTTTTAAATCATTTATTTCATAAAGAGGCATTATCACTAGAATACATTTTAAAAACTAATCTAACACATGTAGATGACTATAAAGAAATAAAATATCTCCCTAAATTCTACAAAGAATCAATATGTGCATTTAATGCATGTAAAATTACAAAAGATTTAACAAATTTATCTACTGACGAGTTTTTATCTTTGCCAATATGGAAAAATAAACTCTTCACGTATAAAAATAAACCAATTTATTTTGAAAATTGGATTAAAGCGGGAATTCTGTACACAAAAGACTTGTATGATGTAAATGGCTCATTCTATGATATAAGACACTTCTGTGATAAGGTTTTATACAAAAACAATATCTTATGTGAATATTTTATCCTGAAGACAATATTTAACAAACTTTCAAAGATATATATATGTGAAAAGGCGCCATATATCAATATAAGAAATAACATGTATATACTCTTAAAAGGAAATAGATATGTTCTTATAAGTAATGTAAAATCATCTGTTTTCTATAACATATTCATTGAGAAAAAATTCTTAAGACCACTAACAGAAAATTCTTGGAGTGAATTGTTTAATATTCCCAAATATTTATGGGCTTCTATCTACTGTATGAAAATTTCAAGAATGTCTGATAAACACATAGCAGAATTCAACTTTAAGTTATTGCATAATTTATTAAACAATAATTTGAGTGTGAGCAAATGGAATCCTACTGTACAAAAATTTTGTGCTAATTGTGGAGAAATAGAAAATATTATGCATCTTTTATATAACTGTAACGACTCAAGTTATATATGGATTAAGTTAAGTTTAATTGTCGGGTTTAATATTAGTTGGAAACATGTTGTAATAGGCTTTTATGAAAACTCAGATTTTGTTATGGGCATGAATATATTACTTTCTTTCATTGCACTGAAAATTTTCAAATACAAGATGAAGTGTAGACTTACGAATTCACATTGTACCAGAGATTCTTTGAATAATTTTGTTAAATCTGCATTAAATACATATCAATATATTTCAGAATTGTCTTATGATAATGTACAAATTCAAAAAGTGTTTAAAAAAGTTTGTAGAAGTTATTAATTGTTATTTTCTTTGTTTAAATCATTAAAATACATGTATTTCTTTCTTCAACTGTAATCTTTAATCAAAATTGTCATATTATATACTGTTTATATGTTTTGTATGTTATTATTTGTTTGCATTTAATAAATAAAGAAAAAAAAAGTTAAAAAAAAAAAAAAAAAAAAAAAAAAAAACAATTTAGAATCTACACTACCCCAGAATGCTTCCACATAAGTTTCAGCTTTTCCGGCTCAGTGGTTCTTGAGAAGAAGACTTTTTAAGATTTTTCTAAATATTTCAATGTTACACTTTGATTCCTTATTGTGTCCCCACCCTACCCCCCGGGGGTCATGATTTTAACAATTTAGAATCTACGCTACCCGAGGATGCCTCCACACATAAGTTTCAGCTTTTCTGGCCCAGTGGTTCTAGAGAAGGTTTTTTTAATGACTCACCCCTTTTTTTTCTCTTCATTTTCTTCCCTTGTAAGGGAGCATAACACTTTGTTTTAACAATTTAAACTCCCTTTCACTCAAGGATGTTTTGTACTAACTTTGGTTAAAATTGGCCCAGTGGTTCTTGAGAAAAAGTTGAAAATTTGAAAAGTTTACAGATGGACGGACAGACGGACGGACGACGGACAACGGGTGATCAGAAAAGCTCACTTGAGCTTTCAGCTCTGGTGAGTTAAAAATTCACTATGAATTTTGACAATTTTTTATACAAACAAGTGCATACATTTTATTAATATGGCATTATTGACGACTTCGTGATATCAAACTAGAAAGACTTAATAAACCAATATAACCTCCTATATAAGGAGAATAAAAGAACTATCTGAAGATTGATTGATTGATTGTATGTTGTTTTACGTCCCATTCGAGAATTTTTCACTCATATAGAGACGTCACCATATACCGGTGAAGGGCTTCAAATTTTGACCTTTACTCGGCACTCAGGACCATTGAGCAGTGAGGGATCTTTATCGTGCCAACGCCTGCCGTGACACGGGGCCTCGGTTTTTAAGGTCTCATCCTAAGGACCCGCAACTTTCACTTCAAAGTGCCGAGCGCATGGCGAAGGAACAGTTGCTACCCATTTTTAACGACTTAGGTCAGTCGCGGCCGAGATTCGAACTCACGACCTCCCGATCACGGAGCGAGCGCTCTACCGACTGAGCTACCGTGAACGGTAACTATCTGAAGAAGAAATGCAATTGAAGAAATTTTCAAGATTCGTTTTGAAAAATAAATAAGAGACCCATGGGCTACAACTCTCACCTGAGTAAAGTTCTTCATCAACAAGTTTTTCTATAAAATATACCTATGTGAAACTTGAAACTCTGTTGTGTCTCCAAACTACCCCCAGGGGTCAAGATTTGAACAAACTTAAATCTATACTACCTAAAGATAGTTCCATATCAATATGACTTATCATGGCTTTGTTGTTCTTTAGAAGATTAATTTTTCCCCTGTATATCCCTATATTAAACTCTGATAGCCCACTGTTGTCCCACACTACCGCCTGGGGTCATGATTTTATCAAATTTGTATCGGCACTACCTGAGGATGATTCCATATTAAAACGACTAATCATGGCTATGCTGTTTTTGAGACGATTTTAAAAGATTTTTTACCCTATATATTCCTATATAAAATATCCCATTGTGGCCCCGCCCTAACCCCGGGAGTCAAGATTTGAACAAACCTGAATCTACACTACCGTAGGAAGCTTTCATATTAATATGAAATCATGGCTTTGCTGTTCTCGTTTTCACACTTATTGTTAAGCAATAATTTACACACTGAATTGTCTACGGATTTTTCCGTTTGTCCGATCATGACGAGGAGCACACGGTAGGCGTGACCGGTCGACAGTGGATGCTTACTCCTACATGGCATCTGAATCCAACTCTGTTGCTTTTAGAGGTCCGTGTTTCTTCTGCTCCCAATTTGTATTGTTTAATGGACTTTTGAGCTTGATCACTGTTCGTTATCTCCATATTTCATTGAGAAGAAGATTTTTAAACTATATATATGTATTCCTATGAAAAACTTTGATCTCCCATTGTGGCTGACCCAACTCTCGGGGGTCATGATTTGAACAAACCATTAAAATATGACTAGACAAGGCTTTGCTGTTCTTGAGAAGAAGCTCTTTAAAGATTTTTTTTTTCATTCTGTGCGCACATGCATCAAGCGCACGCGTGCGATGTGTGAAATAACATACTTCAAATAACTCAAATTTATACCTCAATTGATTTATCTGTCGTATTTCTGGAAGAATTGCTTTAAAACACAGGTCCGGGTTCGATTCTAGTTCGCCGCGCCACTGTGCATCAATCCTGCGACGTCAACATAGGTAGTAACTGTTCCTTCGCCAAGCGGCCGGCTTTAGAAGTAAAAAGTCACGTGTCTCTCGAAATTAGACTTTTATAACCGAGGTCCTGTGTCACGGTAGCCGTTGGTACGATAATGAAACCCTCACTCCTCAATGGCTCTGAGTGCCAAGTATCGGTCTAAATGTGAAGCCCTTTTTTGGCATACAGTGAAGTCTCCGGTGACGTCTCTTTATGAATGAAAAATTCTCAAGAGAGACGTTAAACAACATTCAATCAATCAATCTATTTTTTCAATGAAATTCGTTGAAATTTAACTTATGGGTATATATTACTATGTAATACATATATGAGAAGCCTAGAAAACATGTGCATGCACATGCGTTAAAATCTAATAGCTAATACGGCTATATCTGCAGTTGTCTTCTAAATAAATACTTTACAAAATAAAGTAGCGTGTTCAGTAATCAAAAGTAAGTGGAATTTTATTGACTCTTATTACATCGATCTTTCACATCATATTTTTTAAAGAATTGACTGTACCTATCCCCTGTTTTTCAACTTTTCTTAATTCCATGTAATTTCTTTTTGCTTTCGTCATTTGAATCCTTCAATATTGTTATTTTATTTTTAGATTCGAAAGGAAATCCTTTCAACACTTTTTATGTGTATAATATTTTCCGATGTATGATCCAATTTTTTTAAACTAAAGGAATTATGATTTACCACCGTCATACATTTACAGTGTAAATGTTTATCACTTTCACAGTTACCCAGTGTAGTTCACATCTGTTCAAGAAAAAAAGAAATTAAAAGTTTAATAATTGCTTCTTGTTGTTTCACAATAAAAACAACGATTTTTGATAATACGCATGAGCACTAAAAAGTTTCGCGTCAATCGTAAACATTATATTTCACGAGTGCAAATTAGGACTTGTGAAAAGCTGGTTATTTTACGGAATCGGGACTATAAAGGAAGAAGAGCAGCGGCCAAACAGTCAACTTAATTGGATCAACAAAATTTTTGAACATGCAATGACGTAAATAGTTGGTTAAATTATGAAATTCTATCTAGTAAACAAAATCAAATGTTTTACCTCGTCATACTCCGTCATACTTTCTAAAGGTCCCCGGATCATTCTCAAAAGATCTTTACGCTGAATATTCATAAGCTTTGTTTATAAACAAAGATTTGTTTTTTTAATTACAACTTAGGCATAAGACATAGGATTTTTGGAAATGTCATCTTTTGAACAACCATATGATATACAGATCTAGACGAAAATATCCATGACTAAGAAATACTTAATACATGGAGACCATGCAGCTTTAAGTGTTTTTCTTTTTCTTTTTATGTACCTTTCATTTATGATTTTGGTGTTATAGTTTTTTATTTGGAGATTGATGTATTTAAAACATTATATTTCAATAAGATTTTTACAGGAAAAAAAAGTTTGAAATAGCTAGGTTTACTTTATACATAAAATGGCTCTGTAGACATACATAATATACCAATTTACCGTCTAACTGATTAACACTCTATGTTCCTTTTCAAACATCATTGTAAAGTAGAAAATTAGTGCTTTCATTTCCTATAAAAAAAGTTTCCTCTGAGAATCAAGGTATTGGAAGATAAAGACTTTGTGAAAATGCAATGTTCTTAAATTTTACAGAAAGCAGGTTTATTTGAGTACATTCAGCGATGATCAACCTCGTACCAAAATGTAAAACATATTTTGTAATCGATCACTATACAAATTCCACATTATAGACAAGAGATTGTGCTTTGTACGAAATATTGAAAAATGGCGTAATTTTTTGGCTGTTATTTTTTTTATAGAAATATTCAGGATATGGGAAAAATAGCGCAATTCAAGACGTTTCAATGCATTGACTAGACCGAAAACTACGTCATTTATGACAGATACGCAGTCACCAAGGGTCCAAATGATATTTAATGCATTGTCAACTACAACTTAAACAAAGCAATTTCACTTTTTTTTCAGAAATTCACAGTGCCATAAAGGCCCTAATTTAACATTGCTCTTCAAAGATGAGGTGTTTTAAAAACTTTAATTAAACATTTTTTTTAAATAAAGTTTAATACTTTGGAGTTTATTTTATTAGACTTTGAGTCGACTATAAGAGACAAACGCATGCAACAAAAATCAATTAGATTTCACTGGTGTAAAGATCCTTAAATGATTTTGTTCTAGTGAAATGATCAACTGCCTTTGAAATGAAAATCTGAAAACTTTAAAGATGTTAAACCATTTCGTCTTTTTTTCCAGTTTTAAATCTTGTTTCAATATTAAAAACCATTGTTTTCAAGGTTATTGCTAGTCTTTCAAAGTAACATAAAAAATCATAATGCTAGGTTTTCTCAGTCATGCACATTTTAAAGTTCTGGACAAAGTCTTAGTTTGCATGTATTCATTTACTTTCTTTACTTTCATTGATAATCAATTAGTTTTTCGGGATATTGCTGTCCTCTAATAAAAAAAATATTATATGCTTTAAGGGAGGTAAAACTAGCTCCTTTTTTTCCTTCTAGTGTTAATAGAAAATAAAACATAATCTGTCATACTTCATAAATGTTTTCCTTTTCTATCAGTAGATTTTTAACGCAAAATTTATCAGATCGTTATTTAAGGAGAGGCTAAATTGTCAATAAACACGCAGAGTCTGTATGATCATTCCAATCATTAACTCAGACAGAGTAAAAGGAAAACCTATATATCCCTTGTAAGAATCTGATCATACCGTTACATAGGAGTCGCCCGCGTGGTGCAGTGATTAATAAATTTCGTTTTCGGTTTTAAAAAAAGTAAAAAAAAAAAAAAAAAAAAAAAAAAAAAAAAAAAAAGGGTGTTCCTGAGTGGATTTGAACCGGGGTCCTTTGGCTTTGAGAGCTTCCGCTTTTTTTTTTCTCTCTTTTATTTATATTCAACTTCATTTACATAAATGTATAACAATTATAATTCAGGTTACAACAGTGTTAAAAAGGAATTATCACATATGTTTGTTTAAAAAATAAATAAAAGTATACCTTCAGTTTCTTTCACAATATGATTTCTGTTCAGAAACTTTTTATAAAATATTTCTTTTCTGTTTTCATTAATGCATAAATGATAAAAATAATATGAAATATAATGTCTCAACATATATTTGCACAACCTTGTAACATCAATAAGTTTTCCACTTTGTATATATATCTGTCTTCTTTTGTAAATTGAAATTCTACATATTGAAAGGAAAAAATTCACAAAGAAAAAATTAACATGCTTGATTTTCTTTGTAAAACCATTTAGAAAAATATTTTCGAAACTTAAGGTATTATATACACTATTTTCACAGTCTTTCAAAAATGTTTCAAGATGATAAATTACAAAATTGTTCTTAAAATCTTGAAGTTGCTTACATTCTAAAAATAAATGGAATACCGGTATGTCTTCAGTCCCTGAATCGCAAAGAGCGCAAACTTTAGAATCAATCTTCCCAATTTTAAATAATTTTTCATTCGTAAAAATTATATTATGAAAGACTTTAAAGTCTATTTCAATAATGTCTGGCGGTTTAAATGGTTCCCATAAAACTAACCATCTTTGTTTTAAGGCATTTTGATCAATCGTTTGAAATTTATTGCACCAAAATTGGTCTGAAACAGGATGTAAAAAAGCTTTGGTATTAGTAATCTATAAAATATTCGTACAGTACAGGAATTGAATACAATATTTTGATCTTTGAATTTGATACAAAAATTAGGTATAAAATTAGTTCTTATATATTCAGTTTCACAAACATATTTTCTCCATTCATTTGGAATAATTGATTTCAAACTAATATAATTTTTTTTGATAATATTAACATCTATATCAGGATTATCTTCTTGAATTATTTCTATAATACAAGAAACAGGTAGAAAACCAGGTATAACCTCATAAGTAATGTCTTTTACATGTAAAATACCTGATCTGATAAAATGATCCCATTTCAACATCTTATTATTTGCAACAATTTGTGGATTACAAAATAAACAATAATCATAAATATCATTATTATCTTTCTTGTACTCTATACTATCTTCTATTGCATACCATGCATCCATCATCTCCTTATAGCACTGAGGGAGAATTTGAAGATCTTTTTTATTAAATCTTAACAAAAATAATTCGAATCCGGCTCCCAAACCACATATTTTTGACAAAAAATATCTACATGTTAATTTCCATAGAAATTGTTTTTCACTGCATAAATATTTTGCTAAAATCTTCAGTCTGAACGCTAACATTTTAACATATATATCTATAACATTCAAACCACCTTCTCTTTTTCTCCCATTATTGTTTTGTACGAAACTAAATGTTTCCCGTAATTCCACAAAAAATTTGTACATTCTTTTTGAATACTTTCTCTAGCCCATTTAGGGATTGATATCACACTTAAAAAATACCACAATTTTGACACAAACAATGTATTAATGACTATTGCTCTTCCTTGAATTGTTAACTTTCTTAATCTCCAAAAATTTAATAATTGTTTTATTTTCTGAACTTTGTCTCTCCAATTCAAATTTTCACATTCCTGTTTGTTCTTTCCGAAATATATTCCCAATATTTTCATAACCTTTGTTTCTGATATACATAGTGACACTTTTTCATTCTCATAGAGACATGCACTTCCAATACACATTATTTCAGATTTTTGTATGTTAATTTTTGCACCAGAAGCTTTTCCATAAAAATCAAACATTTTCAGAATTTCAAAAATAGATTTTTTCTCACATGTTGTCAGAGTTGTGTCATCTGCATGTTGAAACATCAATGCACGTTCATCAGACACTGGTATAGGAATTCCTACAATACTAGTGTTACTTTTTATAATACAACTTAAAGGTTCTGATGACAATACATACAATAATGCAGAAATAGGACAACCTTGTCTTACAGAGTTTTTAATTGGAAAATAATTAGTTAAAAACCCATTACTCTTTACACTGCTGTAAATATCTGTATAAAAAATACTAATCCATTTTCTGAAAATTGGTCCAAATCCAAAAACTTTTAAAACGTCAAATTGAGTGGATTTGAACCGGGGTCCTTTGGCTTTGAGAGCTTCCGCTTGTTCCACTAGGCCAGTAACGCTTTCAAGTATTGGATATTTAAATTATTTTGTGATGTTCGTAATATTAAGGGCCACTATTTTGTTTAGTAGTAAGCTATCATAGTCGTTAGCCAACGACTCACTAGTTTTATTTTTTAAAAAAAAATGTGCTATAATTTTAGATGTATTTTCAAATATTGAATGAAGTTTGTTGAATATTGGCAGTAAACCTTTTCTATCAGGATGTTCACTGATTTCGCCTTTCAGCAGAAGACTTTAGTAGCGTTTCCCATCAGGATATACTCCAATATCACCCGTTATATGGACGCTGATCTTGCCATCCTGCGGATGTGATCGTCTTTGTACAACTTTGCTTTAATAAATGGCTAACTATGTCTTATCTTACATTCTAAGTATTGTTTTATTTTTATATTAGAACAGGAAATGATTTATGTTTGGCTGAGCGAAGCGAAAGAGAAAATGAGCGTTTGCTCTAGAGTCGCGGAGTAAGGAGTTGATCCTTACGTCGCGGGTTCGAATCCCACTGTGGGACGTGGAGACCGGTCATTCAAATGAGACCGTATAAACCTAGGTCCCGTGTCGCAGTGGGTGCTGACACGAAAAAGATCCCTCACTGCTCAATGGCCCTAAGTGCCGAGTATAGATCAAATTTTGCAGCTCTCCACCGGCAAGAGTGAAAAATTCTCAAGAGGGACGTTAAACAACAATATACAAACAAACATTACATAGGAAATGCCTTTGAAATCTTCTCAAGAACAACTAAGTCATTATTAGTCATATTTATACAGAAGCAACCTTAGGTATTATAGAATCAAGTTTGTTCAAATAATGACCCTCCCCCCTCCCGGGGGTGGGGTGGGGGCACAACAGAGGGTCAAAGTTTTACATAAGAATATATAAGAATCATCTTGAAAAAATCTTTTAGTCAAGAACAGCAAAGCCATGATGTCATATTATTATAGAAGCAATCTCAGGTAGTGTAAATTTAAATTTGTTCAAATTTAGGTTGAGTAGGTGGGAATACAATGATCAATCAGAGTCTTACATAGGAATACATAGGGAAAAAATCTTTAAAATTCTTCTGTTTAAGAACAGCAAAGCCATGATTAGTAATATTGATATAGAAGCATCCTCAAGTAGTGTAATGGGGAACAGGATCGGCAAGACTGAGATCGGCCAAGATCTTTGTAATATTTACTGTAACGACACTTATGGTTTTCAAGTTTCCGAGGATGATATAAGATATTCGAAAAAAAAAACAATGAAAATTTAAACGTTAAAATCACAATATAAAGTATTGAGAATGATAATATTGTTTCGCCGCCTATCTCCTGCTCAATTTCAAAAGTTTTCATATGCCAACTATTTTTTTAAATTCATGTAGATATTTATATAAATTTTCATAAATTTTGAATTATTTACAAAAAGAAAGAATAAACTCAATATCTGTATATTTGGAAATAAATACAACACGGAAAATATTTTCAAAACATCTTTTCTCCTCGAGAAACTAAAAAACAATTTATTTTACAGGTATTATTCGTATCAAAGCTTGTTTACAGGGCAAAAAAACAAAACAAAAGCTATCCTTTTTTGACCAATTTCACATGATAAACATCTAAAAAAAATTTCGTGTATCTTGCAAATCCGTATGTGCGTCAAAACCAAACGTGTAGGTTATTTTATAAAGGCTTTCTAATAGAAACCAGGCATTTTCGAGTTTGTCAGTTTTGCGAAATTTCATTGGTATATTATCTTTTATTAAGCATTTTGTGACATTATGAAAATCTTTAAAGACGTTTACGTTTTTTTTTTATTTTGAAAAAAAATATTACGGTATAAAGATTTTTATATTTATACCTGGATGTTTTATTCACTTTGTCTATTATTGTTTTTTAAATTTATATTATATAGTATACATGTATGTTTTAAATCTAATGATAAACACTTTTTAGCTTATAATTCAAACCATTTTTAAAGAAGTTGACTAATAAAGTTAACCAAAATTATAAATCGTTGCCCTTAATAAAAATTGATTTAGGAAAGAAAATGATCATTACGAAAAAGAAATAAGTAGATCATATATCAACATCAGAATTTTATAAATTGACATAGAATTTCCTTTACCTCTTTCCATAAAATCGGTTAAGATCAGCGATTAACATTTTTTTACAAACTGATTTAACTAATGAATGCATACATAATCAGTCAAATATAACAATTTTAGGATATTAGAGAGATTACACTTTAATAAGGAACACAATCTTTCATTCTTTTTTTCCTTTTTCTAGAGCTCTACATTCAGATTTTTTCAGTATTATTTTGTATGTCTACCTAACTGATGTGATTTTTGGGGACTTTTTCTGGGTTTAAGTTACTTTATGCTTTTAAATCCATTGTCTAATTTATTTAGGTCCAATGGTGCTTTTAATTAAAAATTGCATATAAGAATATTTTCATAGAATATTTAGGTAAAGATTTATTTGAAGAATTTATCTTTTTCTTATCAAATAAAGAAAAGGCATGTTCAATCGATGATAATTTTAAAAAGAGGTGTGAATTTATCAATCTGTACCCAAAATCCACGTAACTGAAAAATAAATAAAAGACATGTGCCTGCCAATTAGTTGACTTGATGCTCACTGAAATGTCATTGATAGACTCCTTTCATTGATTTCTGTGACATTTTCCAGTGTTCATTCTGTAACAATTCAGTTTCTATTTCGTCCACTGAAAGGTGTACATTCATTCTGGGGAGTTTTAAGTGTAAGCATTCATCAGGGAGCAAAACTTGATCTTTAATACTTTGATGTCCAATTTGTACAAGCAAGAAAAAAAATCTTAAATTCTTGTTTCTAAACAGAAAAAGGAGGACAACAACATATTTTCAACAAAAACAAATCTCCCTTTTTTTGATTTGTACAGTATATGAATGGCCTATTAACCTTCGCTGTGTTGTATAAAATCTTTCAATTTGACAATACCTTGTATAAATTACGCGTCATTGTAAAGCGTGTTCTATTTTCTGAAAGTCGAATCTATTTATAAAACACACATCGTTGTAGGGCAAATAAAAGTTTTGATGAAATAAATCTATACCTTCCAATAAAACGATAAACTGTCCCTAAAATTGAAACTGTAAAACGTAAAATATATATATATATATATATAAAATATTAGGATATATTCGCAGTAATTTATTTCTTGCAGAGACATGCACGTTCCTTTTCTCTGACTACTACACGATTATTTTTGCTGTAGGAATATTCCTGATAATAGTATTGATCGACAGATTTTCACACCCAAATAATGATAAAAACAATGCATTAAACACAGTTTTGAATTTTTTTTATTCCTATGTAATTGAAGTAATTGGTATTTTCTATATCTGTTTATAATCATACACAAAAATATGAGGTTTTTTTTTTTTTCAAGTAAATGATCTAATCTGCAAATGATTTTTTTCATTCATGGTGTTGCTAAGCCTTGAACATTCCAGCACAAGAGGGGAATGAAGTAAAATTCGAACTCTCTGAATTGTAAACATGCTCAACAAAATGAGCTAGTTATTTTACAACCACATTTTCTTTTCTTTATATTTCTTTAAACTGGTATGTTTTTTTATCCGTCACATGCTTGTTACGACACAAAAAATTAACAGTAGACGTAAAAGGTTTACCAGAACTTAATTTAAGGGAGCCAACTGGGGTTTTATTGTGTGAAAACTACTGTAGAGAAACTCTTTAATTTTATACCATATGTACCTTACATTGACTTTGGTATATATGCTAAGTTTAGTGAAAATCTACCGCCTGGTTATTTTTTTAGGGACCATCTCAAAATACAGGTACATTTACTATATATATAGAAAACTACCATTTCTTGCACTTCGGAGCAAATTATACAATTGCTACTATAGACTTTTTGCTCAAATTATATTATTTGATGGGTAATACTATATTGTACATTTTGTGCAAGAAACACAAAATTCTACCGTCTGGTTTCCAGAGGGGGTATCTCAAAATGTAAAAATTCATGATATTTTTCTGTTTTATGGAGTACAACAAAACATGACAGATACCACAGATTTACATAAAAATTAATGAAAATGATTGTTAGATTCTCAATTTCCTATGTTTAGAATTTCAAGAGCATGTATTTTATACTTTTTATTTTATGGCATAATTAATGACCCCGCTTAAAGAACTTCGGTTATTCATAACGTCAAAAACACACTATTACGACGTCTATCTACCCATCATTTAAAAAATCGTTTAAAAAATCAGTTATTTAAAAACGTAATAAGATTTTTTAACCTGAGATTTCCTAAATTTGTTAATTTTTATAAATTATGTAAAAATAGTTGCTTTAAAAGAGAAAATACGCTTTATTTTACTATGCTGCGCAAAGTATTGCGCAATGAAAACCCCAGTCGGCCCCCTTAACCTGGGATCGCCACTGACTGTCACTTTGTCTGTGTGCAGACTACTAATTTATCCTCTAAAATTACGATTTGATATTCTGCGTTAAAGATCGATAAAAGAAACAAATCTTTGAATCATCTTATATGATAGATTTCGTGTTTTATATTCTCTCTAGAGAAGAGATGAAAATATGCAATGCCGATCTTAAAGCCTGTCCATACATATGTATTTCCCCTTTCATAAGAAAAACTTTATCTGTGATAAGAATTAAATAGACAAACCAAAATTTCACAAAACTTTAATAAAACAAAGATTTGTACAAACGGATACAAGCGATTTTTAACATTATTAAGATAAACGGTACAATTGAAACCTTTCTGACATCAGAAGATGAAAATCACCCAACATATCCACCTATAGAATAAGAAAAACAATTTTTTTTAAAAATGCAAGTATAGAAACATTCGAGTAAAATAAGGAAATCTAAAAAATATGAAACTTTACTGTCTTTTCCTCCACATTTTTTTTCTAACTAAAACATATTAAGTTAGAATAGAATGAAAAACGCCTTTATTCCATTATCATTTTTAGAGTACAGAAAAAAAATTATTTTTAAGGAGTTGTTTAACTCTCTCTTTGGATTATATTTAAAGAAATTGTTCTAGGGATTCCACTGAGTGTATTTGTATTTACATACCTGGATTGCATCCGATTTCTGTGCATGATACTCCACCAGTACTCTCACAAGTACAAGTATTACACCCATCCCTGGCAGGAAATTGCTGTCCTGGTGAGTACCTTTGACCATTATAATAACAGTACTTTTGGCAACCTATCTTAGTACATACTACACTGCCGTTACTTCCACAAGTACATGTGTTACAATCATCCTTAAATGTCTGCCCTGATTTGTATACCTGACCTTTGTAATGACACGCTGAAAAATAGATGCACATGATTGTAAGTTATTTGAAAGACGACATATGCAAGCGTACGTATTACATACTCGACTATTAATATTTATGGAGGAAAAGTTAATTAATTAATCAAATAGTGCCTTTATTATGAATTATATACATGAAGGATAAGGGTCCGTGCAGAATTATATAATTACTGTTTTAAATACTGACCTCTCTCTTTCTTTCTCTCTCTCTCTCTCTCTCTCGTACAGTATAAAATACATTGATATCTCTTTCAATAAATGAATAAATTGTCTAATTTGTATATACATACTGACTGGGTATGTGCAACTGACTTGGCCATCCTGACCACAAGTGCATTGCTGCCCTTCACTATTATAAAAGGTAGCACTAGGAAAATATGATTCCCCCCTGTAGGTACAGCCTGTAAAAAAATAGAATTTTTTATTTAGTTTAAAATGGGTTTTTTGCTTGAAAGTTAGTTGGCATATTAAATAATTCTATTTTGTTTGTTTCAAAAACAAATCAATTATGAAATGTTAAGCAGGAGGCAATAAGTAGTAAAAAATATATACTAGTGCATGATAATAGGTATCACGTTCAAAACATTATTTAAGTAAGACATATCATTCCGGCTGATAAAAATAAGATATGTTTGCCTTACCTTTACAGCACACAGAATACGATGTCCTTGACCCTACACAGGTATATCCTCGTGGACAGCTAACAGCGTTTATCCCTAGACAGTTAGGGGCGTCACCGTTGCGTGTGTAAGGATTCCCAGCTTTGCAAGGGTTTTCAGCTGCCAATTTTTAAGATCAACTATATTAAATATTTGTAGATGAAATCCATTAAATTAATGATATAGAACACAAATCACCCCCACTACGTCAATAAAATTGTAGATACAATGTAGATACAATGGTAAAACGTAAGTTCAGTCTTAAAATGTTGAGTATTGAGTAGAGTAGAACATGTATGAAATCTAGAATCAGACTGTCAGAATTTTATATAAAGGTATATTCTAAAGATTCTATAGCCACAAAGAAAATTTACAGAATAATTTGCCATTGAAGTGAATGAAAGATAAGAGCCCATGTACGGCAACGTTTCTATCCCTAATAACTACAAGTATGTTTCATTTAGTTCATTCATGCATAACTTACTTTTACAGCAGTACCCTGGTTCATCAGCTGGACCTGCGCTACAAAAGTAGGGCGGGGGACAGGACTGGCCGAACGGGTTACAGGACGGAGGTTGGCCGACATTTTTGTAATATTTACCGTAACGACACCTAAGGTATTCAGGTGTCTGGGGATAATCTGAAGATATTCGTGAACAAGTGAAAGAATTAGAATAGTTTAGATGATATGTTTCTTTAAATCAAATTATTAAAACAAGAATATTTTAATCATAAGGAAAATAATAAGACACGAAATAATTTTCTTTTATTAAGAAGAATAATATTGTAGATTATGAATATTGGAAAATTTACGTTACTTACAAGTTCTTGCTTGAACAAGACTAGCAATGGTAAATGTGATAACAACGCTAAAAGCAAGCATGTTTGGTTGATTGTTAGTCCCGTTTGAACACAGATAAGAAAATGTTGATCTTATATACGTTTTCTCAAAAAGATGCATAATTAATTATTTTTTTAAAAAGGTGGGCATTCTTTAATTTGTGCCGTGTAAGCACTTTAGTAGATAAATTACCTTGTCAAAGACAATAGACAAAAACTCTGTAATAACATGATCTCCATATCTTCAAATCTTGCGCAATTTATTTTGTGTTATAGCAAAGGGGGTTTTCTGCAATAATACATCAAGTAGGAAATTAACATAACTGTCAAAACATGCAAGAAAACGACGAGTGTGAGATTTGTTTATAATTCTTTATATTTTAACAACAACAACACATTGTTTCTTGATAGAGGGCCTTTTTAGAAACTGATAAAATCTTTTAAGAACTAACACACTCCTTTTTATTACTTTATGAACTGAAATATGTTAATTCTTTTTATTTAGATATTTTCCAAACTGTTGGCAGAGTTAAAAAAAAAATAACACAAAAAAGTATTCCTAATCTGAAACCTCGAAATCAAATCTTTATCGGTAACAGAATATTTTATAATGTGAAAATTCTACCTGAACATATACATGTACAAGGGTTGTCCGAAAAGTTCGAGGACATTAGTGTTTTCGTAAATTTAAATGTCTGATATAAACATATTGTGTACTAAAAATGTTTGTTAGAGTTTTTAAACTTAAACATTATGTAAAAATCGCCATCTTATAGGGTTGAGAAAATTGTGCACGGCCCTGGCTTAAAAATGTTGTAAATTTTATAATAGAGTGTTTTGATTGAAATGATTATATTTTTTCAAACAGCAATTCAAATACAAATAAAATTTAAATTTTAGGTGCCTAGAACGGCTGCTGTCATTTTCCAATGTCGATCCTTTTGGTTGGATATTAAACGGATATAGAAAAAAAGCGAGAAATGCGTCTCTGAAAACGTCCGAAAAAGGGACGTTGTCCATTCGAAAGGCCGAGGGTACGTCATGGAATTGTGTGTTGATCTGGTGGAAATCCATTCGAGATCAAGAAAATACTTTAATCAACAGGGATTTAAAGGAATATTTCTAGTATATTGATTTCCAAGTGGCATAAGCAGTTTTCAGACAATGTTTGTCATATTTTGGAGACTGAAAGAAGTACATGTATAAGATTAGTGTTATGATGGAAATACGAAATCCCATATTCATTAAGTTATGTGTATACAAAGTAGTTATGCTGATAACTTAAGTAAAATATTGTGTATGGCTATGATTTTAGATATTTACTCATCATGGTCTATATCAAAATTATTAGAATACTAGTAATATCGCACACACTTGGCAGTGTCATCAATGTAAACGTTGCAAGAAGTGGAAAACCACTGTTTTGTGATGAAAATCATGACGTTATTATGAATTTTGCCTAATTATATAAAGTCAGACTGGGCTGTCCGTCTTGTATATGCTAATTACATTGAATTTCGAAATTTCTTGTGCGTTGCTCTGATTTTTATATATTTACTTAGTTGTGGTTTGAATTTAAATATTATCGCACACAATTGGCATTGTCCTTAATGTAAACCTTAAAAGGGGAAAAAGATGTGTCCATGAGCTTTTTTGGACGGCCCTCGCACAAGTGTTTTGTGCGGATTCTTTATTTCTCTAAAAGAAATCACTTAGAATTGTTTGTGAAACGTTCAGGTCTCTTTATAAATCTTGCAAATCCATGCCATTAATGTATGCTTTATATTAGCATGTCTGTGTTAGAAAACCGAATTATTTTTCTTTATTTTTTCATCGATATGTTAATTGTGAGTTATTTAAGTGTGACACAGTATTTAAGCCTTGTTTGTTTATGATATTTTGCAATAGAAAGGTAAGGTAGAGTAATCCTTATCCAAGATAAAATTGTTTGACGCACTGAGATTGCAAATGTGTATTTCTTATTATTGGAAATGATTGACATTTGTTTCAGATAAAAAATGTATCATGTTCATATTCTATAATAAACAGGGTAATTTAGGACATTGTCTAGATTAATTCAATTTAATAAATGATGAAACAATTTATATGCAAAATTATACGTTTTATATTTTGCTATATTTACTAAAATCCAAAACTTTGATGGATTCTAATTCAATATAAATTTTTAGAGAGGACTTTTCCGATCGTGCAAAGCAATTCTTAAGAAATTCTTTACACAAAAAAACCACATGCATATCAAGCAAGCACTTATATTTTGGTTAAATTTAAAAGAGTTAAAACAAAAGAACAACAGAGCATTCCAAGTGAATACAGTCAAATAATTCTACACGCCCAAAACATCCATGAATGTGTAAAAATCAGTTTTCCTGAAGTTTTTCATCCCATAAAGAATTCAGTCTCAGTCTAACGGTTATTGGGGTTTTTTTTAATGTAGGGCCTCCTAAAGGGTGTATCATAAATGGTTCAGTATATGATATAGATCAGTACTTTTATAATCTTAAACAGAATTAAAATCCCTGATCTCAGCATGATTATGTAAGAATTTTTTGTCTTCACTGAATTTTTATATGTAAATGAAATCAATATTTTTTGATCTACAAAAAAGTTGTTCCCAACTTAAAAGACAAAAGCGGTGGTTTAAAACAGTTCTTTGACTTTACTTCACTACTTGTTTACTTTGGAAACGATTTCTTTAAAGTTAATTTTTCAAATTCATCTATAGATTTATCATTTTTTATTCATAAATAATTAGAACTGTTGACAGTGTGTGCAGTGTAAGTACTTATCAAGAGGTTATCAACATATTTTGTTAGTACTGTTTATATAAACAAAAAAAATTACCATGTAAAAAAATGAAATAGATACGAAGAACGTCTGCTTGACAAAACAATGAGAACAGGAAAGTATTGTGAATGGTTGCTTGAAATTTTGTGCAATATCTTATGCGCCTTTGTAAAAAGGGTTTCTTTTTTTAATTTGCATAACTGTTAAAAGAACACATAAAAGTTTGCTTAAATTAATTAACAAATTATGATGAAATGGCCAATATTACTTAATGTAAACACATGAAAGCATGTGCAGTATATTATGCGTCACTGTAAACGGTTTCTTTTTTCTGAAAGTCATATTTATTTACCATATTTACATAACTGTCAAAACGGACAAAAAATTATATTTGAATTTATTCACAAATTTATTCACTGAAAGCTTTTTGTAAAAAAAAAGTCTGCAAAATAATTTTTCTTTATTTTAAGATCTTTGATAAATATTAAAGAAAATTGTGGAAAATATTCATATTTCATAGTTTCATATTGATATAGTTGTTCCTAAATCAGACTCTCTCTCTCTCTCTCTCTCTCTCTCTCTCTCTCTCTGGATCCTCTTACAATGAAGAAACCTTAGGTCTAGGTGAAGTAGAAAATGTATTCATTTGTGTATATTTATTAAAACCGTTGTCACAGAAAGTCGCCTTTTTCAGCAACTGTCAATTTCTTGAACCCGCAAGAAATGATATGAGATATAGAAGGAATGAATTTCATAGCTATCCAATTTATACGGTATAAACTGGGTTGGGACATTATACGCTTTATAAATCGCAAAGCAAGGATGATGGCCCTTAAAATGACTTCGAACTGGACAAGATTTAAATGTAACGTCTAGAGGATCGATACTTTTTGGATTCAAGTTATTGTGACTAATGCAACCCAGTTTATACGATATAAAGTCATTTTTCATCCAATCAAATACGGAGTTAGAAACAGAATTAAATTATATGGAAATCAAAAAACACTATTCAAGCTCAGAAGTCTTTTCAAACAATACTGATCAGGAGAAGAGCAAACACGGACCTCTAAAACATACGATGGCCGATATGAGCCGTCAAATTACAAGTAAGAGTAACTCTATTATGTACGCAGAATTAATTGACTTTAGCAGTAATACCTGTATCATTTTGTACATCTTTGTCAATGACAAAACGCTTGTAGTTGTAACATGAATTTGTACATGTACAAATCTTAAGACAAAATACATTTGAAACTACTTAACATTCCTCAGATTTATTGGGGAGATTATCTGTAAACTTAGAAAGGGTTTAAAACAAAAACACGTGTTTTTTTCTTTTTTTTTGGGGGGGGGGGGAGAGGATGTTGAATAAATGCTTATTTTTAATGATATTAAAAAAAGCAAGACTGTTTGTACTTTCACATACGTCGTATGAGATCACGACTCTCGGATTTTTCCTTCAAAGAATATTTTGGAAGTGTCTTTATTCAGATTCCTCGTGTTTTTGTTTGATTTAAACCTCTTTCACGACAACGCAATATAGAAATTCATTCTTAGGCCTTAAATACTAGTTAAAGATTCCAGAGAAAATGAAGCTGAATCTTTAAGTAAGAAGATTATTCATTTCCTCATTCTATTCCTTGTTCCAATGAAAAAAAAAAATAAAGGAGAAAAAATATTAATGGAACAAGGGAAAGAGTAGAATGAAAAATAAACAAAGTTCTTACTTACGCAGATCATCAAGCGACAATCTTTCATCTGAAGGGAAGGGAAGGGAAATACTAGAGATGCAGCTTCATTGTCTCTGGAATCTTTAACCAGTATTTTGGGACCTACGAATGAATTTTAATATTGCGTTGACGATAAGGAAATTAAAATCAAACCAAAACACGAGGAATCTGAATAAAGACACTAACAAAGTATTCTTTGATGAAAAAATTTGAATGTTGTGAAAGTAAAAATAATCTCGCTACGTTTTATGATATTAAAATTTAGGAATACAGCATTTATTTAACAACAACAAAAAGGGGGAGAAAAGAAGAAAAGAGAGGAAAACCAGGCACACGTGTTTGGTTTTAGTCCCTGTCTTAGATTACAGATAATCTCCCCCAATAAATCTGAGGAATGTTAAGTAGTTTCAAATGTATTTTGTCTTAAGATTTGTACATGTACAAATATATATTACAACTACAAGCGTTTTGTCATTGACAAAGATGTACATGTACAAAATGATACAGGTATTACTGTTAAAGTCAATTAATTCTGCGTACATAATAGAGTTACTCTTACTTGTAGTTTGACGGCTCATATCGGCCATCGTAAAAACATCAGAGGTGGAATCGGATACAATGGAAAAGTGAGCATCCCCAGCCAAACGGTCACACCCGCCGTGTGCCCCTCTCATGCCCCTCTTTGTAGCCCTTTCAGAATGTAAATAATGGCCTAACAATTAGTATGAAAAACGTCAGTAAATATTTGTCTTATTAAAAGACTGATTTTGCTGACAAGGTCATTGTATCTACCATAGAACTTACAAAATGATGGTTTTAAACGAGACTGTTGATATTCTTGTTTCATCAACTTGTTTTTCAATAACTTGCCACTGTTCAGAAATTGCATGCTCTTATTTATCGAATCAACTGAGAGGTATAAACCCCGTATGCAGGTGATAATGATATATTGCTGCATAAGTAAGGGAAGTTGACGATTGAAAAGTTAAAGTCATCACGTTTATCATAAAGCTTAGTTATTAGGTTACCATTAACGTCTTTTTCTACGCATGTGAGTTAAGGCTATGTATTGGCATTTCTATGCAAGTGAGCTTATAAAAACGCATAAGAGGTATATGTATAATTCAGAGAAAGTTTTGATTTATTTTCTTATACATAGTTATATAGTACCCACGATATGTTATAGCGAGTACACATTATGACGTCATTATTCTTACACACTGGAGGTAAACACATCAACAAAACAGCTTCGGCGCAAAGGATAACCCTTTTTTATTTTACAAAGAAATGTATAATGCTAAGAAGAATATTCTATAGATTAATAAAACTGCTGAACAAATCCTAGGCATTTTCTCATTTGATCGGTATCTGAGGAAACTTATACCGGACTGTACATTTTTACCCTGATTCAACTTAAAACTTTACAAATAGTAATTAAACAACTGAGTTGTTGATGTTTGTGCAGCAATAACAGCAATCCTTGGAATATTTTGCTTTTAAATATACCAGGATTCAGTTAAATGAAATAGAGCATGCCCTTGCGCCGAAGCATTTTTGTTGATGTCCTTCATAATCTTGCGTAGTAGAGAACAATGACGTCATGAAATGACGTCATAATGTGTACTGGCTATCTCATGTCGTGGGTGCCAAGAATGTATTAGAAAATAAGTTTTAACTTTTTTCTGTTCAATAGATATAGTTCTTAGGCATTTTTATTAGTTTATTTGTATTGAAATGCCTACACCTAGCCTTTACTCGTTTGCGTAGTAAAATATCAAGATATGAAACAGATATATCAGACTCTGTGGTAATTTTTATTTCAAGCTCACTGGGATATATCATGTCGACATATAATGGAAATAACTATTGTTAATTTATAATACGTCGTCGATATATCTAAATGTCAAGTTGAATGCCACAGCAAGTGTTTTCTTCTTCTGGTGTATAAGATTTTGAATAAATTCTGTTTCAAATGAATACAAAAATAAGTCTGCTTATAACGGGGTGCAATTGGTACCCTTGGAATTTCAAACAGATTGTTGAAAGACCTGATCACCAAAAACCAGATAGGTATTGTCAATCTGAAACTCAAGCATCTTTTTAATATCAGCTTCAGAGTACTTGAGTGTACAATCAGAATGTTTTAAACAAAATAATTTTTGCAAATGACCAATGACAAGGTAAGTAAATTTACGAGTTCCATTTTTATTGAAAAAACAACTATGATGTCAAAAAGCTTGACTTTAATCAATCTTGGGAAATGGTTGTATATAGAGTTGAAAAGTCGTAAGTTTTGATGTTACTGATTTTGGTAAAATTTTGTGATTTTAAATTTTTCGAAAATTCCCTGGAATTTTTAAGAATCCACACCTGATTTACACTTCTCAAATATATTGTTGTACGGTACTTATAAAATTTCTCCTTCACTGCTGTTAATACTTTAGTGAGGAGTAAAGAAAGAGGCTTGGTAGAAAATTCCAGAATCTAATATAGATATAGCAATTCAAATTCATTTTGGTTGTAATGAATATTAAAATATTTAAAACTGAAATATGATTTTGAAGAATTTCCTCATTAGAAGGGGGGGGGGCACTGGGTATAAGTTGGATTACCACTTGTAAAATTAAATCCCAGAGCCTCTAAAATACAATTCAAAGAATGAGTCTTACAAACAAAAACAATGTTGTTACCTGTTTTTATCAGCTGAGACCAGTACAAACTGATCGTTTAATCCCTCTAATTCTTTTTTTAACTTTTGAATTATTAAACACAAATGGATAGATTGTTTTCATATTGACCCTCAGTCGGTTAATGCGAAACTATAACATACATTTGATACACGTTATTTATTCAGACAAAGTGGCAAAGTCTTCTTTTTCATATTTGGCGTAATCTTTCACAGAATTCATAATACATATTAAATTATAAGGCCACCTGCAAGATCGGGGTTCCCTAAACGTTGGTCCTTTCAAAATAAGTTATTTAAGGTCCTCGTTATTAACTATATTTACGTCATAAGTATGAACGTGTCCAGGAGGACTATAGTTGTAGGGTGAAGAAGAACATGAAGACGATGTCTGAAATTAACAGTCTTAATTTTTTTTTATCCTACTCTAGAACCTATTTTCCAAAGGGGGGGGGGGGGGTCTCATTCTTAAGCCAATGTATACAAACGCAAGCTATAAATTAAATACATGTAGTTGAAAAAAGCAGCGAGAAGAAATATTAATTATTTGATATTAATTGTTTCAATTTTTTTGTCATGAAATTCCTGCTTCTACGTCTTTGCAAAATTATCCAATTTTTTTCTACAAAGCTCTTCCCATAATATTAGTAGAAATCATGTAAATTTCTTATATATTTTATGAAAATGTAAAAATCATGCAGCAAATTACATCGAGTTTACATTACATGCAATACTGTTTTAAAACTACTTAGGCAAACTTGATCAAAAATACAATGAATATACTGAAAATCCTAAGGAACATTATGTCAAATTTTCAGTTCATATTTTCTAGTAAGATTTTTAAGGGATAAAAAAGCATCTACATCAAGAGCCCTCTCTACTTCAGTTTTGATTCTGTTGTATGTTCATTCAGATAGAGTTATCTGCCCCTAGATCTTAAATAAAAAAATGATTAATTGTTTGTATATTGTTTTATGTCCCATTGGAGAATTTTTCACTCATATATAGACGTCACCATTAATCGTTGAAAGGCTTCAAATTTAGACCTATACTCGGTACTCAGGGCAATTGAGCAGTGAGGGTTCTTTATCGTGCGAAAGCTTAGCATGACACGGGGTCTCGAGCTCAGGTTGTAATCAAGTATTTTTTTGTTACATTTTAATAGTTCAAGATAAGTTAATAGAATTTTTTCCGGAAAGTAAATGCCAGGTACACTATGTTGAAATGAAATACGCTCAAAATTTATATTTTTTCTACAATATATTTTTCTCAAGGTAAAGAAATGCTTTGGTGTATAGAGAGTCCTAAAAACTTTAAAAGTAAATACCATTCATCTTGTCAATTGAGTCTTTTTCAACAAACCATAAATTAAACACCTTTTTAAAATAGTTACTCACCAGAAATGAATTATGCAATGTCACTATAAGAACCTTTATGTAATTATTTATTCTTATTAACTAACAGCATAATCATATGCAAATAACATAGAACAATCCGCTTTTAATCATTTTCATATACAGAAAATCCTCTTTTTTGGATTACAATTCATCAAATAATAAGTAATTACCTGATGCTTAGGGGAGAAACTCTATCAGTTTGAAAATGAATTCAAAGTTGTCAATCAAAGAGACATTTGTATTTATATTTAAAATTCAAATGAGGACAACTTCTAAATCTTTAATTAAAAAGTAATTACATTTTTACGTCAAAAATGTCCATGGGTCATCAGCTGATTTACAATGGCCATTCTTGTTTTTTACCAGCAGATTCTTTTTTCTATACATTCCTATGTAAATCTTTGATCACCCATCAAAACCCAATTCTACCATTTGGGGGTCATTATTTGACCAGACTAGTATCAACACGAGGATGATTTCAGATACGAATGACAAATCATGACTTTCCTGTTCTTGAATAGAAGATTTGTAAAGAATTTACTATGTATTCCTATTTAAATCTTTGGTCGCTATCGTGACCCCATTCTACTACCAGGATCATAATTTTAACAAACTTGAATATACACTACCTGTGCATAAATCCGTATTAAATGGATTAGCATGGTTTTGTTGTTCTTGAGAACAAATTTTTTCCTATATTTTCGTATGATTTCTTATTTGAAACTCTGATTGACTACTGTGGCCCACCCCTACCCCCGGGGCCATGTTTTAACAAACTTAAATATCATTAACCGTGTACTGATTGTTTGCTATTCTTGAGAAAAAAAAGATTTTTTTAATTTTTTCCCCCTATGTTTTCTTTTGTAAACCTTTGATTGGCAATTTCGGCCCCACCCTACCATTGAGGAGTGGGTTCATAATTTGAATGAACTTGAATCTACACTTACTGTGGATGCTCCCATATAAGTTGCCTGATCTTGACTTTGCTGCTCTTGAGAAGATTTTCCTATGCACTCCTATTTAAAAGTTTGATTTCCCATTGGAGCCCCACCCTACCCCCTGGGGTCATGATTTGAACAAACTTGGATCTACACTACCTATGACTGCTTCCATATTAATATGATTGAACATGGCTTTGTTGTTCGTTGGATTTGTAAAGATTTTTCCTATATATGTACCCATATAAATCTTTGATCATCCATAGTGGCCCAACCCAAACCCGAGGGTCTCGATTTTAAGAAACTTGAATCTACACTATGTCCGAAAGCTTTCACGTACATTTTTCTTCTTGGTTCAGCCGTTCTAGACAGATTTTTTCAAATGACCCCATTCATTTTTTTTCTTTTTCTTTCAACCTTTTAATAATTGATTTTCATAATGTATATTTATTATTCCCCTTGAAGTGAAAGTAATTTTCCTGAAAATGCCATTAAATTTGGTCTACTGTTTCTTTGCAAGTATGTTTTTACTTCATCAATAGTGTTTTCTTATTGATAAAGGGCAATAACGGTTTTGACATTGCAGTGAAAATACAAACCTCGCGTAAGGAGGTTATGTAACTTTTCTGAAAGACTGCAACCCTTACCTCATGAAACAAAGCAAACAAATAATTTGTATGTGTTTAACTATATATGTTTTTAATAAGATCTATTTATATATATGTGAAGTCGGTAAATGTCCGTAAAATTATGAAAAATTAATAAGGTATTATCGATCTGTACGATACATTGATGTGAGAGCCTTGAAATGTTTGACCTTTAACACTTAGGCTTTTAAAAACTTGGAGGTAAATGATGTTCTTTGCATCAGCAATCTAGCTTTAATAAAATATTTGAATAAAAAGAAAAGAAAACTAATAGTGTCCACAAGTTTGTTAATTAGGCTAAATTAACCCAGGAATTGATGTAAACATTTATTTACATGAAATATGGATTGATGAATTGAACATCTATAATATAGTTTTTCTATTAAGAATTGTTATTTATTCAGCTCATGTATTGAATATACTCACAAATATACTTATGGTTAAATATAATTAAACACATGCGGTCTACTCAAACATTGTACATTTCAACGTTGCTTAAACAAAAATGGATAACATCCACACTATTGTACAATCATAGCACTCTGTAATCCAGGAATCATTGTAAATGAAACAAAGAATCTCTTACTTTTTTAAAAAAAATTTTAATAAATATTTTTGGGAAAAAAGATTTTATTGATAAGAATGATTAAAATGTATTTTACTGTATTTTATTTCATTACTTATGACTGTGTCCATGCCCATGCCCATGACCATGATCTGAAAAAGAGGAAGAAATTTATCTTATGAATGAAAGAAAAGGAATTAGTAATGGTAACTCCTTTCTGCATAGATAATGAAGTGTACACTCCTGGATCTTTTCAGCTTCTATTCCTGCCACTTAACTACTATTTTGGAAGAATTCATGTATTACGCCTGTATTATTTCAAAATCGTAAGAATGTAAGCAAGGCAAATATTAAAAAAAAATATACACGAAAACTTCCTTTTAAGTTCTTAGTAAATCTGCCTAACATTCACATTCAAATTTACTTGTTAATAAAAGAAAATGATAGGCTAGGATAATACCTGGACGACTCGGGAGATCCGGAATACGTGGGATATCTGGAATACGTGGAATATTACCGATATTACCGGGAATACGGATACATGGGCGAGGGTTACATACAGCATTTCCATCTCTCCCGCATGTACACTGTTGGCAACCATCAGGGGACGTAAAAGTTTGTCTTGGACCATAATGATTCCCCTCGTAGGTACAATACAGTTGTCCTAAATTAATGAAAGTTTGCGTATACTAAGAAGGAAAATCGTACTGAATATCAATGCAGATTTGTATATTGCCAGTAAATTACAAACTTGGATTTTTGTATGTATTTTTATCTTGTATCTAAGAGTACTATGTACATTTTTACTATTAGATTATTATTATCTTATTTTATTTTCAAATAAAATTTCAAGATATGCATTGAAATCACTTCAGCATTTAGCAGTACTTGTATGCCAGTAATAACGTTTTCTTTCTTTGTAAAGCAATTGTTACCCGGTGGATGAGAACCATGCCCATGATCAGCTGGGCCGTGACAGGGACTGTCGGAAGTACATCTGATTCTTCCATTACGTTCACACCAGCATTCATTGCATCCATCTTCTCCTACAAATCTCTGTCCCGGGGTATACTGTCTGCCCAATGGCACGTAAGTACAGAATGAAGAAGCTGTATAAATTTATTACCAAAGATCATTAATTTATTTAGCAAGCATTTTCGAGTTTATCATATAATAAAACCTAATATTTTCATAAGTTATTTGGACTTCCGTGACATTTTTCTCATATCTATTTCTTTTATAAGCAAGACTTTACATTTGCTTATGTGCATTCGAAAGACTTTTAATAGAAAATACCAATCAAGTTTTTTTGGTGTTAATATGATGTTTTAAAGACAATGTTTACAATAAAATGCATTATTATATTGAAATACATGTATATATAGAAAAAAATATGTTCTGAGAGAGAATGCAAATTGCAAAATTATGAATATATGTATTTAATTGCTTGGAAGTACCTTTGTACCATGCATCACGGAGGGAACCAATACTTGAAAAGTAATACTATAACCTATACTTGAAAAGAAAAACTATCACATACGATTGAATTGCGTCATTAACATCAGAGGAAAACATGAGAATTAAAATTACTTACAAGGAGGAAGCGGAAGGGGGTTATTGCCTCCACACCGAGCTATACCAGACCGTTGACAAATACAACGATCTCCTTGAATGTTTGTAAAGACCTGTCCTGGCTGATAAGTTCTGCCGTCGGCCACGCATTCCAGGACGGGATTTGGTGGGATACCGCCTGGAATACCTCCCGGAATACCTGATACTGAAATGGACAGACATCATATTCAGAAAAGCTTCATATAAACGTGTATGTATTAAACATGCAATGATCAAGACTTAGAATGACGAAAAGTGTTAACTTAACCTGGTGATTATTAATTTTTGAAAAATTTTATGCAAGACTCCTATTTTGTAAAAAAAAAAAAAATATCTGTATTGGTGATCGAAATCTTTAATTAGATATAACTACATTACAGACCTATTTATGTATGTTTTTTCTTAATATTAATCATAAAGCACAGGAAAGAATGTTAAGAATATGTTAGTGATAAAGGCTTTACATGCCTATATAAATGTACGTACCTGGGCAACACACTGATGACGTATAAGCAGTCCCAACACAAGCATAACCAACTGGGCACCGGAAATCCCCGCCAAGGCACGCAGGAGCATCACCCCTTACATTATAAGGATTTCCCGTTCTACATGGGTTATCCTCTGTTTCAATAAAGGACATAATTAAATTTCAAATTCTGAAACAAATTGGTGACGTATCAAATTTAAAAGGTGCAGACATTTTTTTTTTTAACTTTGAATTATGTTTACAAATTTCTTTCATTGGTGAAATTAAGATACAGGAGGGAAAGGATCTTCTTGCAATATAAAAAATATTCCTGAATGTGGAAACAGAGATTAAAAAAAATTAATAACAACTTTACATCTTAACTTTATTCGATGCAATTCAAGGAAGTATATTTGTATATACCTTGTAAGCAAGCTGTATACTATAATTTAAATTGTGAGGGAAAATGTCTATCAGTAAGAAAAGAAGAATTAAAAACATCAACATATAATTACCACTTACTTTTACAACAGAATCCATTTTGTGTTTCTGTGTCTCCATTACAGAAGAAGTCGTGTTCAGGACAGGAAACACCCAGAAGGTTACAGTTTGGTTGATTCCCCACGTCTTTGTAGTATTTACCAAAACGACATCTTAAAGAGGGTAAAGCATTTGGTTCGTCTTGAAATTGATGAAAACAAACTAATGTACTTTCCTGGACAAATAATAATTGCTTATAATCATTCACACTGCATTGCTTGCGATAAATGAGATTAAGCTAATGAAATGTTTAATGAGCATCTTTAATTTTCATTGTAGACTGATATTTCTTGTCTGAATTCAGAATGAAATGAATGTCAAGAATTGAAATGTATACTTACAGGGAACGCCTTGACTAAACGCCACTAATACAAAACACACAATAATTTTCATTCTACTCTTCCCTTCTGCTTCCTTGAATACTTAAACTTTGATGTAGACTGAAATTTTGTTACGAAGGACAAATTCAATATACACGGAAAGGTCAACGTAATTGGCTGAGGGTTGTGTGTAAAACTGATTTAATTTGAATATTAAGTGTATCTACACAGAAGATTCTGAAGCAATTAATTCAAACCGCAGGGGCGATTTACATGGAAATGTATGGTAAATGTGATGTCATTTCGTTGAATTTCCTTAAAGAAAAATTGAAACATATTTCAATGACATAAATTCAATAAAAATCGGTATTTAATTTTCCTACTTTTGAGTTGGAGAAAGATTCAAAGTAAATTCAAACATTTTTTTCATGGATTAACTTATGGACATGTGCACCAGAAATATATACAAGAATTATTAGAATCATTACATATACTATAGAATGTTTGTACCAATTCAAGTTTGTTCTGAGTCTTTTAACCTTTTACTGATTTAAAGGAACAATTCTTAGAATATGTTTTGAACATTTTATTCATTTTAACAAAAAAATATGCTATTCTTCTCTCGCATTTGACCTTATGTGGTGCATCGACTTACAATAATCTGTATCAAGGCCGAATATTAGGAGGTATTTAATCCTGATTCGAAACAAAAACAGTTACTTTAATTGGTACTAAACGATTAACCATCACAATTTCCACTGCTTATGAAATATAATCTTCGTCAAGAGAGAAATATTAGTCACTCCACTTTTGAATAGGGTGCAGCAACCCCAAAATACCTCTAATTGGATCATATTAGGTAACGCATTGCTATTTTTTTTTTTAAATGTTCTTAAAGTATATAACAGAATAGATAACCCACTACCAATTTTTAAATATCTGCCACTCAAAAACCTTCTTGTAACACGAAATGTGATGAGGATCTTAATCATTTGCCTGTGTATTTCTTCAATTTTCCTATAAATTCACCATTTTTTAAAAATTACTGAAAGAAGTATTTCCATCAGATGTACAAATTAAAATCAAGGTCAGGTAAAATCCTTAACGTGCATATAGTGACTCAGAGTCAGAGTGTTGTCAATCTTATCCTAATAGCATTTTGATTTTATTAAGTTTATCATTGAAAGCCCGTAGTCTTTCTATGAAATATTTATGGAAATAAATTTACAAATGTCATCTTCAAAAATGTTGAGTAATTGCACTTTTGTTCACAAAACACGCACAATTTAACATGATATATGTGCATTCACTTTTTTTATAAGCTTAGTTATTTTCAGTGTCACTGAAGAACATATTTCTTTCTTATTTTCTAAATTACGTCATATTTATCAGTCCCTTTAATATTAATACATGTATGCAACAGAAAGGAAAAAGAACGGTTCAGTTAGACAACATTGAACATTAAGTTCATTCATATAAGATCATCTGACGGTAAAATTAGCTTTGCTTCATATTTACTATGTAGTCAGAACTTAGGGTTAACATTAACTCTAATGTACCTTCTACATGTACTTATGATTTCAGTATTATTTTTTATTTAAAAAATAGCAATTAAAATGAAGGAATAGTAGTTTTGAATTTCTCATGTCTTATTGACAAAATAGGTAAGTACATAAAATTATAACGAATCTATGTTTTTTAAAAAACTTGTATAAAAGCCCATTTAGGTTCTTTCAAATCTTCAATGTAATGTGTAACGATAAAACGTAATTTCATGAAACAAATTAAAAATAACAATTATATCAAGTTCTTTGTACAAGTTTTTATTCTCAATAAAAATAATTAATTAAAAAAAACATACAATACAAAAAAAGTAAAATACAAACTTCTAAAAAAAATATGAATATAAAATCACAGTAATCCTTAATATCAGCGTTTAAAAACACATCAATGGCAAATCAGACGAGTTTTGGTTTACCCTGAAAGAGAAAACAGTATTGATAAGATATACTTGTTTCAGTTGACATAACTGGTAAAACAAGAAAAGACACTTTGAAGAATGAAAGATAGATTTATTAAGCGATTATGAGGGGAGGAAAGTACATATGTAATTACCAAAAAACCTAAACAAGACCAAAATGTTGATATTATACAGGTCATCAATACAACTTTGAAACGGAAATTTTTGAATTGAAAAAAAAAACTCTGTGTATGCATTGATTTATGTTTGTTAAACCATGAATGATAATAGAATTGCAAGTCTAAGAAGTTTTTATTTGTCTTACCTGGATAGGATTGACAAGATTTATTACCACATGACACCTTGCGGTTTGCTAGACAGGTGCACTGATTACAACCATCTTTGGATGGGAAGGTCTCTCCCGCAGAATACTTCACGTAGTTATACATACAGTACACTGTGAATAGATAATATTTTTGCTTTGATACATTGAATATTTTCAATTAAGACATCGGTAACCAATTAGTTTGGAGGGAAAATGGAAATAAATGTAAATAACCATTATAAAAAAAAGTAGTGAAACTGGTTTTTTTGTTTGTTTTTTTTTGTTTTTGTTTTTTTTTTTTTTTTTTTTTTTTTGTTTTTTTTGTTTTTTTTGTTTTTTTTTTTTTTTTTTGGTTAAAGATTTTATCAATTTCGTTAATGAGCAGCACAATTTTTGTAAGAATTTGAAATTGGAAAGATTTTAAAAAAGGGCAGATGCTATCTTGATTGTAAAGAAACATTTATTTGGCAAGAAATGGGTATTATACCACACCTTTTGTTGGATAAGTGTTGCATGCTTTTTTCCCGCAACTAACTTGCCCATTCTGCTGACACGTGCACTGATTACATCCATCAGTTGCTGGGAACGTCTCACCAGAAGAGTATTTTTGACCATTGTAGTAACAGTACACTGTTAAAAATAAAATTGAAATTTTGTCTCTCAGTTTAATCTACTTTGCATATAATTTACCATCAACATATGTAAAATGAGGTTACAGTATTAGTGTACCTTTGCAGAGAATTTATATTTGCAAATATAATGATAGTATTAAAATACATCGTTTATTTACTATCCACATATTGAATTTCTATTCAATCGAATCGTAATTTACAGAAAAGGACCCCAATACTTCGCTCCGCTTTCTTGTATCTAATATTTAGTTCTACAAACATAAAAGTTCATATCTTTTTACTGATATATTCTTAGCAAGTATTTTACACACGTGAATGTTATAGGTTTTTCAGCTTACCAGGGCAATATTCATCTGTGCACGCAACATCTCCAGTTTTCGTACAAGTACATGATTGACATCCATCTTTAAATTTTTGACCAATGTTGTACTTGATTTTCTTGTATGTACAATCTGTATCCAAAAATACATAAATATATATACAGTATAAATATATAAAATCATAATGATTATCTTTCGGTCGTTTGCTTAAAAACGTGTGAAAATAAATAAACTTTCAACATACAGCAAGGATCATTGGTACAAGACACTGTTCCATCCTCCAGACATGTGCAAAAATTACATCCATCGCCTTTGGGGAATTTGGGTCCTCCGTATGTGTATGAATTGCCTCCATATTGACAAGGTACTAAAAATAATTTACTTACTTAAATAAATATTAGTTTTTATAAATATTTGAAGTTTCTTCCATGCATATTGTAATTTTCTGCATTATTGATAATTTATAGAAGTAGTTAGTCATTATGTTAAAATTTGTTCATTACATTGCTACATTATATTGCCATTCATTATACTAATTTTATTTATAAAGAATGTTTAGTTTATATTTACCTGGACAATATTTATCTGTACATGTCACATCTCCGGTCTTAGTGCAGATACATTTTTTGCAACCATCATCAAACTTTTGCCCGATTTTGTATTTGATATTTTTATATTTGCAATCTGTATTTTAAAAAAAAAATATGTTACAACTATAAATACAGACATATGTAAAGGAAATGGCAAAACTTATACGACCAATAAGAAATCTCATGAATTTTGTTAAGAAAATGAATCAGCAAAGAAAACATGAACCCCTTGAGTCACCAGATTAATCTTTACGTAATACATATTTATTTATTCTACAGGTAATGCAAAATTTGTTAAAGCTTCAACATACAGCAAGGATCACTGGTACAAGAGACTGTTCCATCCTTTAGACATGTACAAACATTACATCCATCTCCTTTAGGGAACTTTGGTTCTCCGTATGTATATGTCTGACCTCCATAATGACAAGGTACTGAAAACATCAGATATATTAGGATTATATAAATTTGTCGGAGTTTTTGCTTCATAGATAAAAAAGTGTAAATAAGTTGCTCTAAACTTGTATCTTATTCAAAATCTTATCTAACATATGCTTCCTTTATCATAAACCCTTCAAACATTCCTTTCTTATATGATTAAAATTTTACTTAGACAATTAGTAACATAACGTTATGATTTATCTATATTTGTTAGTACTATAACGTGTGTTGCTAATAAATTACCTGGGCAATATTTATCTGTACATGTCACTTCTCCAGTCTTTGTGCAAACACATTTTTTGCAACCATCGTCAAACTTTTGTCCGATTGCGTACTTGATATTCTTATATTTGCAATCTGTGAATTGAAAAACATAACTATTGCTCTTTGTATAGTTTCAATTGCTTCATTAATACTGACACTAGTAACTATAAACAGTGAAAATTTTTAAGATGTCATGTGCTTATTCTGTAATTATTCTGAAGAAAAAAAACTTTCACATACAGCAAGGGTCATTGGTACAGGACACTGTTCCATCCTTCAGACATGTGCAAACATTACATCCATCGCCTTTAGGGAACTTTGGATCTCCGTATGTATATGAATGTCCTCCATAATGACAAGGTACTAAAAGATAAGAATGATATTTTCACAGATCTATTGCTATTTATCATGGATAAACAAGTGTAAATAAGTTTATTTGAACTTGTTTTTGCTCAAGATCTTATCTAGCATATGCTTCGTTTATTATGAGCCCTTCAAGCATTCTTTTCTTTTATACTGAATTTTTGCTGATTTTTGTGATTTTCTTAAATTATATTTGCAGTTAAAATAAAACATACCAGGACAATACTTATCCGTGCATGTGACTTCTCCTGTTTTCGTACAAGTACATTTTTTACACCCATCATTAAACTCTTGGCCAATGTTGTACTTGGAGTTTTTATACTTGCAATCTGTATCAAAAATTAAGATGATAATTTCAACCTTTATATAATTAATTTAGCTTTCCAAATCTTTGAACTTTCACTTTACTAAAATCACAAATTAGCGTGTGGTCAAATTTTTGTGGTTTGAGGGGAAAATATTGGCTCATTTGGATTTATTTTTTTTAGTTGAATAAGTCCTGATTTATTTTATATATATATATATATATATATATATATATATATATATATATATATATATATATATATATATATATATATATATATATATGAGTTTACATTAAGTGAAGGATATTAATTCAATGGTCTCTTCATACCTCAAAAACAACGAAAATTAAATCCCCACGAAAATTTGTGATTTCACAGTTCATACTAAAGATACCAGTACTGAAAAATTATACGATGACATGTACGTATAATTTAATCAAAATCTGGTCTGGTGTTGATAAAATTTATGCATAAATGAAAAAAAAAAGAAAGTGTAAGATTCAACATACAACAAGGATTATTGGTACAAGACACTGTTCCATCTTTCAGACATGTGCAAACATTACATCCATCGCCTTTTGGGAACTTGGGTCCTCCGTATGTATATGTCTGACCTCCATAATGGCATGGCACTAAAATGAAAAAGAAACACGAATATGTTACATGCAATCTATTAATAAAGAAAATAATAACTTACATGCTTAAAGTTGTAATACTTTTTAGGCAATCTTGTGATATATATTTTTTGTTAATTTTCCGTAAGTTATAAATGATACACCGAGTAGGTCAATTTGCTATAATTTTTAGTTCATGTTTAGTAAAACAACGATGTAATTTATCTTTATGTAAGAAATATAAAATGTGTTATTTTTCAATTACCTGGGCAATATTTATCTGTACATGTCACGTCTCCAGTCTTGGTACAAACACATTTTTTGCAGCCATCGTCAAATTTTTGTCCAATTGCGTACTTGATATTCTTGTATTTGCAATCTATCGAGGGAAAACACAACCATTGCTTTCCATATTATTTTCAAATTTAAATAAATATCTATGAATACTGAGAAAAATATTTGATATCTACTTGTACATGTAATTATTCTTTAGTCAAGTCAAATTTTGTATGAAAAAAAAGCTTAAACATACAGCAAGGATCATTGGTGCAAGAAACTGTTCCATCCTTTAGACATGTGCAAACATTACATCCATCGCCTTTGGGGAACTCTGGCTCTCCGTAATTATATGATTTGCCTCCATAATGACAAGGCACTAAAGAACGAGAGTCAGAATTAGAATTTTTTCTAGAGAATAAATGCTAAAAAATTCATTCGATTAGATTTCTCTTATGCTTAGTATCTAAATGGTTTACTGTTATTATACCTCCTAAAATATTAATGAAAACTAAAATAGAATATGTATTTTTTTTTCTAATTTGCAATGAAAATCAACATTTACCAGGGCAGTATTTATCGGAACAGGTTACTTCTCCAGTTGTAGTACAAGTACATGTCTTGCAACCATCTTTGAACTGTTGTCCGATTTGGTACTTTACGTTCTTAAATTTGCAATCTGTGAAAGAAAAGGAAAGCAATCTATATTTTTTTTCATGGAGCAGAACAGTTAAAATGCACATGTATATATTGTACCAATTTGGATTACTTCAAAATATAGCCAGGTTGATATTGTGCCATTTAGTCAAATGAATGTTCTCTGAAAGTTATGAAAAAGAAGCTGAAATACTGAAATTTTAATCCCTCATTAATGAACTGAATAACATAGTTTTATTCCTTGGAAATATTACATATATATCATAAGCATGTAATTGTCGATTGCTTAAAAGTTATGAAATGTTTTAACATACAGCAAGGATCATTGGTACAAGACACTGTTCCATCCTTCAGACATGTGCAAACATTACATCCATCGCCTTTGGGAAACTTTGGTTCACCGTATGTATACGTTCGGCCTCCATAATTGCAAGGTACTAAATATATGAAAATAAGCTGTCATTATTTTTATATAAATGATTAACTTAAATAAATCTTGAAAGTTTGATCAAAATACTAAGATTTATTTCAAGAGTTGCAAAATAGTTTCAAATAAAGTTCGCCCACTTACAATATGCAATTAAAAACAAACTGATTTACAAGTTTAATAGAAAATTTTGCCAGCTTCTTATTATTTTTGTTAGTTGTTTTTGAGATATTAACTTTTAAACGGGACAAAAACACTACAATGCCTAGTTAAGATATTTTTACATTACTGTGAAACCAGTATTTTTTGCGAGAGTTTAATTTTCGTTGTTTTCTAGATATAAGTAGACCCACGAATTCATGTCCACCCCGAAATATGAATAATCCTTCATCTACGAACTCTAATCCCAACAAACCCACATTTTTTTCCTCAAACAACTAAAATTTGACTCCATGAATAAATATGATTTTACAGTACTTTAAACAACAATACAGATACTTACATTTCTTTAAACAAGTCACTTGTCCATTAGATCCACAGGTGCAATGTTCACCAAATTTATTGTAAAATTTTTCAGATGGAAAATAAGTTTTTCCTTCATATGTACAACCTAGAAGATCAAAATCATAATGTTATAAACACGGTAAGATTTTTATGTGGAGATCAACGTGGTGATTTTTTATATAAAAAAAAATTAACTTAAATAAAACATTTTTGGCAAGGTAATGTAAATTATATACTTCGAATTTTGTTATTATTATTAATGGGGGGGGGGGGGGAAATTACCATAAAGGACGATCCATTTTCGGTTTTTAAAATTGATTAAAGTAATAGTTTTTTTTAATATTTTAATAATGTTTTAAAATATATTGTACCTTTACAGCACACGGAGGATGTTTCCTTTGTCCCGACGCATGCGTACCCATTAGGACAGCGGGTCAGTCCATTATTCTTCAAACAGTTAGGAGCATCCCCGTCTCTTGAATAAGGTTCCCCAACTTTACATGGGTTAACAGCTGTAATAAAGATTTTAAACAATACACTTGATTTTCATCGATTAAGAATCAGTAATACATACAAAATTATCCGGTTTCATCTTTTTTTAGTCCTTACTTTGATGATTACAATCCAAATATTTACTGTAATTTTTTAACCTGTACATGTAACACGTTTGGTATAAAAATGAGAAGTCAGATGTGGTATTAGAACTTTTTAACTAGAACTTGCGTGGACAAAATAATTAAGGAAGAAAAAATTACTGTCGTGAAAAAAAAAGAGCTCTTCTGTTGAAACAGAAGACCTTAATGTTGCTAATACTGACCTTTACAGCAAGGTCCTGGTTGGTCTGCAGGACCTCCTTGACAGTTATATCCCTCAGCACAAGATGGCCTCCATGGATTGCACAGCTGGTCATTGCCGAGATCGGCCTGGTAACGGCCGTACCTACACTTTAAATAGTCAGGTGTCGTGGCACCATAATCTAGAAAAAATATAATATCATACATAAGAACGTTTTATTTGGTGGTTTTTACTTTTAAGTTGAATTTAAGGCAATGCTTTCGGAAATACCACTAAATGTGCAGCTCAGTCAGAGACATTGAATGATGATTGAAATAATTTCAATCATAATGCTCAGATTTGTTTACAGATGAATAAATTGTGAAAAAATTCTTTTATATAATTATATATATATATATATATATATATATATATATATATATATATATATATATATATATATATATATATATATATATATATATATATATATATATATATATATATATCACAAATATTCAAATTGTACACTTTATCTTTCTGTAGATTATATTTCCCAAAATTAAATGTTCCAACTTTTTTCATGAATAAAAACATTTTGAACATAAAAGTTTTAAAACTTGCAAACAAAATAAAATCACTTACATCTCGCCTCTGCATTCAAGGCTACTAGTGCAATAGTAACTGTAATCTTGTAATATAACATGATTTTTCTCTCCGATTGACCCTTCGGAGATTTCTCATCTTATATACCTTGCATATTTCGAAATTATTCAGTTCCGGGAAACGGCAATGATAAACAAATTGATAGATTGAGTAATTTATTGCAAAAAAATAATGACGTATTTACTTCTTAAAGTAAGTGTAAACGCACATGGATTTTTTTTTTGGTGAAAATTACCAATTCAATGGGTTTCCAGTTGACACCGACTTTTGCAGCATAAAGTCTTATATGGGAAATATATTATTATAATTGATATGCATGATCTAAAATTAGACATCGAGATGAATTGATTGATTAGCATTTTCTGATTGCTTATCAATTTTATTACAAGGATATGTCATCATCGTTATAGACAAAAAGCGCATATTTGAATGCAAAGTGGTAATACCTAAATAAATGGCTGTTCCAATTTATTCAAATGAATTTCAAAACAAACTTGAGATGAATGTCAAATGCAAAATGTTATGGAATTCCGATTTTTTGTTTTGATTGCTTGCTCCAATTCATACTGGATTTTTCAAACCTAGTCAGGTGGAAGGTAAGCGGTCATGTGTGTTTGGACTATATTTGGTTAACATTAGTGTATACAAATTATAATTTTAGCATGAGATGTAGATTTTCTTAGGGCACGGCAATTCCCCCCCCCCCCCTCAATTTCTTTCATTTACGATTCGCCATGTTTTATCAATTGAAATTTGATTTTAAGTTAAAAGTATTTCAAAACAAGTCTATCATATATAGAAATACACATAATTTCTGGGTGCTATGTGGGAAAAAATTTAACAATCTAAAGAATATGTTTCTTACCACAGTCAGATTTATCTCTCAAACAAGAGTGTCAATAAACATTATATTTTCTCATTTTTTTCAATGTTTAATATTTCGCTATGTATTATTATTATTAATTTTATTTAGAATTTAATTTTTCCATATATTTTTTTTTCCATTTTCTTATTTGTGGCTTCACATTCTCTTTCAGTTTGCGAAAAATCAGTTTGTTGCAATTCAGTCAATGTAGAACTACATTAGTAAAAATGTCTTCAAATAACTATTGGAAAATGATCGTACAATGTGTTATTTTTTTAATACGAGGCCCTGTTGTAATATCTCTACTAAAGTTCATTTGTTTTATAAATCAGATTAAATTTCTTTAAGAAAACCACTTCTTTTGAAAGAAATTGTTCTAGACTAGTATATATATATATATATATATATATATATATATATATATATATATATATATATATATATATATATATATATATATATGTGTGTGTGTGTGTGTGTGTGTGTGTGTGTGTGTGTGTGTGTGTGTGTGTGTGTGTCATCACATATAACATTCTAAAAATCAAACTCTTTTCTTAAACGATTGTTTAAAAAAAAAAATAAAATAAATGTGTGTTGTTGCTACCCAATGTAAAATTAATGAAATGTCATAGCTGGTTGATTAGAGCATCTTACAGAACCGATTTTTGTATCGCTATTTAGTCCGTAATAATTGATGGTCATCCGGAGCATCTTGTTTTACTCTGGTTGAATTATTTGTAAGAAAAAAATATACTGGTGAAAAAACAAATCATTAGACATTTTTTTTTTTTTTTTTTTTTTTTTTTTGCATTGTTATGGTGTTAGGAGGTTGTTTAGTCTGGACAAGAGTTCTACACATGTACAGCGCTAGACAAAATTTTAGGTATGCTCGCTGCACCGCTTTGACATCAAAATCTATACCGTGCTTTAATGTTTTCATGATCTCTGTATTTCTGATTGAAATTTTAACAAACTTGCACAAAATGAAGTCAAAATAAAATTGAAAAATTATATACATAATTTGAATTATTTTCTATCTTATTATGGGTCCAACGTGAGTTTGAACGTAGGTACGTGTTCCATATTTTCAGTATCTGATTTCGTGACTGCACCGGGTACCCCTACCATTGACACATTAATATATCACTGAAAAGAAGAAATAAAACATTTGTAAAGTATTTCTTGCCATAATTAATTCTAAGTGTTTGTCAAACGTGTATGCCAATTTTCAACAGAAGACGTTCATTAAAAGAAGAATAAACGGAATGTATCAATAATTTCCGAACAGCCCTCATACCGATTTGTATTTGAAAATTAAAATAAGTTAATTGTATACTTATTTTAATTTTCAAATGAAATCAGTAAACGACATCAGTATCAATTGCTAACACATTTGAACGCATTTATATATATTCTATGCTTGTGTTGCAATCTTTATTTGTAGCATGGATGAAGAAAAAAAAATTGATGCAAGCAATTCGCCGCACGAAAAGGCGGTTTTATTATGATGTGTCATTCCATTAAGCATTTTTATGTTTCATTGTTGCCGGAAAGTTTTACACGTATTTTCCCCAGTGATACCTTCATGATGATTAGAAGAAATAGTTTCACTTGTTCGTATACAAAATAAATATATGATCTTTCCCAAACTGAATTTTGAGTTGTGGAATTGTTTCTAGAAACATGGAAGTAGTAAAATCATGAATTTATAAATATCTTATGAAGGTTAAGAGAAAAAAAGAAATATTCTAAAAACAATTCAGACATAATATTTAGCAATTTTCATAATCTTTTATTCATAAATTTGATATATATTTATCATATCAAAAAGGAACTATTTTATCGATCCAATGAAAAATAAGTACATGTCTCATTTCTCCCTGTCCAATTTCTAGCTCAACAACAAAAAAGATTGATCGCTCCTGCAACAGAAAATAACAAATAAAATCACGTCTCCGTCAGCCAATTTTGAATTTGAATTACGGATCCCACCTTGCTTTACATTTGTAATAAGGGAATGAAATGATTGTTAAAAATTATCATTAGTATGTAATTTTTGCTGTCCTTGTTGCACACTAATGAGATGAACAGCGACCGCGACAATTTTCAGGTCTTCAAAATTTGTCAAAATATATATATTAAATTACTGGCAAATGTATACAAACATATATAATCTGAATTGGTCGGAAAAGTCAAGTCCACTATTTTTTTTTTTTCATTCCTTGCGATTTAAACACAGAGCTAGCTCTTATTGATTCCTATAAATTAAATATAAGGGCGATCGGAGAGGAAAATATTTTTACATGTAGTTTATTTATTTTATTTTATTTTTATTTTCTTGTTAGTTTCCTTCACTTTTTCTTTCTCTGTTTTGTTTAGGAAATATGTTGCTATTTGGAATGGTATCTGTCAATTTGTATATATTGATATATTTTTTTAAGAAATGTAAGAAGATTATCAGCCACTTGTATTTATAGTTGATCTTTTCACAAAATTAGAAAGAAAACAATACTTTAAATGAAGGTTTAAAAACGATGTTGAATTTTATATCCCCTAGAGAGAATTTTGTATTATTTTATGTTCTCGTAGTGTTTCAGTCTGATATGTACATCTAATTATAAAAATTAGTTCAGAAATTCTCTTACTATACTACATGATTGTCATTCATTTTTGCACCTGTATGTACTAAAACTTACTCTCAATATCTAAGTCTGTGATATTTCAATAAAAAATTAAGAAGTATAAGGAAGAAATATCAGAATAGAAACATAAGAAAGCAAAACCAGTACCCCCCGTGTTTTCTGTTCGTGTTCAGTGATACTTACAATTCCAGAAAATCAAGTATACCCGGTAAAACGTCACCCTCATTTCAAACGGAGCCCGAGTCAATGTTTACTTTAATAAATGCCGTTGTCAGAAGAAAATTTCATCTTTGTGCAAATCAATGAATTTTAGTTTGTTTGCTTGTTGTTTAACATCCCTCTCGAGAATTTTTCACTTAAATGGAGACGCCACCACTTGCCGGTGGAGAGCTGCAAATTTTGACCAATACTCGGCACTCAGGGCCATTGAACAGTGAGGGATCTTTTTCGTGCCAGCACCTACTGCGAAACGGGACCTCGGTTTATACAGTCTCATCCGAATGACCGGTCTCCACGTCCTACAGTGGGATTCGAACCAGCGACGTAAGGATCAACTCCTTACTCCGCGACTCTAGAGCAAACGCTTTAACCACTGTGCCAAGTGGGCGACATGAACTTTATTTTATTTTTGAAATGAATAGGGACATTCAAAATTGATTGATTGATTGTATGTTGTTTTACGTCCAGTTCGAGAATTTTTCACGCATATAGAGACCTCACGATATACCGTTGAAGGGCTTCAAATTTAGACCTTTACTCGGCACTCAGGGCCATTGAGCAGTGAGGTTTTTTTCATTGTGTTAACGCCTACCGTGACACGGGACCTCGGTTTTTAAAGTCTCAGTCGAAGGACCGCAACTTTCAATTCAAAGTGCCGAGCGCCTGGCGAAGGAATAGTTGCAGCCTATAGCTATTTTTATCGATCAGGTCAGTCGCGGCCGTGATTCGAACACACACTACACTACGCACACTACACAAACTACGATCACAGAGCGAGCTCTACCGACTGAGCTACCTTGGTAGTCCTCAAAAGTGAAATAAACTCCCAACACTGTGACAATACTTGAATTTCGTGATTACTTAACTTGAGGGAACTCTTTTGAATGGTTTGAATTTCAAATATATCATTATATCAATTTACAACTGGGATAAGGAGATTGAAGAGCAGGTAAAAAATAAGTAATTTACAAATAATGCACTTGATAATGTTTGTAGTCAGATCTCAGTAAAATTGTACAAAAACGAAATATATATATATATATATATATATATATATATATATATATATATATATATATATATAATATATATATATATATATATATATATATATATATATATATATATATATATATATATATATATATATATATATATATATATATATATATATATATATATGTACTTCGTAAGGTTTGTTCTATCATTCTATATGCAAAATTATTACTTAATATTTTTTATCGTTGAAAAAAAAAACAAGATTATACATATAAAATACTTAGTCCTCATTGAAAAAGGCAAAATAAGATGACGTAGTAGAACGAAACGAACACCGCCTGGCAATACAATTTGGTGTTGCACTTGGAAAAACTTCCAAATTAACTCTGAAAATGCTGGAGAAAGCAAGAAATATTTCAAAAGTGAAAAGTGCATTTGTAGGTAAATGGCAAAGTCGGTTTTTGATTGGTAGAGACACTTTATCAGGCGATATACGGTCTGTTAGGAAACAGATTATCAGTACAAATCTGATCAAAATACTTAGGGAGAATACTATGTAGAATGTGTAAAAGTGAAGTAGATCTCCATGAAATGATTAATATATTGTATTTTATACGTGTAATCCATTCATACCCCATACAATGCCATTTTGTAATATTTTTGTAGTATGTTAATTGTCGAAATGCGATAAGATGTATATGTGTTAAGCAAGAAACAAATAATAATAATTCCCTCAAAAATTGAATTGAAAACGAAATGCAAACTTGATTTTTAACTCAGTAAGGTAATACACTTGCATACCAAAAATCAGCCCAATGTTTGCAAATGTTTTAAAAAATTGCAGATATCAAGTGGACAAACTGACTGACAGAGGGATAGCTAGACAGAAAGTCAGAAAGTCGGATCATACTGATATGAAAAATCCCCTGTCGTATTGAATCAGAGAACCCTAAGAATTAGGGTGGGACGATAATATGGAGTCATTATCTTTCATTAGAATATGAAAATATCTTAATCTTCTTGAGGACATCATGACTGATGAAATATATGGAGATAACGAACAGTATTCAAGCTCAAAAGTCCATTATACAATACAAAATAGGAGCAGAGCAAACCTCCAAACATCAGAGGTGGGATCAGGTGCCATGAAGGAGTGAGCATCCCCTGCGGACCGGTCACACCCGCCGTGTGCTCCTTGTCATGATCGGGAAATAACGGAAAAATCCGTCGACAATTCAGTGTGTAAATAATGGTCTAACAATTAGTATGAAAAACGTCAGTCAGCATTTGACTCAATGATAAATTTTATTTGCTGACAAGGTCATTGTATCGACCATAGAACTTACGAAATGATGACTTTAAACGAGACAGCTGATATTCTTGTTTCATCAACTTATTTGTCAATAATTTACCTCGTTTTAGAAATTGTTCATACGTACAGCATGCTCTTGCGTATCGAATCAACTGAGAGATATATACCCCGTATGCAGGTGATGAAGGTATATTGCTGCATAAGTAAGGGAAGTTGACGATTGAAAAGTTAAAGCCATCACGTTTATCATAAAGCTTGGTTGTTAGATTACCATTAACGTCTTTTTCAAGTAAAATATCCAAATATGAAACAGATGTGTCAGACTCTGTGGTATCTTTTATCTCAAGTTCACCAGGATATATCGTGTCGACATAAGAATGATTGATTGTATGTTGTTTTACGTCCCATTCGAGAATTTTTCATTCATATAGAGACGTCATCATATACCGGTGAAGGGCTTCAAATTTAGACATTTATTCGACACTTAGGGCCATTGAACAGTGAGGGATCTTTATCGTACCAACGCCTGCCGTGACACGGGGCCTCGGTTTTTAAGGTCTCATCTGAAGGACCCGAAACTTTCACTTCAAAGTGCCGAGCGCCAGGCGAAGGAATGGTTGCTACCTATTTTTTATCGACTCAGGTTAGTCGCGGCCGAGATTCGAACACACGGCCTTCCGATCGACAGCATGACTAAGTTTCTCAGGTGAGCGTGGTGGCCAGATAACTCAAACAGTATCTAGCACCTGTCTAGTGATTCGAGAGGGCCTGGGTTAGAATCCTTTTTTGTTTTGTCGCATCTTACTCCTCGCCGCTTACAAATATTTGCATGAATAAGATATACGTTTAATTATGATTACAATTTCTGGTTACTTTTGGCAAGTGCCTCCAGTGAGCAAAGTTGCAACAAAACTTATAAAAAGATTTTTAAGAGTGTAAGTTTACTTTTTGTGTCTTTTTTTCTTTTGCCTTTAAACATACTTCTAAGATTTGTTGTTACTTTTTCTGTAAATATTTATTATGGGTTTTTTTTTCAATTTCAGAATTATTATACTTTATTATAATACAATTTTCTTCTTATTGTTATTTCAGTTATGGCCTTTTTGGAGGCCGTAAAAAAGTATGTCCATTGAGTCCTGTGAATGTCTTAAAAGAAGTGTTTATAGGAGGACACTACCTTTCCATGATAATAAAAAAAATTGGTTATCTCTCTTTTTTTATTAATAAGGAATATTTACTTTTAAATATAAATACCTATTTCCTTGTATATGAACATGTGTAGAAGCCTTACCAACAAGAAATGAAGAACTCTGCTACATGTATTTGTAATTTTACTATCACTGGATAGTGTCTGGGACATGGCTATATGAAAAATGAGATTATTATTTAGATTATTCGAAGTGATCAAAAGGCAAAGGATGAAAACTGTAATACGCATTTAAGCACCAACATGTTTCAGTGAGCATTAATGATTAAGCCAGCAAAACACTGACCACTGGGTGGTTTCCCAAAAGCTAAATGCTCTACTTAAATCGGATATATTTAAACCTGAAGTAAAAATAAATTAAAATACAAAAAAGGCAACCTTGGTGGAGAATCCAGGCTGGGCAGAATCAGCAGTAGTGGAACTATAGCAGTCATGCCTCAGCAAGAAGTTTCTTGGACTATAATACAAAAAAAATCATTACTTTCATTTTTTTTTAATGACTAGTTATATATGTAGTAAAGTAAAGTTTGGTTTAATTTTTTTAAATAGAGATTAAACGTGTTTCCTTTGTTGAGCTTTGGCAAAACATGGTCCTTTTAGGAAAAAAACTACCAAAAATAAATAATAATAATAACAGGATATAACGTACTGTTAGCCCTTGCCTTGTTAGATGTTGACTTAAATAATTCTGCAGTTTAAGTTGTTTATGTTGTAAATACATGTATATGACAAAAGTCTATATACCATTTTTTGCTATATTTAACCAAGGATCTTAGAACTAACTTCTAAATAGATTAACATGCATTAAAGTCAAGAAAAAGATCAAACTGTTTGGGTCCCTTTCAAATGACAAACATGAGATAAGATTATTTCATGCATGTGTGCAGATTGAAATGTTCTATCAATAAATTCCTTCTAAATAATTTGTTTTATGCACTGATGAATTTTTAATTCCATATAAACTCATACTGACTGACTAGTTGTCATGTATTGTAACTAAACACAATGACATAATTGATCTTTTTAAATCAAAATAAATAATCATTTGTTTTGGTGTTTACCTGATTTTCCCAACATTTAAAACATTTTTTGTTTATGGCTCCCTTTCGTCAACTTTATTTATTTATTCATTTATTTTTTTATCTATTCATTTATTTATTTTGGTGAGGCTTTGCTTGTTGGTCCATTTTATTCATTTCATCCACTGTTCTCATAATCGTGGCAACAGCATTGACTTAGTAGGGTAGAACAATGGAAAATATTTATGTAAATTATTGTAGTAGACCAAAAAAAAATCTCATTGCGAATATACCAGAATCTCTCTCTCTCTCTCTTTTTTTTTTTTTTTTTTTTTTTTTTTTTTTTTTTTTGCCTCATATTGCAGTTGAATTGAGAGGAGTCATCTACTCTCAAACATGTATTTTTGTACAACTTGGAATAAGTATGGTTAGTATACATATATAAACTTAAATTATAAAATGTTAGGATTTATTTACGTTATAAAGAATATATATTGATGTGTGCAATGTTTTGAAGTAAAATAAAATTGAATTTTTGAAGGGAAAAAAGTCAAAGTCATTGAGTAAAATTCAGATTTTTCCCCCCAAAAAGTCCCATGAATACCAAATATTCTTCTCACAAGAATTTCCGGACCGCAATGTTTATCTCTTAATTATATGTAAGTAATACCATAGATGTTTATAAAAATACTTGATCATGTAAACTTTCGTACTTTTTCCTTATCAGCTATCTCCTGCCGCAGATCCTGTTTTTTCTCCGCCGTAAATGATGGACACAATATGTGCCTTCGGGTTATACTGCCAAATCCACTATTCCCCCCCCCTTTCCTAATTTGGTTGGGCAGGTATGTTAGGGCAGCACATAGATCAGAATTCGGTGAATTTACACATTATATTGTAAAATGTAACATTGGTAAATCGAAAAAGCCATAGATAAAACGTTTACTATTATTATCCATTGTAGAGACGTCATAGAGTCTTCGGCTAAAAGAAGTAATCCACTACGACGTCATCACGTGACATCTATAAATTATTGATAAATTGCCTTAATGAAAAAGTGAAAAGTTTAACACTCAACATTTTTCTTTGTTAAAATAATTATGTAAAAACATCACTGGGGCTATGAAAAGTGCTGATAGAATCCTACACTCCTATCACAGAAATAATTATTCCGTGTTTTCGCATGAAACCTTACCAAAATTTTTACATTGTGTACATAGGATCGAAGAATTTTTATCAATTTATGTTAACCACACGATTCTAGCAGCACTTTCCAAGTACTGTAGAATACAGGCTTTTGATAGAAACAAAAATTATTTTTCAAAGTATGCGGCGTAGTATTGAACTTTTGCAATTCTTTTTCTTGTTACGACCGACAGAGGAAGACTGATCGGGATTTCATACTGCCCGCCTTTATTATACGACAAAAATATAACAATAAAATCAGCATACCTTGTCCTTAATCTTTAATTCCTTATGAATCACACATGATATTTACGGTATATGCTTTTAAACTCCCATTTCATATATTTGTTAACATACACTCTTTCTCTTTATCTTTTATTTTCACTCTGCAAATATTTGATTAATAGTTATGACGTCACGGGTTTGGTATTTAACCCCCTTTATAAATACACAGCCATTTATACTACCCAAAACCGACAAGATATAGTTTATATTATGTTTTTGTATGTTTCTATTCATTTCTAGGACCTGAAATAAAATTTTGAATAAAGATTTTTAAGAAATTGCTATCTCTTAAGGTCACATCATATAGCTTACTATGACGTCATATTGTATATGAAAGTAGAATACTTTGGTGTAGCCTTAACATACCTGTGTGGGCTTTCTCTGTTTTACACCTTTTCTTCATAATTGTTTCTAATAATAATTGTACAAGGCATGCTTACTTCTCCTAGGCAGCTGATCCCACCTCTGGAGATTCCAGGGCTCCGTTTTTTATGTCTTCATAGATTTGTATTGTTTAATTTTTTTTAACGATCATTTTTCGCCATCTTCACCTTTATCATTAGACAACTTTTGTATTGTTTTCTTAATTTATTCACAAGATGTTTTATCTTTCCTCTATTTATTTATTTATTTATTTATTTATTTATTTATGTTTTGTTCGTTGAAGACGTTCTTACCACTGGAAACTAGATGTGTTGTAGCTTCCTCTCGTCGTATGACGCCGCGTGGATGATTCATAAATTGACTTTCGGTTAAAAGTCGGCAATTGAAGTCTTAGCATAAAGGGAAACTACACTTTTCTGAGTTCCTGTATGGCTGCCTTTGTCTGCAGCGATTACCAAAATATGCCGGTAGACCCGAATACCAGCTTTGTTTAAAATAAATATGTTAAAAAATAATTATTTATTGATAGTTGCTGTTATTTTTACTACCAGTAATGTATTGACCAATCCTTTTTGTTGTTGTTGTCGTCGTATTTCAGACAATCTCGTAGCCAAAACAAAAACACCCGATATTGTGCACCATTTGTGCATTACAGAATATAATAATAAAACTCTGCTGAAACTGTGCACCAGGAAGTGGGAGTTGAAATCCATCCAGTGAAAAAATATTTCCTGTTTGCAGTGTTGTAGTGGGCGTTTTGAATTGAATGTCTTGTTCACTTGATTTATATGTTTTCAAACAAATAACAAAATTTAAAAGAAATAAAAATTTCCTTTCTTTATCAAAAGAATTAGGTTCACTTGATGCATAAAATGGCCCCGTAGATATACCAATTTATAAAATAACACTCTCTGTTCCATTTCAAACATCAAGATAAAATAGAGATTTTAGTGCTTTCATTCCCTATTAAAATTTTTCTCCTTAAAGTTCAGGTATTGGAAAACAGGCTTTATGAATTTGCAATGTTCTTGAATTTTTAAGGAAAACAGGTATATTTGAGTACTTTCAGAGAAGAAAAATAATATGAGCGCACTTCTTGATACAAAAAGTAAAACATTTTTTGTAATCCTCAGAAACAGTTCTATCATTTGATGATTTCACATTTTAGATCAGAGGTTGCGCTCTATATGAAATATCGAAAAAAAGCTTTAAAAATGGACCGTTTTGTTGAATTTTTCAGGATATGAGAAAAATGACGCAATTCATGACGTAATAATGCATTAAATAGCCAGAAAATTACGTCATTTTTGATAGATTCGCAATCACCAAGGGTCTAAATGATATTTAAAGCATTATCAACTAAAACAAAGCAGTTTCTTTTCTTTTTCTTTTTTTTTAGAAATTCACAGGGCCTAAAAAGGCCCTAAGTGAACCTTGTTCTTTGATGCACCTCTTCAGCAAATGTTTACAAAAGAATGCTACACAATCATATGCATAGATCTTTTCAGACAATTCCATATCAAATACACGTTCGTGTAAATACTAGGTTTTAAGTATATATTTTAGAACCAGAGTCGATTTTATTGGATGCATTATCTTTACTAATATATATACCGATTTCCAAGGTTTTCACAAAGCTTTGGGAATTGTGTCAATCTTTAAGTTTGAGAATTCCGAAGTGTAACTACATGTATTTAGAAACAACACAACGAATATTGTGAAAAAAAAATCGAAATCAGATAGAATTCACAATTCATAGACTCAAATCCTGAACCAATCATATAGAGAAGAAAAATCAAGACAAAGACTGGTATTAAAATAACACACATGCAAGGCTTTATCTATAGAATCATAACGATAACAATATTACATTATATGTTTTATGAGGGTGTAATGGAGTCGTTCTGTGTTTGTGTAATTTTAAAGATCATGTCTTTATCTGGATGCACAACACCGTGCACCCAGTCTACCATAAAATTCAGTTCCGGTGTCTCCTGCGCACGCTCAAACTTAAAGTGATACAAAAACATAGCTATGATGAGCCTCAGTTCCAACCACGCCAGATGTTGTCCAATGCACATACGATAACCAGCACCGAAGGGAAGGAACATGTTCCCCGATGGTCTGCTTGTGTTTAGAAATCGAAAGGGAATAAACTCGTTAGCTTTGTCCCAAAAATGCGGGCTGCGATGAATTCCCCAAGTAAAAATGACGATATCAGCCTAAAATGTAGATACATATAACATACATGGTTTTATACCAAAAAATCAAGTATACACTGTAGGGACTGTAGCTCTACTGATTTGTACTTATAATAAAGGAAGAGAAAAGTACCACTTGGACTTGAAACTTTTTCAACAGCAATAAATTTAATAAAGATCATTGATTTATTCTCTTTTTGTGGCAAGATTTATTGCAATTAAAGTAAAAATGTAGGGGGAGTAGCCTTTTAAACGAATTTTACAGAAATTTCAATTTTAGTAACCATGGCAACATCAGTCATCAAAACCAAAAAAAACAAAAAACACAAGAAGAAAATTATGTATCTCAGTGTAGTCTATTTGCATGCGACGTTACATTAAAAAAAACAGACCAAACTGTAGGGAAGAGTAGTGTTTCGAAAGCATTCCACGGAAATTTTTATTTTTAATAACCATAACATCACCGTTGATCAAAATCAAAAACTGAAAAAGAGAATTATGTGCCTTGGTTTGGTCTACTTGTATGTCAATTTTTATTGAAATCAGACCTAAACTGTGTAAGGGGTAGCATTTAAAAAAATTACAGACGAACAAACAGACAGATGTCAGACACCTTACTTTCGCATAAGGTCTTCTGGTCTCTGACAAGTAGAGCAAAAAAACCTCAGAGATACTCAAGCTGTAGAAAGTAAATTAAGAAGTGACATATATATATTAACATGACATTCAATGAATGCTATTCAGTTCAAAGAACATTTGTTTAATAAAAAAAAACATGTACTAGATAAACAAAATACATATAGTGCATTTATCACGAAGTTAAAAAACTAACATATATATATAACATATATAACATATATATATATATATATATATATATATATATATATATATATATATATATATATATATATATATATATATATATATATATATATATATATATATATATAGCTTACTACTTATATAGTGAATTGAATTGTACTCAATGTTCAGTTTGAAAATACTTCATTCATTTTCAGGAATGTCTTATGACGCATAGCTCCGTACAAAGCCATGAAAAGGATATATCAAGTCCCAGCCCTTATGAGTATTCAAAAATAGCCCGATTTTTTTAAATAACAAAACTATATCGAAAAGGAATTTAACAATTGAGCTATTAAGTACTAACTGACTACTCAGCTTATTTTCAGAATATCATAGTTGCAGTATCTTCTAAGTAATCCGCTCTTTTTAAGCCAGACGAATGCTGGAAATATTTGTCTATATTATACATTTATTGAGTGGGTTCGAGGTCAACATGCGTTTTGTCGGACCCAAGAACCAAACTGTTTGCCTGAGGCCGTTAGGCAGAAGGCAAACAGTTTGGTTTGAGGGGTCGACAAAACGCATTTGGCCCGAGAACACAGTCAATAAATGTTTTGTTATACCTTTTATTTATTTATTTTTTTATTATTATTTTTTACATACATGTATGTCGAACACCAACGAATGCAAATGAGATTTACATGTAGCTAACCCCGCCAATTATGTGACGTAAGCGGTCCAAAATCTCATCGACCGGTCCAATATCTCACTCCGCGGTCAAACGTCGATTTTTATGCCCGCTAAGTAAAATATTGGAAATGTTAGACTTTTATTAGTAATGATTTATATAGGAACAAATTTTTAAAGATATAACAAACACTTATGATATACTATATGCGTTTATATGTACATGTATTTCCTAAACTCTGTCTCAATATATTTAATTTATTTCAAGAATCCAAACAGCTTGCTTCATGTGTATCAACTACCTTTCCATGAAAGAAAGGGAAGTGTTTAGATTTCCTCTATACAAATCCATGAAGAAGGTACATTAAATGTCAGCTCTTATGAGTAATTGGAAATATAGATATATATATATTTAATAATAAAATTTCGGGGGGGGGGGGGATTTAATATTTGTATTATTCACGCAGTATAGTCAGATCACCATAATACCAGATTTACATTTGTGACCTGGGTAGCCTTAACCAATGAACTCGTCCATACATTGAGGGTCGTGGGAGAACTTACATGTACCTGTTTTTTCTACGCGGACGAAAAGCGCGAAATCTCTGTATAGATACTGTTGCGTTACTTCTATGTCAAAAATATAATCCGGTGTAAAGCCGAGTTATGACCACCGTAGAAAAATGACCAAGGGGTCATCGAAAAATGACCCCATAACCGTAGAAAAATATAAATTTCTGTAGAAAAAAGAACCCTAGAGGTGTGCAACATGCTACATGTGCAACCTGCAAGAAATTGACCCCCACGAAGGCGACAAATTAAACCTCAATTATAACAAAATTTTTATGCCCCGCCATGAATATGACCAGGGCATATAAATATTGTCACGTCCGTCTTCCGTCCTTCTGTCCTTCCGTCGCGTTTTGCATTTAGCTCAGTTCAAAGCTCAGTTTCAAAGAAAGTATTCAAGATATTTCTATCAAACTTCATATGCTGATACATATTGATAAGAGCTAATCAACTTGATCAGCATTTTTTGACTTGACCTTTCCTTTGACCTAGACCTCAATTTTCTTAAATTAGTGTTTAGCTCAGTTTTAAAGAAACCATTCAGGAGAGTGTTATCAAACTTCATATGCTGATACATACTGAAATCAGCTATTCAAAAGCATCAATATTTTTTTTACCTTTACCTTTCTTTTGACCTTGACCTCACCTTTCTTAAATTAGTGTTTAGCTCAGTTTTAAAGAAAGCATTCAAAATAGTTATCAAACTTCAAATGCTGATACATACTGATGTTAGCTTTTCAACTGCATCAACTTTTTCTAAATTTGACCTTTCCTTTGACCTTTATCTCAATCTTCTTTAAAAAAGTGTCTAGCTCAGTTTTAAAGAAACCATTCAAAATAGTGTAATCAAATTTCATACGCTGATACATACTGCTAAGAGCTATTCAACTGCATCAACATTTTTGATCTTGCCTTTTCCTTTGACCTTGACCTTACTTTTCTTTTTTAAATTAGTGTTTAGCTCAGTTTTAAAGTAGCCATTCATGATATTTTTATCAATATGCTTCATATGCTGATTAGTGAGAGCTATTCGACTGCATCAAAAACTGTTAACCTTGACCTTTCCTGTGAACTTGACCTCTTTTTCTCAAATATGCATTTTCCTTTATTTTAAAGAAACCGTTTAAGATATTTTTATGTAAGGTTATGCACTTATCTATAATTTGGTGAGAATTTATCATCTATATCCAATTTCTTTGATTCCAATTTTAATGTTAAAGAAACTTTTCAAGATATTCTCATCAAATTTCATACCCTAATACAAATTTTCATGTTGCATTACTAATATACCCTCGGCGGGGCATTCATATCCTATGGACATATTTCTAGTCTTTAATATTTTATCTTACAATTAAGTATACTTTATGTAAAATCTCCACAATTTGCAAAAAATCTCACAAAGACTGAAATCATTTGCCTATGAAATAGCATACACACATGAAAGAGGGCAAAAAGGACCATTTTCTCGCACTATAACACAATTTTTCGATATGATTGGGTCTTCGCTCCATATGTTGTTGAAAGTTCTTTCTCTAAATTTGCGTAAAAATATACATTATCCAGTGAAAATGTAAAACATTGCATTGGGAGCACAAATTTAAAAAAAAATGTCATTTTACAAACTTTTAATATCTTTTTGAGTACTCATTCATTTTTAATGCACTATAGAATTTATAGGAATTCACAACAAAAGTTCCTCCAGTGACATTTGTCTTTCCAGTTAAATTATATTACAGGATATAAATGAAAAGGGTTAAGATAAGGAACACTGACCGATCTCATAAAAAACTTCGAACAATACAAATATGGGAATAGCATAGTTCTATTAATAATATCACGAGTAGGAGAAGGGTTGGAGGATTCAAGTTCACAATAAAATAACGAAATCCAGGTTTGAAAGTATTCAAAAAAGTACTCTCAGAAATAAGCTATATCTGATGTGAAAAGACCAAGTCTCAATCTGATGAGAACAGCAAATAATCGTTTGAACAGTCCCAAGAAAATCTGTCGATGTACTCTGCCTGTCTGTATCCTGGTCTGTACATGTGTTGGAACCAACCCGATACCTCATTCTCTCCGCCTTAGGTCTGAGGAAACTACATTTAAAATTATATTATTATCATCACAGTATTTAAATAGAAATCTTTGTAAGACAAATGTGGGACTGGGAGAAAAGGAGAGAAAAAGATTGTGTTACTTAAAATGATTTTTCAAATCTGTTGAAATTGCATGTATACATACTTGAAAATCCACATAAACGCTGCAGAAGAAGGTAGCGCAGTGTAGTACTTTGTCTTTCCGTTATCATTGGCAATCTTCTGTGCACTCCGTATGTGTCTGTCATGTTTCCCTCCTAAGGTCCTCGAACTCTTTCCTCAAGGCTAGGTTCTCCTTTAGTAGAGAGTTAGGGTCACACTGTGCACTTATAAAAAGGTTGTGTTGAAAACATGACCAATATTGTACACCAATATTGTACACATACTGTGAAGTTGACAAAACTTTATACTTTTGTTCATGGACAAAAGGAATGAAGATAATATTGAAATAGAATTTTTATTGCATTCAAATTGAATGAGATATTGGCATTATTGAGAAAACTTTAACAAGTTGGTCATATAATGTACCATAAAACATAAAACATGTGATCTATTTTTATTTATTATGTTTAGTTCCATTAGCCTTGTACTGTTAAAATAATTGAAATTTAATTCAATTGAATTAATATGTTTTATATATGCAATCAACTTTTCTCAAATTTATAAAGTCGCCCGCGTGGCGCAGTGGTTGGAGCGTTTGCTCTAGAGTCACGAAGTAAGGAGTAGATCCTAACGTCGCGGATTCGAATCCCGCTGTGGGACATGGAGACAGATCCTTCGAATGAGACTTATAAACCGAGGCCCCGTGTCGCAGTAGTTGCTGGTCACGAAAAAGATCTATCTCTCCTCATTGTCCCTGGATGCCGAGTATAGGTTAAAATTTGCATCTCTCCACCGGCAAGTGGTGGCGTCTCCATATGAATGAAAAATTCTCGAGAAGGACGTTAAACAACAAACAAATATATAAATATTTCGTGCTTTATGAAGTACCTGGTAATACAATTATGCATTTTTTTTACTTTAACTGAAGGTATATTTATTTTTCTTAATATTTTAACTGAAACTATATAAAGTTCATGCAGTTATTAGATTTATTGTTGTTGAACGTCCCTCTCGAAAATTTTCACTCATATGGATGACCCCGTTTCGACTTTTTTTTCTCATAAATCTTTCAGTGTCATATTTGTGTTATAATCCATACCAATATAAACATTCACAGTGTCACACACAGAAAAAAATCCTCCAAAATTAATGATCATTATATATGTAAATATAAGGAATTATTGCATACGAGAAATTTAACTTGTTATTACACAAACGACGACAAGATTAACTTTGAGTTAGTATCTTACACATTTCTCAATACTTCACTTCAATTACATCGGATAAAAACACGTGGTTCCTTGTGACATGAAGTTTCAACTGCAACTGTTAATACATTCTAATTTCACCTAACATTTATACACAGTTAATATTACTAATAGGGCTGAAGATTGATTTCACTTTATGTGGGTTTTCATCTAGCTAGGGCTAAATTCCCTAACAAAAAATACTATAGTAAACTATAGTGAACTAAAGTTTACTATTAATAGTTAATCAAAGTTTTCAAATTGATCACTATTGCGTCATAGTGATTACTATAGTAAAGCAAAGTTTTCAAAGTTATAACCATAGTAAATCAAAGTTTTCATAGTGATCACTATAGCATTTCAAAAGTTTTCATAGTTATCACGTTAGTGTCATAATGATCACTATAGTAAATCAAAGTTTTCAAAGTTATCACTATAGTAAATCAAAGTGTCAAGGTTATCACTATAGTTAACTATAGTTTTCATACTGTAAATGTTATCAATATAGTTAACTGCAGTTTATGTGAATTATAGTTAACAATAGTATTTTTTTTTTTTTTTTTTTTTTTTTTTTTTGTAAGGATTATACTGAATATTTTATTTTCGACCATATTATGGAAAAGGTTAAACTGTTTGTCAATAGATTTAATTTTTTTTTTTTTTTTTTTTTTTTTTGTATCTTATAAACTAAGGTAAAACATCTTAAAAAACAACACATTTCCGTTATTGAGATAATTACTGTATAACGCATATATATAACGCACATGTATAATTTTGATTTCATCACAGTTGAAATATACATGTATGCACATTGTAAGCTTATTTAATGTACCTGTTGTAGATTTCTCTGCATTTTCTCTCCTCCCAAGCGATTTCAGAGTCACTTTAGGGTTTCTACTTGTATCTGAGCACTGTAGACCGGAATTCAAATCCTCCACGTCGTCGCCGTGTCATCCTCCAACGAATTGCTCCGAGAAGACGCGACTGAGTTCGTTTGGTGCCCAATCATCCCAGTTCATCGCACGAACTCTAGCCTTTCTTTTCTTACTTTCTTTTCTAATTATGAAAAAAAAATTGCCCTTGTCCTTTGCTTTTTCGCCTTGAGGATTAGAACACTTGTAAACAATGCAGTTAATAACCATAGGTGTTGCTAATGTAAACAGCAGTGGTATGAAAATGTAGGGTTGCCGTCCGGAACCGTAATTTGTACGCATGTGCTAAAAACAGGACCACAGTTAAAGTGAAAAGGCTTATACTAATGTTGTCCTTTCGGACGATTTTAATTAACCCGTTACTCGCTTACTTTTCCGATCGAGTACCGGTTTATATTTAAACGTAACTGTTATATGTCGTTACAATCCCATATTTAGCATTCATATACGGTCCAATATAAAACGCAAATGCACCCTATGTCCACTTTAAAACACAAATGTGCACTAAAATTCCCGTAGTTTGGCTCTTTTATACCTATTAATGTCATTAATTAGATAAGTTTGAAAACAAAGTGGAATAAAAACAAATCGGTCGTTGTGTGATATGCTTAATCAAATCTAAAGTTAAATAATAGAAATAAAATGAGGGATAAGTGTAATTATTCATTTATGAACAAAATAACATTTCTGTTTTTTTTTTTTATATATCAGAGGAACCCAGGAGCAAATTTACTAACCGATATTCGCATCATTCGACGATTAACCGGTTAATCTGGTACTCCTTGACAGCATTAGATAATACTCTTGAGAGGTAATGCATGTTTTTGATGGTTTCAAATTGGTGTTTTTTTTTTTTTTTTTTTTTTTTTTTTTTTTTTTTTAACACTTACATGCTCTTCCAGACTGATGTTACCGATAGTTACCGGCTCGTTATTCTGTCTGCTGATATATGGCGCAGTCGGATACAATCGGAGCACCTCGGACAGTACGCTCTCTATTTTAGGCAAGGATGTTGTGGGATCCACCATCAAAGGTTCAAGGAGCTCTTTCGCTTCCTGTCGTAATTCTTCCTGTTTTATGTTCAGAATTTCACACTAATGATAACTTACAAATGAAATTTACAAATAACATCTTATATATCTGAGAATTGAAACCGAAAGACACACATTCTTTACATTTTGTTTGTGATTTGAAATGCTTTGAATTGTCTTTGGTTAGTTGTATTGATTGAGTTTTACCTGTAGGTGTGGATATTTGACCAATAGATACATAACCACAGGAATAGTTGAGGCGGTGGTCTCTGTTCCCGCCAACAAAAACAATTTTATGTTGTCCTTGGCCTGAGTAAATCAAAAGAAACAGATTGAAAGATGAACCTATTTCAGCATTACATATTACAAAGAAACTATTGAAACGCACTGAACTATAATTACTTCGCTGAATCCGCATGCATCGTGCAGGGTGTTGACCAATCGTTTGCCTTTAATTTTGACATCATCAATGTTGAGGGCTTCCTCTAGAATCCTTTGTGCGAAGGCGTCGAATTCTGCAATTGTAGCAGAGAATATTTTGCTGTCGGATGATATTTCTCCCAAGACATAACATCTATGCAATATCGTCATCATGGAAAAACACTTTTCTTTTTTTCCCCAAAGCATGAAGATCCAGTTCAAGTAACACATGGCCGACAATGTCCATTGCCAATCTAAGAGTCCATTTTGTGACGTTTACGATACCCTTCGGATTACTCTGGAATATTGCACACATTTTCTGTATGTCGCTCATCATTAAATCAGCGCGTTCCTCAACTGATGTTTTTCGGAAAAAATGACTCTATAGCTCGCCTCGTTTCGGGACTTTTCTTTGATGTTCCAAGGAATGTATTCTTCAAAATAGAATTTTCCAAGTAATGTTCCGCCCCTTTTTCAAGTTTATATATAGCTTGCTGTGAAAGTTTTGGATTAAAGATGTAAATTTTAGCATCAAACTTGAAAAGTCCGTAGTAGAAATAGTATTCTGTTAGGAACTCGAGCTTTTTAAGCTTATCCTCCTTGAATACCAGGGAAAGTATGGACTGGAGGAATCTCCCCGGCCCTGGTATGTAGCCTTTTGTAAACGGAAACTGTTAACAATAAAATTAATATTTACTGTGTACTGTCAAGATAATTTGTTTCCAGTTTTTCTGGCATTTAAGAGAGCTAGAAAGGACAGTATGAAAATGTGAGAAGGCAAAGGCGGCAAGGAAAGGGATAGAGAAAGTCTTGAATTAAAGTACTTGGGGCAAAAGGGTGAAATAAATTAAGGGAGAATTAGGGATTTTGAAATCGCCTTCGCACTACAGTCTTTCCTTAAGAACTGTTGGTTTCGCACTTATATTTTTGCCCTCGTGTCGTCATCTATATCGGTTTTCTTTTTTAAATAGATTAAGCTTTTAAAATTAAAAAAAAATTGTTGAAAAGAACATGCTATATAGCTTGATTTTTTAGCCAAATTAATGGCACAATTTCATTTTTATTCTATAATTTTTTATATTTTTTTATGATATGTTTTGAACCTTCTTATAAAAACAAATATTAGTGCTGTAGACAAGATGAAGTGGTTGAATTAGCAAGAAAGCACGCGCATGCACATGTACTTCGCTCTGATTGGCTGACACAAAACATTTCGATAGCCTTCTTGTTATCGACGAAATACTTTGAAATTTAAAGCAAAGTCATACATAAGAAGGTTCTACATTATGATATATGAGATATAATGAAAACACTCGCATGCACGTGTGCTGCAGTTTGATTGGCTTAAACTTTAAATGGCCATAACTTTAGACATTTTTTAACAAAACAGAATGAAATTTAAAATACAGATAGTAATAATGGGTTTATACAGTATGATACTATCAAAATTGAATGCAAGAACATGCATACACGTGTGCTGGATTCTGATAGGCTGATCCTTACAAGATGCCTGTATCTCTCATAGTTTTCGATGAAAATCTGAGAGATTTCACACAGAGGTATTTATTGAGTCTCTTTACCATGTTAATGAGGAAGATATGTGAAATATCTAAAAAACATGGACATGCACCTGCGCTGAAATCAAATCTGATTGTCTTATGCTCAAGGGACTAATCACTAACAAAAAATATTATATTTAAGTATAGTTTGCTATAGTTAGCTATAGTTCAGTATAATAGTTAACTATCGTTTACTATAGTATCAAAGTTGTTTTACTATAGTAAATCAAAGTATTTTTACTATGGATTTCGGACTGTTATATTTTTTTGTTCCCCACTTCATACATGCACATCAATTTTATTAAATGGAAGTATTATTTGCATTTTCACATATTATTTTAAAATTTTACAAAACTGTTTTACAAAACTGTTATCGAATTTAAGAGATTTTAAGCTTTGAAATCTCAAAAAAAAAGTTCCATTGTAAAGTTTCGTAGTAAATCAAGGTATGAAAGTTTTTACAATATAGTTAAATATAGTAAACCATAGTTAATTATAGTTAACTATAGTAGATTTTTGTTAGGGATACCTGTTGTATTTTTCGATAAAATACTTCGAAAGTGTGGGTTTATTAAACAAAAGAATTGCTTAATTTAATGTTATTGTTGACAAACCAATCGTGCAGGATCGTTTGAGTAACGTATGTGATCGCCTGTGTAACGTGATAGATCGTGAGTTTATCGGGTTTAATAGTTTGTGGTTTTAATCGTGCGTGGTCTTGCGGTAAGAACCGTGCAAATTTCGTTTTGTTAGTTATAAAGGAATGTGAGTTGTAAAATAAATCTTTTGCTTCTTTTTTCTAAATATTAGGGTTTTATTAATTAAGACATGGGAAATTAAAATTAAGGCTGTCTGGTGTTACTCTGGTGAAGTGCGATTTAAAGATTGAATGAATGAATTAGTTATCGCTAATAACCTCAGAAAGTAAAGCGTTTAATACTAGTATTATATTCTCTGAAAGATACCGTATCTATTAGTCATACGTATGTTCACTGTTTTGCTGGTAATCTAGATTATATATATCAATATATCGGAAAAGTATAGCTTAACAAAAACTACGATAATTTATAATTTTTTTTAATAAATATTCAGTCAGCGAATATAGATTATGATATGAAACTGTAGCCCTGTTTACTGTAATCATGGGCACTATATTTCTTATAAATTCTGCTGATGAATAAAGTGTTTAGAAAACATCTGATTTTACAGACGCCCAAATAAATAGGTTAATATTAATTTGTATTTTACATGCTATTAAAATAGCCTTCATTATTACATTTTTAACAGTGAAATACTTTATTTCTTTATGGAATAAAATTTATATTCTCTCACAGTGTGAAAGGATACCAAAGTATATTCTCTCACAGTGTGAAAGGATATCAAAGTAAGTAAAAAATAATTTTTGGTCTGTCATAAGATAGAGATAGTAACTAAACCATCTTGATAGAGACTAAAACTACCAATTCAATCCAAATACGTTGCTAAAATCCATGTTACAATGTTTTCAATCTCACAACCGCTATGCTATTTATGACGTCTTTTAAAACCGCTCAACTACATGTATGACGTCACAGCCTATGACTCTGTGTTAAGAAAAGACAGGGGCAAAGGGAAAATGTAATAAACAGAAAAACACGTTTTCGTACTTCGCACTCGTGAAATAAATTCTATATCCAATTACAAAACATTGAATATCCTCTATTAATTATTTGAAAAAATTCTCTACCCTGAAACTCTGCATCAGAAAACCAAGTGAATCAAAACTTGGATGGAGTCCACAAATACCATCTGTTAATATTAATATCCGGCAATCGATCAGAAATTACATCTTAACATATCAAACAGTTAAAAAAAATATTTTGTTAGGAAATAAGGTATCATTTTTAGAGTTCCATTTGCGTGTGACATGAAGTCCGTAACGTGATCAAATCCTACAACGCCCGAAGGGCGTTATGGTAGATTTGATCACGTACCGACTTCATGTCATACTCCAATGAAACTCTAAAAAATGCTATTTTATTTCTTATATTTTTCTTTTTTATTCGTGTTACAAAGAAATATAGGCACTATTTAGACTTTGCTATGGAAATGCAACATTACGTACCTACGACGTCATGTGAAGCCACAATCGGAACTTTCCAAATGACTCGTGTAATGTTCTTGAAATTACTGGTGAATGATCCAAATCAAATGATAACACATGTTTAATACATATCTTTATCTAGAACTATATAGGAAGTGACAAACATCTAAAACACAAAACCAAAAAGTAAAGATAATAAATTTCCGGATATTACATCACATTTTCTTTTCTTTCTTTTTTTTTTTTTTTTTTTTTTTTTTTTTTTTTTTTTTTTGAATAGAAGATTAAAACGTTTAAGTACATAGATTTGGCTAATTTAACTGTCTTTACATTTCACAATAATTGATGTAGAAGTAGTTTATTTGACTCATGAACTTGAGATTCACAATACACATTGAATGACTAGAATAATCATGACTAAAATAAAGCATATTTTGCTAAACCAAATAAAGTCACAGATATTGGATTATTTCACACACAAACACATCCAAAGAATATTTTAGGAAAGCACATAATTCTTCAAGTATCTGGGCATTTTCACTGCACGCGAAGGCCTTTTGTTACCGGTCGGGACGGAAGATAATGGACTTTGTTGAACTGTCGGGGTTTCGATTTCTGGCTACCCTGACGGACATTCGGTACGTTAGGAATTTCAATTTCCTCAAGCTCCTCCTCACGCTCTTTTGAATCTTTCAGAACATTCTGATCGATATCAACTTTCTTGAAGTGGGACGAGTTTCGTGTTACCCTGCGACCTTCTCCTTCTGCCGTGATCTGAGTTCCATTTTTCTGTGCTACTACATAAGGTGTAGTGTTGAATGGAGTCGAAAGTTTGTTTTCCTTTGGAACCTTTATTAGAACTGTGTCACCTTCTTTCAACAAGAATTCTCTTGCTTTGCTCTTTGTATCTGCATAGTATTTCATTTTCTCCTTGGCTTGTCTATCATTCTTGTGTACATCGGTTCGCTTGTCCTTCCTTTCCACCATTTCAGGTAGTTTTGTCTTCATTTTACGGCCTAGTAGTCCTTCTGCTGGAGACTGAACTGTAGTACTATGGGGTGTTGCCCGATAATTTCTAAGAAATGTAAACATCTCCTGTTTCCAGTTTTTGCATTCTATGTTGGCTGTTTTAAAAGCTTTCCCAAGAGTGCGCATGAATCTTTCAGCCTCACCGTTCGCCTTTGGCCATAATGGCGTGAACCTCCTGAGCTTGAAACCAAGATATTCTGAGAACTTGCTGAACTCCTGACTTTGAAATGGTGGGCCATTGTCTGTCTTTGGCTCTTCCGGTATTCCAAATAGCGAGAAGACCTTGTCCATTACTGGTATTACAGACTTCGCTGAAGTAGATCTTAGTATCTCAACCACTGGATATCTGGAGTGGTCATCAATCATGACTAGTACATATTCTCCTGTCGGAAACGGACCACAAAAATCAGCCGATACCCGAGACCATGGTGATTTTGGTATTTCTGTCATTTGAAGCGGTTCCTGATGGTTTGTGGGAGTAGAAGCTAAACAGGGTACGCACTGTTTACAGACATCTTCAACTTGTTGGTTAATTCCAGGAAACCAGACTTTGTCACGTAGAAGCTGCTTGGTTTTGACCAGTCCTTGGTGTCCTTCATGTGCTAGTGCTACTACATCCTGTTGAAGGGTGATTGGTATGACAACTCTGTTTTCAAATAGTAGTATGCTGCCATGTTCTGTTGGTGCAATAGTCAATTTGTCACGAATGCGAAAATACGGTTGGACTCGAGCATCTTTTGGAGTTGACTTCCACTCTCCTTTCAGCATTCTTGATATTACTTCTTGAATGATAGGGTCTTTGTTGGATGCATCAGTAATCTTGGTAAGTGATAGTGCTTTTGGCTTTGCTGAAGACAGAACAAAATTCAAGTATTCCTCTGCTATCTTGGAGTGTCGGAGTATGTTCTCTGATTTCAGAGGGTGCCTGGAGATATAATCAGCTGGATTTCCTTTCCTGGGACGATATTCAACAGTAAAGTCATATTGCTGTAATCGTAACCTCCATCTTTCGATCCTGGCTGGGGGTTTGCTTCTTGGATTATTGAAAATTGTCTCCAAGGGCTTGTGATCCGTAGTAAGTATGAATTCAGCACCAAATAAGTAGAGATGAAAGTGTTCAATTCCCCACACTATGGCTAACGCCTCCTTTTCCGTCTGGGAGTATCTTGTTTCCACATCAGAGAGAGCTTTGCTTGCATAGGATATTATGCTTCCCTCTTGAGTGAGTACTGCTCCGAGTCCCTCTGGACTTGCATCAACCAGAAGCTTTGTTTTCTTTGCAGAATCAAAGTAGGCCATAGCATCAGTAGTTAGTGTATCCTTCAGTTCATCAAATGCTGATTGTTCTTCTTTGCCCCAATGCCAAGTAGTTTTCTGGTGAGTGAGAACACGTAGTGGAGCCACAATCGTTGCAAAGTTTAGTATGAAGCGAGAAACATAGTTGGCTAATCCCAGAAGACTACGAAGTTCACCTGCATTTTGTGGAGCTGTAGCTGATTTAATGGCATCTATCTTCTTTGGGTCTGCTGACATCCCTTCTGCACTGAAGTGGTATCCAAAGAATTCTACAGAGTTCTTGTTAATTTCACACCTTGACTTGTTCAAGGTTATGTTCTTCTCACGTAACCTCTGTAGTACCTTCTTGAGCCTTTGATCATGCTCCTCTTGTGTTTTTGCGAACACAATTATATCGTCACTGATATTTCGAGTGCCTTCTAGTCCCTCCAAACACCTGATGATATCCTGAGTTGAGGTCCAACTTTGAGAATACACGAGATCCATTTAGGTCAAGTATGATGTCATCTATGGTGGGTGTAATATGCCGTTCTCTCTTGATTGCAGTGTTCACCTGCCTCATGTCAACACAGATCCTAATTTCCTCTGGCTTCTTTGGTTTAGGGGCTACCACTATAGGGGAAAACCAGGGAGTGGGTCCCTCAATTTTCTCTATAATATCAAGTTTTTCAAGTCTCGCTAGCTCAGCTTCCACCTTTTTCCTCATGTGAAAGGGTATTCTCCTATGCGGCTGTGCCACTGGCGCTTTCGTATCGTCAACATGTATCTGTAACTGTAGGTCTTTTATTTTCCCAATGCCTTCAAATCTGTCCGAGAATTCATCAATGATCTGTTCAGTTTTGGACGGCGTGGCTAAACGAATAACTGGTATGACGTCCAAATCCACTGCAGTCTGGTAGCTGAGAAGTGATCCATAACTTCCTTTCACAACATATAATTCTGTAGTTGTCTCTGTACGGTGAGTGATAGATGAAATTCCAGTTCTGAAACTACTAACTAAGTCTATTGGCTTTTTGGATCCATATGCGTAGATCCTTGTACCAGTATGATCAATATTTGGACGTTCCTTGAGTTTGGCAAAACAAGTTTCATCAATAATGTTCACTGTTGTTCCAGTATCAACTAGCATTTCCACGTCTGTGCCGAACATTCTTATTTTGGTTTTTGGTTGCTTACTGTTTCCCTTATGTTTGTTGATATGAAAGGAATATTCGTCCTCAGAGCTCGACACTTCAGTTGCTGCTGTTTGGAGTTGTTTCACCATCTTGGATTTGCACACCCTGGCGAAGTGATTCAGTTTACCAGATGATCTACACTTTTGGCCTCTAGCAGGGCACTGTCCAGTATGAGGATATGGTCCTCCACAATGATGGCATGTTTTCTCATGTTTTCGTCCTTCTGAGTTTCCTCTGTTTCTACATGTTCCTCTCTGTATACTTCTGCCTCTCCCATTTCTGGTCCCTCCTTTGTGTGTTTGCTTTCTACGTGAGTCTGGGGGCTTTGTCTCTGCATTAACGAGTGCCGCACCTTCATTTTCGATCCCTGTAGCTTGTGCATCACTAATTTCAAATGATCTTGCAAGCAATAGCAGTTGTTTCAAATCAATTTCGGATTCACGGAGTGCTCTTCGACGAAGCCTTGAGGAACTGCATGATTGAATAATTTGACTCTTGATTTCATTTTCGACGTTTATAAATTCACACGTTTCAGCCAGCCTCCTTAACTGGGTGTGAAATGTGTCAATGGATTCACCTGTTTCTTGTTTTACTTGCCGGAATTTGTAAATGTCATATTCCTTGTTTCTTTTTGGAACGAAGTACGTGTTCAAAGCATCTACAGCTTGTTTATAAACATCTTCCTCACCTTCTGCGAGGGTCAATGTTGTGAAAACATCATGCACCTCCTCACCTGCATAATGCAACAATAAAGCCTTCTGACGCTTCTTATCTGTAACGTTCATGGCAACAATTAAATTTTCAAAACGTTCTTTCCACTTTCTCCATCGAGTCGCCGTGCTTCCTTCTGCATGAAGTACAAATGGGGGGAACTGGGGAAGTACCGCCATTTTTCTCATGTGGATCACACGTGGAGCGAAATTGCAAATCGAAAGTTAATGTTTATTGTTATGTCACTTGCCTTCGTAATGCCGACCTGGAATGGCGTATTGGGCGATCCTCAGGTGTGCTTTTTTTAAGTCTCCGTCCTCGTCGCCAATGTAATGTTCTTGTAATTACGCAGCACAGTTAAGGCTGCAGTAAGGAGGCGGGGCCTAATTTTTACGGGAAATGCTTACTATGACATCACACAAAAATATAAGTTCTTCAAATTATCACAAAATGAAATGATATGCTATTTTAAACTGTTGAATAGCTTTAAACTACATCAATACTAACTAGTGCATGCATTATTGTCGCTGGTTAAATCCCACAAAGCAATATATAATCAATCAACTGATCGCAATGCACTTGTCAATGTGACGTCATATAGTAAAATTTGACGCAGTTTGTATGCAGTGAGAGGCGGATCAAGTTATATTTATACAATGAAAAATGTATTTTGTAATTAGATAAAATATGAATTGTAGATATATAAGAGGCAAATAACTTGGATGCGATGTCTATTTTATGATTTTATTCATATACTTCCCTAGACAAGCGATACTGTCGTATATTTGTATGCAGAATCATTGAAGGGTAATAGAAGGGTCGTAATAAATCTATATATTGCAAGGGCATACCCTCAATGAATTATGACAAGCTTTTACAGATAAACTCAAGAAGTATGAAGATATTTGAAAAATCCTGCGAACCTGTTGAAATCTTGCAAATGAATTAATTATATCTATATTTAATGTACTTGACCAGCAAAATATTCAACATACGGTCTAACAAATGTAATTTTAGCAATTAGATAGAAGAATCTATATAGGTTCGCAGCACTTTTCACAAACTAAAAAGAGTGTTGAAAATAGTTATATGTTAAACATAGATTTTTAACTTGGTTATGCCCTTGCAATATTAGAATTTATAGATAACCTCAATACTTCAGGTATAATTGCTAAAATCACGTGACTGCCACATCACGTGACAAGTCTAAATAAGAAATCTAATCGTCTTCAACATGTAGTTTTCAACCACATTGCATTTGTCCGATAATAGTAAAGTCCTAAAAAGAAACGCCCATCCTTGTAAAGAATACATTTTCTATCTAAATTCGCCGATATTTCCATTTGGCACCTTAACTGTACTGCGTACTGATGAATGATCCAAATCAAATGATAACACATGTGTTCAATACACATCTTTATCTAGAACTATATAGGAAGTGACAAACATCTAAAACACAAAACCAAAAAGTAAAGATAATAAATTTCCGGATATTACAACTCGTGCGTTTTGCTTTTCAATCGCAAGAAAGTCTGATTATGTGACCAACTGCATGTCATTGAAAATTGAATTTCAATTTAATTAGTATCTTTATATAGGGAAAGACATTGGCAAATGTAAAATAGTCAACAATAACGTTGCAGCCCCTGTACTTATGATTTTTATTATGACGACACAAAGGTTGAATGCCGTGCAAAAACTAGTGCAAAGTCATTATCGAAATTCAAAATTCACGCTCACATTATACAGTAATGACTGTTCCTTCAGTTTAGCTGTACAAGTGATGTGTATATCATATTTAATCAGATATAATTTACAAGTTTTCAAAGAAACGACATTTTATCAATCAACAATAAACTTAAAAAATGTAAATATATTCATTGAATTGCAAATATTAGATTGTATATTTCAACGTGTCAAAACAGGGACGGCCATGCTGACAAATTGAATAACGCGCATTATTCAATGCTTAATTGATTAATTTATTAAAGTTATGGTTGCTACAGTATACTTCTGCACACGTAAAAAATGGCAATATTGTCTGCCAGCGGAAGATTAGGATCACTAAATAAAACAACTTTTGGTTAGTGTCGATTTGAAACGTAAGATTGTAAATGGATCTTTTTCTGGGGTTATTCAAAAACGGGACACGTACGTAAAAGAACAGGTGCAGTGATCGCAGAACTGCATTACATTGAAAACTGATAACTTGAAAGGTGACACGTTTTGAATGCATGTGCAATCTGCAGTAAATTGTAAATCAAAGTACTGAAGTTACTAACGGGAGTTGATTTTAATGTCAGTTTAAATGAAATTCAACTTTTATCTAATCTGACTGCATTTTAATCTTCTCAAATTATAAACAATATGGCCACTTTTGACTTAAAAGTCTGTATAGGTTTACTTGTAACACGATTATTCAAATAAGGTCAAGGTTCCTCTGGTTAGAAGAACATTTACTTTTGTTCAGAGTCTCAATTACAGATGAGGCGCCACCTCTGATGTCAAGGTAGCGCAACGAGCATATTTAACATTTTGTGTAGAGTTGTGAAGAACTTTTGTCCATGTCTAAACGACCTGCAGAAAAATACATATCTAATACTTTGTTTATTCATTGGTATATTTTTTTCCTACAAATAATTCAATCGGAGTAAAAATAATTGCTCCGGATGACTATTTAACTAATTGACGTTGACCTGCGTTGCATAAATCGGCACTGCATGGTGCAAAGGAAACCTGTTTATGACACTTAAAGTACATGAATTATTTTACATTGGAGTAGCAACAACACATTTTATTTTTTTTCTTTTAATAGTTAAAGAAAAGAGAAAATTTTATTTCTGTAACGTTATATGTGATTACAGACGCGGAAGAGTTAACGATCGTTTCAACATTGTTTCAATATTTTTGGCTGACGTCACGTTACGAAGGGGTGCTGGTCCACATGCTCCAAATAAATAGACATATACAAGTTTATAATTTCAAATTTTAAAATGTTCCTGAGTTGTCTCCCCACCGTCTTTTACAAGTTTTGGAATTTTTAATAGTAAATTTTATCGATTCTAAACCATAAAAATAATTATATGGTTTTTCTTATGTACTTCCTTAAAGTTTGTATTTTCTAAGCTTTTTTTAAGCTTTGTTTTGTTTTCCCTTTTAGTTCCTCTACATAATTGTTCAGAAATATTTTTTTTCTAATACCTAAATTTCTTCTAATAATTCTTTTTCTTCATTAAGTTGTTTTCTTTTTATATAATTATGCAGAGTACGAGATGCTTTTACCTCTTACTTCCGTGGTAAAGAGGGTGTTGCAGAAACTCGTGATTATTCCCTAAATCGAGAAGGACATTTAAATACCCACGACGCATGAAGAGTTATCTCTAAATATAGATAATACTACGTAGATGACTTTATTTATACGACGGGTATGTCCAGCTTGTTATAACAACAATATCACATTTTACGTTTATTTCATGCATAGTTTTTTTCTTAACATAGAATGGCGACCTGTAAGTAAACTTTTTATCACATATATGGTCACTGTCGCCATATGGCACGAGAAAAGTTAGAACGATAAAAAGCTCAATTAATGGCAAGTGCATCTCGCACATTTTGAAAGATGTACTTTAGACAGCGTGTGTTAATATTTTTCTGGGTTTTTTTAAATATATAAAAATGTGTCCAATAATCACGCTGTTGATGCAATATCCAAGAAATCCCATTGAGTCATTTCAATTTAGTTGTTTCAAGTCAAATCTGAGCCACTAATTAACAGAACAATAATGAAACGAAATGCATATGAAAAATTAAATTATTTGAAATGATAGTACTTTATTTTTCAAGACATCGCCACTAAATAATAACCTTAAATATATGTCTTATTAGTTTTAGATCACAATATCAAGGAAAACAATTTAATCATACATACATTTAAAATATTACCAATTAACTTTCTGACATTCTTTCCCTCTCTCTTTCTCTCTCAAGAGAGATGTTACATTGTACTTCTACTTTATAGGGAAAAAAAATTGTATATATTAATACCAGCCATTCCATGATTCGAACCCGTTCTCAGGTAAAATAATCTTTGCATATAGTCCACACGCTTTACCACTAGACCAGCTCTGACAATTAAATATCATGTGCTATTTTATGTACACATTTTGCATTTCGGATAGATAATAATTTTTCTTCGATTTTTGTGATTTTCAAAAATATGCTTCTTTGAAACAAAAATCGGAAATTGCAGTTTTGAAGAAAAATCCCGTCATTTTATGCTTATATCAAATTCATTCTTTTTCAAGGAGGCAGTTTTTCAGAACAATGGGGATTTGAAAAACAGAAAACTTGACTTATTTTGCTATGTGACTAATTTACACTTCATTTAATAGCAAATTGGAAGTAGATATGCAGTTTTTTAAATATTGTTCTACATTGTGCTCTATATACCGTTGTATCTGAAAGAAATTTAAGACCGTTTTCTGTTACTTAAAATTTTTCTTTTAAACTGCTACAACTTAAGGAAAAATAACAAAAGAACTGCAAAACCCTCTTTATAGAAATAACTAATCATCAATAGTACAAATATATATATACATTGTATATATATATATATATATATATATATATATATATATATATATATATATATATATATATATATATATATATATATATATATATATATATATATTCAACTGAAACAGTATCAATATTTTTAAAAATCATACAAAGGAACATCGTATTGCTCTTTACATTCTTTCCATTCAAAATATCATCATATGATCTAAATATTGCTTATCACTAAGTAGGGAATTGTTCAATTTCCATAAGCCTCTTCCCTTTATAAATTCATTGAAAGTTAAAATCATTAATATAATGAAATGATCAGACCTGTAACTTGGTTTAATTGTACATGTACATGCATTAAAAGAAGGTAGAAATCACTAGGGCATTATAAAACAAGAGGCCCAGGGGCCACATCGCTCTCCTGAGCACTTTGGCTAGGAAAAGCAGAAATCAGTCTTGAAAAGTTTAAATGTAAAAGTTGGGGGGGGGGGTTATGATTTGAACTTACTTGAATCTACACTTACTAAGGATGCTTTTGAATAAATCTGACACAAAATAGCTGTTGCTGATTTTTCCTATATATTCCTATGTAAAACTTTGATCCCCCACTCGTTGCCCCACCCTACCCCCAGAGGTCATGATTTGAACAAACCTGAATCTATACTATCTGAGGATGTTTGCATATAGATATGACCAATCATAGCTTTGTTCTTCTTGAGAAGAATATTTTCAAAGATTTTCCCTATGTATTCCTATGTAAAACATTGATCACCCATTGTGGCCCAACCCTACCCCAGGGGTAATGATTTGAACAAATTAACTTGAATCTACACTACCTGTGAATGCTTGCATATAGATATGAACAATCATGGCTGTGCTGTTCTTGAGGAGAAGATTTTTAAAGATTTTTTCCTATGCGTTCCTTTGTAAAACACTTATCGCCCATTGTGGCCCCACCCTACCCTCGGGGTCATGAAGTGAACAAACTTGAATCTACACTACCTCACAATGATTCCACAAAAGTTCCATATTTTCAAGCACAGTGGTTCTTAAGAAGAAGATTTCGGCTTGGCCAAAATCAGGTGCCCATGTTGGTTGCAGATTAGCAAAAAAAATAAAGTCAAATGAAATGTATTACAAGTATGTTCTCTGTAATACTACATCCTTTTGACAGATTGTCTGAAATTTCGGTCCATTTCTGTCAAGCGGTTAAAAAGATTTCACACTTGCTATAGCAAAGATCCAAGTGGGCCACGGATTATACATATTCATGTATGAAAATTTCAAACTTACTTGGTTATAATCAAAGAAAAACTGTGTCAGATATTTTTTGATTGACTATTTTGAGGACCCTGGGCTACGGACTATACATATACATGTAGTGTTTTTCATTTAAATTTTCATTAGAAAAATAGTTGCACGTATCAGTAAATATTTGTTAAAATTATCATCTTAGAGTTCATTTGGATATTAAATCAATTTATACAAAAATTCTGTAAATTAAACAAAATAAAACGAGAACTTCATATAAATTCACAATATCAGTAAAATATAAATTGTCAGAACAAAATAATACATGTCAGAATTACACGAAATTGGTGTTTTGATAACAAAACATAGTTTAAGACCATCCAAAGGCCAAGAATGAGCTTTAATTTAGAATCTTAGAAGGAGGGCTTTCATGTGAGCAATGGGGCTACGGACTATACCGTTTAGCATCTCTATTGTGGACAATCAACTTAAAGAAAATACATTTGTATAATTAAATTTTTAGCATTTTTTTTTATTATTTAGTTTTCTATAACAGTTCACACCACTTAGTTTGAGTATTTATAATACCATACTTAAAAATCAATTATCTCATGCACTGTGTACTTTCAATGCCAAATGAAATTCCAGTTCAACTAATTAAAGCATAATTGGACCAGGTGTTCAAATTATAATGAATAAAAGCAACAGGAGCTGTAATCAAATCAAGGCATAATTTTTTATCGGGGGGGGGGGGGGGGGGTGTTGATGTTGTTGTTAACGGACTATATTGCTTCATATTTTTTCCAATTTTATTTTAATGTAATACATATATAGCTCAAGATGGTCATTCAAAAGGTGTATCAGTATATAATTTACCATGATCATATGGTGTAATTCATAAAAAAATACAAAACATCATTGACCATTTGAAGTAAAAACATAATAGTACAATATTCAGCCATAAAGAATCAATGCTATTTTTTAATTAACAATTCAGTGACAAGTAGATTGGATGGCGCAATGACAAGAGTGAAGGTCTCACTTTGTACAAAATGGCAAAGTAAGGAGTTGATCCTTATGTTTTAGGATAAAATTCCACTATGGGATGTTAAGACTGGTTGATGAGAGCTAATAAACCATTGAAGCCCCCTTTTGCAGTAGATGCAAGTAGATGTAGGTAGGAAAAATGCAAGTAGATGTAGATAGGAAAAATCTCTTGCTGATACAGAAGTACGTTTATATGGTCTGTAGATTTTCTAAATTTATCTGTAGAGTCCGTGCCCCTTTTGTAAGTAGGATATGTGTGGCCAAATATTCTTTGAAAATTATCCCAATGTTAATTATTCTAAATGGATTGATAGGATGTACTTTATCATCATGTATATATTTAGAAATATATTGTAACCACAAACATGACAGGACGTACTAAAGAAGCAAGCCTTTAGTTGAAAAATGTTAATTTTTAGACAATTTATCTTTAATTACAGTGGTATTTGTATTTAAAAACATTGCATTTGTTAACAAATGTGGTTTATAAACATATTATTGTATTGTAATGATTGTATCAATATGACTTTTTCTGGAAGTTATTATATTAGGGCTACGGACAATACAGGGCTCATTTTTCTATAACCTCTTTCAATGTTAGCGCGAAAACTATTCATTACTTTTTTTTTTTTTTTTTTTTTTTTTTTTTTTTTTTTTTTTGCTTAACTGGTAACTGTGAAAATATTTAATAAGAGCATGATTAATTATACATTCTTTTGTTGAACACAAATTATAATAAAATATGGGGCTACGGACTATACAAAATAATAGATCACTATGGGGAAAAAATACAAAATGTGCAAACACTTTACCATATAATCACTATATTTTTCTCATAGTACTTTATTTCTTAAGTAAAATAAAAAAATTAAACACATTATATTTGCTCTTTTTTATGCTAGAAATTATGCATTTATTCCAACATTGATAAATCTTGAATTATTAAACAAAGGTTTATCTTCACATATTTATTTATAATTTCCACAGTTTTTATCATTTTTCTTTTCTGTAAAAAATAAACTTAACCAGAATGATTTTTCTGTGATAAAGTATATTTATTTTGGAATGTTTCTTTCAAAATAATTTTAATTAACCATTTTTAAAATGTAAAAAATCAAGTGCAACAGCATAACGCTTCAAAAATTATGAATCTTTAACTTTTTTTTTTCTTCAAAAATGCAGATACTATATATATGATATTATATACCAACGACAACGCCAACAACAACGACGACGACGACAGACAAAGGACAAATTTCGATCAGAAAAACTCACTTGAGCCTTTGGCTCAGGTGAGCTAAGAGTCTACCTACTTTGTTTAAAAGGAACTTTTCAAGTACCTTTTCTCTAGCTTTTGGGTTTTTAATTGATTCGTAATTTTAGCAGTATAGTTGTGGATTTAACACTAAATAATAATCTTCACGCCATATAACATTGTTACAGTTCATTTCTTCAATGGACTGTTGAATATTTTTTAAAAGTTTTGTGTATCAGTATTTGGTCCATATGCTGTGCATAAAACAACCTCATGACCCTCTATACATGTGTTCAGAATGTGATAGTTTCCATATTTATTGCCTTTTCTTAAACATACTTTAAAATCAAAATTATTATAAAAAAGTATTCCCACCCCTATTGAATTTGAAGTAAAGCAACTAAAATAACATTGGTATCCACACAAGTTTCTAACCTCATTTTCTATATTACTGGGGAAATGAGTATCTTGAAGACAATAAATATTATAATTTAGACTTCGTAAGTAGTTAAAAACAGCTTCTCACTTTTGAATATCACCTTGACAATTAGCAGATAATACTTTAATCTCCATCAAAATTTAAAATCAGAAGCTCTTGAGACCTGCTTGAAGATAAACTGAAGTAGGTTATTTCCTGCATACATGTAAATAGAGGGAAAATAGAGATAGCGAAGACGCATAAGATAGTAGAGAAAGAAAACATCTGAAAGACAAACATTTTAAAAAGTCTAGTGAAATGACAACAAGCTCTCGTTGTTTACAATTACAAGCAAGTTCCCACTGATGTACAATCTCTTTACAAGTTAGCCTACCATGGTGTGCCGATTGTCCCTGTCTATACAGGAAGTTTTTTAGGTGGCCGTTAGTTCCAAAAATCAACTTATTCTCACTGGCTTGATCTGTTTAAGAAATTGTTCTTACGTAGAACATGGTCCAATCTACTGGGAGACATAAATTCCGTATGCAATTGATAATAGTTTAATGAGGGAAGTTGACGAAAGAAAAATTGAAGTAATCACATTTGTCATAAAGATTTGTTGTTAGTTTACCATTAACTTCTTTCTTCCAGTTAAAATAATCCAAATATGAAACAAATGTGTCAAACTCCGTGCAGTTATTTACTTCGAGTTCGAAGGGATAATAAAAATCAAAGTAGGAATGAAAATGAATTTTTAATTGATAAGACGTCGTTGATATATCTCAATGTTCAATCGAAGGCAACAGCAAGAGACTTCTTTTCATGTAGAACTATTTAAGTAACTCGTATGAATTCAAAAATAGGTCTGCTAATAACGGGGTGAAATTAGTACCTATGGGAATTCCAACAGATTATTAGAAGACTTGATCTCCAAAAACTACATCCGTTCGATATTGTCAATCAGAAACTCAAGCATCTTTCTAACACCAACTTCGGAGCATTTTGTGTACAATAAGAATGTTTTTGTTTTTTGAAAAGTCGTACGTCTTGACGTTATTGATTTTGGTAAAATTTTGTAATTTCAGTTTTTAAGTATTCACATCTGATTAACACCATTTTTCGATTATATTGTTGTACAGAACACCTTAAGTTTCTTCTTCACTGCTTTATTTTTAATATATATATATATATATATATATATATATATATATATATATATATATATATATATATATATATATATATATATATATATATATATATATATATATATATATATATATCAGAATTCACACAATAAACAGGAAAACCCTTATAAACGCAAAATACGATTAACATAGGTATACTAATAAATGCAAAATACGACACGATAAACCTGATACAGGTATAGAGTCTTTTCGTAACCAGACCATCTCGTTACCTGAATCACTCGTAACCAAATCGGCTCGAACCCAATACGTCTACTCGTAACCAAAAGGCAAAAGTCAAGTCTTAGCCAAGACTGGCTTTCTTTTTTGGTGAGGGGGATTAGAAGTCAGGAAATTTTACATCATAATCCTTTCACTTTTTTTTGGGAGGGGAGGAGAAGTCAGGTCGTACCCTCGGCAAATATCAAATCTTTGTGTAAAGTTTGTAGATTTGAAGACTCCCTTGCTTTGCCTGAGCAATAAAAAGAATAAATTAAATAGTTATAGTTATCCATGAAGAATTTTAGTCAGAAATATATATAATTATTATACTTTCATGTTAAATACTAAAATCTGATTGGTTTAGACACATTTAACAATCCGTAATATTACCCTCAGCGTTAGCAACACACTTGACAACGGGTAACATTACGAAAATATCACATGCGTTCAAATCATGCGCGTACGGTTCACCGTAGAATTCTCAAAACGTCGGTTGTGCGTTTGAAAGAAGCCGAATAAACGACGTCAATGAAAGCTTGCGTCCGATGTGGCTTACTTGAAAAAGACAAACGACAGACGAAACATCCTTGCGAGTGCAAACTTTAGGTGATAAAGGACTTTTTGAGTAGCGAACAAATAATAAAGAGGTTGGTAAATCTTTTACGAAGCTTTCCTATTGGGAAAAATAGAAGTGGGGAGTTTGAAAGCTTTCTAAGCGTGAAGTTAACGTCGATCTCCGAATTTTTTAATGACATCCGAAATCAATAAGACATTCAGTATAATAAAATAAATAGTGCACGTTTTTGAGGGTAACAGTTGAAATTGACACCCCTCGGAAAACCATTGTCAACCTCCGCTGACGCGTCGGTTGACAATGGTTTTCCTTGGGGTGTCAATTTCAACTGTTACCCTCAAAAACGTGCACTATTTATATAATATCCTATCTGTCCTGGAGCCTGCGCTCTTCTTTGCTACGTAAAATAGCATTCACCAACTCGTACAATAAAACAAAAGAGTTTCGAAAACCTTATACAGGCACGTAAGACCTGTTATCAAGTTTACTTTTCCAACCTAAGCAATAAGCAGGACTGGCCCTTGCAGAATTCAGTCTGGAACTGACTAAGAGTTCCGATGTCACTGCTTATCTAATCTAAACTATAACCTTCAAAGTAGTGCGAGCCAAAAAATAAACAAGTTAAAGTGATGCAAAGCATCAAATCGACCCCAAAAATATATCATTTAAGCATTTTAAAGAAATTTCGCAGAAAGGAATCCAAAGGAATTTAAAAAAAAATCATTCATGGTACAAATTTTTATACTTTAATTTTCAGTATGATCAAACAAAATTAGATAAATTCATGGATATAAAAATAGGATAGTGTCATCATAAAAATATTTGTCTCAATACAAATGCAACAAATATCTAAAATGACTAATTATGAATGTCTGAATGCTTATAAAAAATGGACGTACAAACTGTGCTGATATCCGATGTTCTATATCAAAATATATATGAAGTTAAAAAAATCCTTATGTCATTTGCAACTGTAATTAATGTATTCAAAACACATTTTACTTCTTAAAAACTTTTCCAATTTATTAGTTATTTTAGGCACTGTAATTCATATCCTGAAACTCAATGTACATTCTTATTCTATAACTTATGCACGCCCATCTTGGGGAGCAGTTCATGCAAGAACTATTTATAAAATAATAAATTAATGAATTTCTGATGAGAAATGAAAAACGAACTGAAACTTAATAACAACCATTAAGACAAAGTATAAAGCGAATTTTTAAAACTTTTATTCATGACTTTTATGTTTGTTATTTCATCGAGGCAATGAAAAAATAACGCCTCAATTCCCAATGTGCACATTCTAACACAACTACAAATAAATAGGCCGCTCCTGCGGCCGAAAATAAAAATTCCCAACAGTGACGAGATTGACTAGCTGCTGTGTTTATTCAACGTATACTGATAAGCCCGTTTGTTTCTTTAATGTACTCAAAGGTTAATTTATTAATTTTAATGTACGAGTAGCGCTATATTCCTTTAAAGTAATGGAGACGAGGCCCTGAAGGGCTACGAGTATATTAACCAGCGTAAAATCCACTTTCTTAAATGCATGTCATTATTGTTTGTTAATATATAATAAAGAATATTCATAAGATATACTGTAAATATTCATTTAACATATTAGTAGTATTTATTTATATATAGAGAGAAATTAAGGCGAAAGAAGTGTACTGAAGTTATGTAAATCCACTGTCAATCAACAATTTCGGTAGCGTAGTGAGTGAGTACATAACTTTGAAGGTGAAGGTACCGAGTTCGATTCTCAACAGTGGCACATTTATTTTCTTTATGTGAAAATAAACTTGCTAAAAGTTCTTTCCTCGGTAGAGGTACGGGAAGGAGAATATGCACATAACAAATTCTGTTTTCAATGTAATTTGCAACTCTCCATTCCTGAAAAATAGTGGAGAGCTCAAACAAAAGAGTGACGTCACAGGTGCATTTTACGGACAAAAAATCACTTCTCGCTTGAACGGACTTAGCCAGATGGCCAAGTAACATGCCTCAGACTTTTTGGAGGGAAGATAACATGAGAAACATCATTTGGTTGCAATGATTACAAATATGCAAGAATAAGCTCAATGTCTGTGAAAGATTAACTTTTAAATTCGGAGAAAGAAACATAGCTGTTGAGGAACTGCTTTTAATTATGTTTATGAATCAACTTACTTTGTACCAATACTGAATGTTTTATGAGAATTATGCATGGCAACAAGAAAGTAGGAAGGCAGTTTCATTGAATGCTGCTGTGTTCTTACTTCAGAGTTGACAAACAGAGTGTCAATATTTCTAAGCCAGAAAAAAGTCTTAGGCGAGATTTATTGCACCCAAGTTTAATTTTTCTTGTTTGTCCTACACCTGATTTTTAAGTATGCCTTCCCTTACCCTCCAAGAAAAGTAATAATGTTGTTTGTTGTTTGCTTGCCATGCCAAAAAAAAACATAATTCAAGCAGGGGAAAAAATCAAAACCTATAAACTATTTTGGGCATGCAACGAATAGATACAAAACTTAATTGATTACTAATACTTTGTTTTGCCTAACCTATTTAATTTCTTTATGAAAACATTTGTAAAATGTATATACAATTTTTTTTATTTTTTGTTTCAATAATTGTCAGGTCAGTGTGTTGGTTGTATTGTTATTCTTCTTAACAAAATGAATTCATCATAAGATTATGAATGAAATTACCTTTTTATTACTTTTACAAATTAAAAATTTCAGTTTAATGATAACTGAAGTATATACACACAGCATATGTTTATAATTTCAAAGACACAAAAAGAACCCTCATGGAATCTTGTCACTGAATGAAGTGCCCTTTTGATTTTTGCATTACTGTGCCCTTTTTAGGATTTAGAATAAATATTAATTACGTATTTCATGAAGATCGAAAGGTCAAAGTAAGCAGGAAGTACTTATTACTAAGGTTCCAGAAGACAAAATGGGATAAGCTGATTTCGATTCCGACTTTCGTTACATTAGCATATACGTATATAGATATACATTAACTTTAAGGTTTTAAATTGTTTTCTTATAGCTAACCATTTTTTATACCTATAACATACGATTGTTTATACTTAAATTCTTTTGGAAAATAGTTTTAAATTTAATATTCTTAGAAATATTTTACAAAATAACGAACAGTGATCATTCAGAAACGTCAACATAAACAATACAAATGAAATGATCACAGAAGCATAACACAGGCATTTAATAAACAACAAACATGGCGCAGCATGGTATATGATGATTACTATTATTCTACTTTCATATATGCTCTCCTTTTTGAGGCAATAATTTGGCGCATATCTTAATTATCACTCATACTCTCTTTAATTGAATCAGCTTCTAATATTCCTAATAAGTAAAGAAACCGCCAGCACGTTTAAAGATGTTACAGATCAATTAGTCATTAATTGAATTGCGTACCGTAAATTATCACTATTGATCGCAAACTGTATCGTTTTAAATTTTATCCCGCTTCTTAATTAATTTCTAAGTACCGGTAGATAATTAAGTCCTGATTAATTCCTAATACATGCACCTATAATTTATCTCCATTTGAGTGCAATATTATTACGTTACAAGTTTTCATTATTTTATTTGAGGGAGCCAGGCAGCTGGTAACATGATTCTTGGTTACCGAGTGACTTCTGCCTCTTGACATAATATACAATAGGATCGGATACAGGATATGATAGGATATACGCACGATACGATAGGATATACGCACGATACGATAGGATATAAGCACGATAGGACACCATAGAATTTTCAAGAATAACGTTGCGAGTACTGTAATGAAAATAATAGGATTTAAAGGACGACATGGTTTATTTTTGATAATTTCATTTTAGATTTTCTCCAAGAATTTGTAACCATTTTATTGATTTAAAGTGCTAATTTATGTTTTCCCCATTTCTCAGACTCCTTCATTTCAAAGTGATTTACGCATGAACATTGACAAAATGACTTGAGTTGTTACATGTTCAAGCAAGTTTGTTTATGGTAAGTCTGTCGTTGAACTTCAATTGAATTATGCTTTAAAAGGTTTAGAAATGTGTTGCTTCATGTGATAAATGTTTATCAAGTCTGATATTCATTTACTGTGTAAACCAATTAACCATTTATTAAGTAAGATTGATGAAAAATGCACTTCGTTATGTTTACCGTCTTTCACACGATAAATATGTTGAACACTTTATAACATTTAAGTGATAATTTTATTTGATAAATTAAACACCTTGAAGTGTTTTAAAATTGCCGTATACTCATGTTTAAGGGATTAACATTTATTGTAAACAACACATTTAAGCGTTAAGTTGTTTAGGTTAGCATGTAATCTTTAAGCTTTAACAAATAAGATGTTTATTTTATTTTATTAATTTTTTCCTGTTTATTTGATCTTAAAATATTTTTTGTATTTAAAGAGAATATAAGAAACAAGTATTTAAATGTTTTACCCCATGTGTTTAGTATTTAACCATTCCAACCTATTTATACTAGTTCTTTAACACCTCAATGGATTGGGTTTTTTTTTTATTATCTTATGCAATTTGTTGTTCATTTTTATAACACTTCCCTTTTTGTATTAAGATTCTATTTATTGCACGTTTTAGGTTGTTTAAACAAAGGGTTCACGTAAATTACAAAAACAAAAAAAGTTTACGTACCAAATGAAATACCCACTTCAAGATGATCAGCAGGATTTGAGCTACGGTATTGATCATGTTGACTATGACTCCGTTCTATTTATGATACAACTGAGTGATCTTCAATATCTTATGTCATGGCCTCATTTCTGATAGCGGCGTCTGCCAAGGAAATCTATACACTTGTAGTGTTTTTTTTATCGAAATATTTAATATTTAATATCTTTTTAAATATACTGCTTTTAAATATCATGTAGTTGATACATGTATTTGCTGATTTTAAGATACATCAATTTCAGATAAAAATCCATTTAAAATGAGTCAAAATGCTTTCAAAGAAATTTGAAGCAATACTTTTTTAAATCAGCAGACATACCGTATATACTCGCTTATAAGTCGGTTTTTTGGGAGTTAAACTTGGCTCCAAAACTCTTTATCCGACTTATACGCGAGTTATAAAAGAGAATGGTATTTAAGCCGGTCAATCCCTCTAATTGAAGCTTAAAAAATAGAACCGACTTATAGGCGAGTATATACGGTATCTTTAAAATTATTGTTAATTTACTGGAATTTATACAGCACAAAAAAAATATTCTTAGCACAACGTACAAGTTTATTTTTTCCTGCAGTATTTTTTTTTTTCAATTTTGTCAGATGAAAAAGTCTTTGTGTGACTTTTTGTAATTAATAGCTTTTGATCGAAGAAATAAAGAAAAAAAGTATACCTTTATAGGCAAACAAGTGAGAATTATTTAGTTTTATTTTCTGTTTTCATAAAAATGACCTTTCAACACTAAGACAACGGTACGTTTACATTGATGAATACATAATTATACAAAATATGAAAATAATGAGGTTTTGCATTTATCGTGTCGTATGCTGCGTTTATCGGGTTAAGCATTTATCGTGTTTTACATTTATAAGATTTTTCGTTTATCGTGTGCATTCAGAAGGTTGTTCACTGGCTGAAACTTGCTGGAGGATTCTATGTTTATAGCCTGTTTTGTATAACTTGCGATGTAGAGATGAAAACACCCTCGTGTGTGTGGGTGAGCTGACTTAAAAGTAAAATTCAAACTTGCCCCAGTACTTTCTGCATACAATGGTATACGATAGATTGATTATGTAGTTAATAGTTCACAATAATTGTTTACTAGTATCACCTGGGCCGATGCCAATTTTGTGCAAGAGTAAGGAACGAATCCGGGGAAGACTTATGTACATTTCATTCCTAATTATAAACGGTGAGAGTCCTGTTACTCAAAATACATTTGTGGAAAACTGCATTAATTCACTTCAGTTTTATACAGAACATGCTCTGTTTAATACAATGGAGAGTTAAATAATAGAACAAGAGCCCAGCTGTATTATGTAAATAAAAATCTTAAATGAATGCCTATGATAGCATAACCGGATATAAACCGTGCTTATAAACCAGCCATAAAATAAAATATGGAAATGCTGATTTACAGTACTATTTTTTCAGTCTTACTCTACCTCCATGCAAATTTTCTTTGAAATATCTTTTCAAAGAAGCCCTTGACAACAAATTTCCGATCTTCTCATGTACCGGGTAGACAAAAATTACGACCTTTCAGCACGCTAAACACACGAGATTCTGACGTCTTATCCGGAGTTATTACGTCTTAAAAATAAGAAAGTGACATCGGAATAAGTGTAAATTTTCCAGCTCTTTTCAATGATACCAAATTTATTAACTAATTTTTTATCAGACAGTTATTTGTACCCAAAGTAAGGTCTTGTCTCGCTTAATATACCTGTAAAACATGAAAGCCCTATCAGCAACCATTGAATAGATATGGAAAAGGTTAAAGTTTTTTCTTCAATAGCATGTCAAGCATCAAGGTCGAGGTCAAAATTAATGGTGCCCAAGGAAAGGCCTTCTCCCATGAAATACACAGGTGAAATATGAAAGCTGAAGCATCAATCGTTTTAAAGTTATGACCAAGGTTAAAGTTTTTCAAAAGTAGGTCAAACTCCAAAGTCAAGGTCTATGGATTACAATTGTTGGTATCCAAAGTAAAGATCTTGTCACAAGGATTACATACATGAAGTATGGGAGCCCTAGCACCAGCTATTCAAGTTATGGCCAAGGTTAAAGTTTTCCAAAAGTAGGTCAAACTCAAAGATGAAGGTCAAAGGGTCAAAATTATTAGTATTCGAAGAAAGGTCTTGTCAGAAGGATTACATAAGTGAAGTATGAAAGTCCTAGCACCAACCGTTCAAAAGTTATGGCCAAGGTTAAAGTTCGAATAAAAAATTGTAAAACTGGGTCAAACTCCAAGTTCAAGGTCAAAAGGTCAAATATGATGGTACCCAAGGAAAGGTCTTGTCACAAGGAATACATATGTGAAATATTAAGGCCATAGCTCCAACCAATGAAAAGTTATGGGCAAGGTTAAAGTTTTTGCGGACAAACAGAGAGATAGACAGACAGACGGACGGACGGACGGACAGGGCAAAAACTATATACCTCCGAATCTTTTATACGGGGGCATAAAAACTAATGTGGTTTGATGCATTTTAAGCCGTCGGACAAACTTATTATAGCTGGGAAAACTCAAAGCTTTGCAAAAGATTGGTAGAACGCTGCTTTAGGGATTTTTCATCGTGAAAAGACGTTCAGATTTCCTCCTGTGTATCTCTCAATTTAATAATATTCATTTAAATTTCAAGACATTTATAAGTAAGAAGAAAGTTTCTTTGATGTGACGACTTTGTTTCTTTCATTAAGGTATGTGTATAGGTTATCAAAGAATACCTGATAAGATACAAGGTTTGGAACCTAGCGCATAATCAAGTGGCTATCGTTGTTGAGATTTCATGTAAGTTTTCAAAAAAAAAAAAAAAAAAATAATAATAATAATAACGTTCTCAAGTACCAGTAACGCATTTGACGTTCCTATATACAGGATGGCAACATATTGTCTCAACAGCATTTTCTACAGGAAAATGGCACAAATGACACATCTGAAAAATTATAAGGACTAAGTTACTCACTTAAAATCAATATCGTGATCAATTCTTAGATCATAAAGAATCAGATCAGTGGTTACAAGACATTTGTAAGGTTTAACGACTAGCCACTCTAGCCAGAGTTTCAAATTCTATGATCATTTCAAATCAATGGTTGCCGAATACCATTTGTAATATTTAACAATAATTAACTCTATCCAAAGAACGCTAATTTAGAAATGATTCAATGTCAATGCTGCAAACAGCTGTGACATAGATTTTAAATATTATTCGATTTCCACGATTTAACAAGGTGAAGACGTTTTATTTTCGATTTCTTTCTTTCAAAAGCGTTTACGGACGTTGTATTGACACTATTCAATGACCCTGAGTGCCGAGTATAGGTATAAATTTGCAGCTCCCCCCCCCCCCCCCCCCATCGGCAAGTGGTGATTGAAAAGTTCTCGAGAGAGACGTTAAACAATAAACAAACAAACAGACTTGATGATACAAGAATATCAACAATCTCGTTTTAAATAAATATTTCCAAAATTCTATAGTAAATACAGTCTATTGTTAAGTTGAATTTTGACTGACGTTTTTCATACAAATTGCTAGGTCATATTTTTCACATTGATTTTCAGTTTTCAGGACAAGGAACACACGTCGGTTGTGACCGGTCGACAGGGGATGCATATTCTTATTATTTCATGGCACCTGATGCCAATTCTAATGTTTTAAGAGGTCTGTGTTTGCTCTTCTCCCAACTTGTATTGTTTCAATGGACTTTCGAGCTTGATTACTGTTCATTATCTTCGGATTTAATTGAAGAAATAAGCAGAATCAAAGTATTTACATTTTTGCTAAGCAGTGATTGTGCTTGCATTTATTAAATGTAAAACTTTACTTTATTCATCCCAAATTTTGATAGTTAATATGGCATATGTTTTTATTTATATACTGAAAGTCTTATTTTATCTCTTAAGAAAATTAAATTCGTCCCCTCCCCTAAACATTCTCGCAAGGGCCGTTAAGAATTTCATGTGAAGTAGATGTGAGAAGAGAGGGGGTCTTGTTTTATGAAAATTATGTGTTAAGTTTTAACAGATATTCATTATTTTTCTGATAAAAAACCGTGCAAAAACACAGTGAGAGGTGTGTTCTTTCTATTTAAAAACAGTTATTTAATCAGCTTTAAAAGACAAGCACTGCAGTAGTGTGACTGTCAAAGAGAAAATTGATTATGCAATACAAACAGTGTCATTCATTTGGAGAAAATTTTCATGTTCCGTAAAATGAGGTTGAAAATCAGGACACACATGCTGGTAATTAATGTTCACAAAATGGAAAATCTTTACTTTTTTAATGCAGTAAATCTTAACGTTTGTGTTTTTAAGGCTGCAAAGATTAAAGTGTTTAAATTTTACGGATTAATGGAATAGGTAAAATAGGTAAAATTAGCAAAATACGGCATCTTTAATCTTTTATCAGATAATTATACTTACCTCAAAATACAGGTGGGTTTCACATGTTGACAAGTAGCTACACTCCATCCAGGAAGTTGCATCATGTGCACCTTAAAAAGCGTTCCCCTTAATTCAGTGGGACAATTCCACTTAAGTTATAATATTCCTAGTAAATGAGTCTTAAATTATACTGTAGGCCTAGAAAATACCGAAAAAGAAATGAAAAGAGATTGTATCTCTATACAATGTATACAGAACTATAATTGACAAAGTTCATTTTGATTCATCATTGGCTATTTCCTTGCGTAAGACTTATGCACTTGTAACATTTGTAAACAAAGACAATCCAGTAAAAATTATGTCCTAAAAATTACTTGGAGAGTAAGTTAATTTTGACCTTACCACAGATTGTTTTTGTGCACAAGGCCATTATATCGACCATAAATTAATTAAGTGTTGACTTTAACTTGATTGCTGATACCTTTGTATCAACTTATTTGTCAGTAGTCTGCCTCAGTTTAGAAAAGATGGGCACGTAGAACATGTTCTTGCCTATCGAATCAACTGGAAAAATACATCATATGCAGGTGCTAATGGTACTTTGTTACATAAATAAAATCGTTAAGTCGAATATTGACGGACACCCAGAATTTTTACACTGAATTGTCTATTGATTTTTTCGTTTACCCGATCATGACAAAGACCGTACGGTGGGTTTGACTGGTCGACAGGGGATGCTAACTCCTCCTTGACACCTGATTCCTCCTCTTGTTTCAGAGTTCTGTGTTTGTTATGCTCACAATTTGTATGTTTGATTTGACTTTGAACATATATATTGTCAATCAGGAAATCATGCATCTTTTTAATGTTATTTTCAGAGTATTTGTGCGTAGAATCAGAACCAATTGCGCCCCGTTATTAGCAGACCTTTTTTTGTATTCATATGAAGCAGAATTTGTCCAAAGTCTTATACGTGATAAGAAGAAAACACTTGCTGTGGTCTTCAACTCGACTTTTAGATATATGCTGTCTGCTTTCAATATCAGTAAAGGTCTGCACTTGTATATGTTTCTCAGGAAGGAACAGCAAAATGGGTTAGTAATTGTCTAAATTTATAAGCAATGGCTAAGATTTTAAGTACTTTTCTAAGTTTATCAGCACCAGCAGTTTAAAAGTTCAGTATTTTTTTTAAGTTTTGCAGCAAAAACAGTACATTGTCAGTTATGTCTAAGTATGTCAGTAAAATGGGAATGTCATGACATTTCTGTCTAAGTAATGCTGATTTAAATGAAATCAATTTGAATATGTTGTTTTTAAAAAAGTTGAAAAGGTGCCATGATCTTTACTCAAGGTCACTTAATTGACAATGATATAATCAAATCGCGTCTGTGCCTGAGTTTTTGAACCTTTGACTGAAATAGATACAATATTTACCATAAAGTTGCTCTTCATCTAACGGTGTTTCTTGAGCTTAACTTATGAAAAATATCTAAATAGTTAAAAAGATTATACAGATGAACTAAAAATAACTACCAAAAATAACGTCATAACGACGTCGGTAACATTTTTGTCGTGCGAAGATAGGCAAAACCCCATGTTGTGATTATCTTAATATTTTTAAATTAAAGTATTTTACAATCGAATGAAATTTTAAGGCAAAAATCAAAATAGATAGGCACATCAGTATATCAAATTTTGTTGATAACCTCTAATTACTAAAGATTTTATAGCATTTGTGACATTTCTTTTAGATCAACCCTCGTACGTTATTGCCGAATGCATTGAAAATGAAATATCACTGATTGAAAGACATCTAGTCATATTGTGATATCAGAAGTATTAACTGGGAAGAGAAATCTGGCGCCGAGATCAGGAAACATCTTAAGCGTACATCCAAATCTGTTTATTTCACAGAAAAGGTTTAGAGGTCAAAAGTCAACATTACATCTTCAAACTGATGCTGTCTATATATTAGACTTCCAGTTTACTATCAATAAATTTGTTACAAATTATTTAGCTTTTCAATTAAGTCTGACTTTGTTTCATCTTTTGTGAAAATATAAACTATATGTGTTTTAAAGCTTTTCACATAAGAGTAAAAAAAAAGCAAAATGTATGATTTATAATGAATGTTTAATTTTCTCTTTCAGATATAATACTGATCTTCAGATTATTTCATTTGTCAAAAATGTAAAAAGCTGAATTTATAGTTATTCTAGTTTCATGTCATTTTCACGACATGTTTATCATGTCGTGCCTGACTAGATTGTCACTGATTCCCAAAGGAAAATAATTTGTACTTTTCTGTTGTGAATGAGTTCCTCTCTTTCTGCATTTTATCATGACCATCCTTATGGTACCAGGTAATTAGAAAAGTATGGTTCTTTTAATTATAGAGATAAAATTGTAATCATTGGTACCAACATTTTTTCTACTACAGTTTAAAGACAAATTAGTTACAAAATAGAAGGGATTGTGTATCGCCTTACTCTATGCAACTTATCTAATTTGAAGAGAAGACGAAAACAATAACTTCCATGCAGTATTACTGGTGAACACGGGAGCACCAGCTTCAATAATAAAAGCAGGATTTACTTTTTGTTGCTTTCTTTAGAAGAAACGACCCTTTATAGTTTTCAGGTTTTACTCACAGACGACCTTCATAAATTTTGGATTCGCTTTTGGTTTTGTGATTTCATTTTCAACAAAAAATTATAGAAAAAATTACCTAAAGTAAATGTTGGTGCGTGATGTAAAGATATATCGACTAGATTTTTGAAAATATACATAAAAAATCTTGGAAAACTATTCCCAGAATTCCATTTTTATCAGGTTACTATGAAAAGTTTAATTCATGTAACTTTTTCCAAAAATATCCGTTTTGAACTCAATATGACTTGAACTTTTAAGAAAAAAAAAGTGAGCTTTTCTTATCAAAGTTTTTTGTCATCAGCTCGACTATCAACTTTTTCATTTTTTTCAACCTCTACGGAACATTTAATATTGTTTTATCTTGAAAATTTTAGCACATTCTTTATAAGTGTCATCAAATTTTTTATACGAACTTTCACGGTGACCTTTATGCTGGTTTTACATTGGCTATATGTAATTTTAAGACATAAACTAGGAAATAATGATTACAATAACAAGAAAATTACTTCAAATAGTGTCATGAATTCAAATGAGATCTAATAATTGATGTAAAATACCGTCATCCAGAATGTTAAAATTTACTGATTTTACCCTTTCGACCTCAAAATATTCCACATAATTAGGCAATATTTTCTCCACTTAAAGATATAAAATTATTTTATCATCCTTTCAGTACCGTGATTGACCTTTAGTTAATATGTGGGTTTTTTGCCGATTGCTGCGCTCTGTATGTCCCAAAGAGTATAAAAGTAACTTTTTCTTTAACGTAAAAAAATACAAACTCACTGCATCCAAAAAAACGCTTCATTGAAATAATATCCCTGTTTTGGTTGTTGGAAAAGGTAAGTTTATTTATTTGTCAACCTTTTTTTTATTAAGCTTTTTTTCTTTTTTCTTTTTTTTTTTTTTTTTGACTATTTTTTTTTAATTTTCTTGTACGTGTGATTGGCTTTCACTTGATGACTGAAGCAATGTTTTATTCTTTTGGTAATTATAGCTTTATATGCACTTCTTATCGGAACTTCTGCACAAATATTAACTCATTTTAAGGAAGTTCTAAACAGTAACAAAAAGTGCTTTTTGGACTTGGAGAAAAATATATCATATAAAGGTGTGCATATTGAGACTATTTAGTTCATTTTCAACAAAGGGTACCTGCCTTATTTCTGCAGGAAAAATGTCAAAGACAACGGACTATCGAAATCACTGTTGTTTACCAACATTGGGAAAATTAATGGAAATGATGAATTCAATTACTTATTCTTTGTCTAATATAATGCTAAGAATATTTTAATCTATTACAGATTGTGTAATTAACTGTAAATAATCATTTTATCTATCTTACTTCTAAGGGCAGACCACTCTAACTGCATAAAACTACTCTATAAGTAGAACTCTTTAGTGTGCAGTGTTTAGAGCCTACTTAAAGCGAGAATAAGGGAGTGATATGTATCAGTTATAGTTATGTGAAATGTCGACAGGGTTACTTGTCCAAGCTAAGGCACCTTATTTCATTTCTGGTGTCACCTCCATGAGTCCGAGGTTTTGCCCCGTTAATAATTTATTTTGTTTACTTGATTTATGAGCTTGATTTTAAGATAATAAAAGCCCTACCTAGGGGAATAATTGAAGAGAATTTAACTCCTTAGCCCCATCTGGCCTTTACCACTTAATAATCGATAAGTTACCCATGCCATCTGACAAATTGACAACCAGATAATGACACAAAGAAATAATCAAAAAGTCACACGAGATGTATAAAGCTCTTTCTGGCATGGTTATAATTGGGGGGGAAATGGTACAGGTAAAAATCAAATTATTTGTTGTATTAAACTCGCTGAAATGAAAATGAGTATAGTTGACTGACAAACCAAAGGGATAATATATATTATGATGCTTCCTATAAGTTTGTGTCTATATATTCAATACCAAACTATTTTGGCATAGTATACGAAGGATTTCTATAGCGTAATCATATTATGTCAAAGTAGTGCAAGGCTATCTTTTCTGGAGCAAATATGGTAGCAGCCACGCTAGGGATCAAACTCATTATCTCGAGAATATCAGTCTAACGCGTTACAGATGATGGCAGAAATGATACATTATTTTCAAGTATATAAACGTAGTTTCATGCAAATGATACAAAACAAGAAATAAATGAATATCATCTCCAAATGAATGATATCATTGACAAAGTATTATCTAACAAATATTCGAATTAATCAAATAATCAAAATTGCGAGATAGAATGAACTGGTACTTCGGCGTCATTGAACCGCTTTTTGATATAACGCTGATTAAAGAATGTTAAAAAATAAATTTAGATTTAACGTCTGGAAAAAAGATTTGCAGTGAAAACTCATGAAATTGTCGCATACATACAGCAGTCAGCCTAAAAATTATAATAGAATTATGATTTTGATGTCCTATGCCGAAAGAGTAGTTAGGGTTTGACACATAGTGCACTAGCCTATGGCTTTTTCGGCATAGTGCATCCAAATCATATCACTATTGTAACAATTCCAACTCGATGGATAATGCAAATTAAAAATGTCCTCTCCAGCGTGTATACCCTTTGTAGGAATTTGTGCTGTATATTAATGACAGCGTATGTTTATTTACCAAACAAGGTCAACGATTCTTGATAAAATTGCATGAAAATAAGAAAAGTTTAACATCGTTGATTTTTCAAATAATTCATTTAATATTCAAATAAAAAGTATTCCATCAGGTACACGTTCCTTTGGTTTAATCGAAACAAAATATTTTAGGTATATATTATTTATCCTTTCATCTATTATTTCCCCATTTCTTTTAGATGGAATTGGTGATGAAACTAATGTTGATAATATTAATGTCAGGACTCATCATCCAAATAGCCGCTGACGTCAAGGTTTTGGAATGTCAAAGCTCGTGCACTGATGCGTTTCTCCAGTGTGTGAAGTTATACGACTGTAGCAAACGTCCTGAAGATAGTAAGGAGTGCGGACTTTTCTGTTCCAAATGGGTGGACGAGTGCATGTCCGGCTGCAGATAAAATGTAGAATTACACCCACATAACACAGTATATCTGAATATATATACAAATAAAGAATGATCATCGTTGTGAATCTTCTCTTTGTTTTTTATGAAATGTTTTTTTTATATATATACTGCGGTAATCAAACAAGGTATAAAAAAAATTAAAATATTGTCGTTATGCCATGCTTTTGTTCTTGTTTACCTGTGGATATTATATACTTAGTAGTAAAATTACAGATTCCGCACTGTGCGATACGAGGTGATGTCACAACACCCCATATCAACGACCGGTCCGAAATCCAAAATTACGTGTAAGATCGGTGTGCAAAAATTCATATCAAATAAAAACTTGTACATGAGAAGAAGAAAATACTTGCTGTGGTCTTCAACTCCACATTTAGATATATCAGCAACGTATTATCAATTAATAATTGTTACTTCTATTCATATGTGGACTCGATATATCCCAGTGAGCTTGAAATAAAAGATACCACAGAGTCTGACACATATGTTTCGTATTTGGATATTTTACTAGAAAAAAAACTTTATTGGTAACTTGACATACGGTGTTTTTGTTTCATAGTTGATTCGATACGAAAGAGCATGTTCTGCGTATAAACAATTTCTAAAACGAGCCAAACAAACAAATTGATGAAACAGAATATCAACAGTCTCGTTTGAAGTCATCACTTCGCAAGTTTTATGGTCGATACTATTACCTTGTCAGCAAATACGACCATTCAATAAGTAAACTGCTGACTGACGTTTTCATAGTAATTGTTAGGCCGTTATTTTCACACTGAATTGTCAACGGATTATTTCGGGGTTTTTTTCTTATCATGAAAAGGAGCACACAGCGGCTGTGACCAGTCGGCAGGGGATGCTCATTCCTTCATGACACCTGATCCCACTTCTGATGTTTATGAGGCGTCGTTTTAATATTTTTGAGGTATTTTCTGATATCAAAAAATCATTTTCTGATATCAAAAAATCCATTTTCTGATATTAGAAAATTATTTTTCGATTTCAGAAATTCGAATTCTTGATATTAAATTTTTTTTCTGATATCAAAAAAGGAATTTCTGATATCACAAAATGAATTTTGATATCAAGAATTAAATATCAGATACCTTGGACATGTCGAAGATATTTGGAAGTCCCAATCACTTTTCCTTAAGTATTTTACCCTGGATATCTCGAAACCCTAGATATCTCTTAGGTTGGGCCACGCAAGCCCGGCTCAGAAAATAAAAGCACGTATGTATATTGTATATATGCAAATACATGAAGATGCTTTATATATATATATATATATATATATATATATATATATATATATATATATATATATATATATATATATATATTGAAATATAAATATAAATCCACAGTGCTCGGTAAATTATAGGTACAATTTTAAAAATGAAACACGAAAACGTTTAGTAAAGCTTTAGCGCTTTCATTTTCAATCTTCAGAAGCTTTACAATTGTAAAGCTTCTGAAGATTGAAAATGAAAGCGCTAAAGCTTTACTAAACGTTTTCGTGTTTCATTTTTAAAATTGTACCTATATATATATATAAGATATAATAAATTTATGGAACTTCGTAATAATTAAACATGAAATCCATGTTACAGGAATCAAAATTTTATCTTTTATCTTTTAATTACAGTCGAATTAGTACACTAATAATGTATGTGGATATATATACTAAATACAACTTTCTTAGCTATTTAGACAACTAAAAAGTTACACACAGGAAAAGGCATACTAGTATGGGCAAAGAACTGAACGAATAATGTATTATATCATAAATCAGATAACATTTTATAATGTTCTGAGCAAACAATACGCTTTATCTTTACTTAAAACATGAAAACTCTGCAGACCACACATGTTTATTAAAGCTTCTTTTTCCTCTCCCCTGACGCGAATATCTTATTCATACATGTACCACTTATCAAACGGAAAAATGAAAATTTTCAATTAAGGAAGCGTGCATTAAAATTTAATTTATAATTAAAAGTAACTTAGTGTTTAATGATTAAGCAAATTGATATTGACTGAAATAATTAGACTAATAGTACTATTTTTCCCGGAATAGACTAGGAAAAAGACGAACAAGAGAGGGAATTTGTACTGGCAATCCCTATTTTTACAATAAATATAAATATTGTGCTAGATAGAAAGAGAAATAAAAACGACACAAAAGTTTTAAAAAAATCAATCGCTCCATAAGCACTTATTATGCAATCTTGTCAAACAAAATGTTAAAAACTATTTCGGAAATGTAAGAAGTGTGCTTGTATTCTTTGTTATATTCGACTACGACATTTTATCAATTAACAATAATTATTTTCATTCATACGCGGTAAGAGCCCCGAATTTCTTAGGAATCTTTTTTTTTCATAGCTTATATTCTTATTCCCTGCGTTCAGAATCAAATTATAATCTCCGTTTACCAAATCATTGAACAATCCTATTCAAAAATTCTCGTCAATATTCAGGCGTACGCATATGGAATGACCTACATTTAAATGTAAAATTATCCCCTTTTCTTTCTGTTTTTAGAAAAAATGTAAACAAATTTTATTATTAGCCAAAGTCTGTGGATAGAGATTCCGAAAATTCTTTTATAAATTATCTATTCAATTTCTTCATGTACTATGTATACTACACTATGTATATTCATTGTCTTCCTTATTTCTCCTTTATATTATTCAAGCGATTTTGTCAAACATTTTATTGAATCAGGAGCTTGTCATTATAAGTTTATCAGTGATTGTGTGATTTTATCTCTTTTATTATGTATGTAGTTTGAAATTCAGAAGAAAGAAGAATAGTACCTTGTACTAACCGGGCTATCTTCTCTGAATTTATTATTTTTATTATTATCCCATTGAATTCAAACGAAAAGTTTTAAGGAAAAACAGTTTCTAATATCTTTATACATATATGTATTTAATACATGATCACCAATGATGAAAATATAATACATCTTCGGTCACACAAAACATTAAAAGTCATCAAAAAGAAAAGAATTTTCAAGCATTCGAGGATCTATACTGATGCTATTCCTTGAAAACTAAAAAATTGAAAAATAAACAAAAAAATTGTCTTGATGACTCAACTGAGTCGAAGATCAAATCAGAATTCTTCTGTTAGAAGAATTTCTGCAAGCTTTGTTCGAAAAACTGACAAATCCTGTTCATCGTCTCCTGGAAATCCATGTACGATTTGCTTTCAATTAAGTCCATCCATTTCCATGGCAACTCCTTAGCGACACTTTTCTGAAGAATGACAAAGAATAGAACATTGGAACCATTCCTGGAATACACAGTCTCCATTCGTGCCATGTTCATTTCGTAAATGCACCAGTGAGATTTTAAGTAATGTGAAGTCAATATGTATACTGTTCGTTTACTTGTATGTATAGCGTTTGTAATATTATCTGCAATGTCCGTCCCTGGTAAAAAATCTCTTTGATGCAGACATAATCGAAGCTTATAATTTTCTTCTAAATGTTTTACAAGGGCAATTCTGTTTCGTTATTAGCATATGAGATAAAAGCATCAAAATGGTATTTTGAACTGACTGATTGGTCTTTGGAAGTCTTTTGATTTCTATCCTTTCCCCTGGTGACGAAATATAAGTACCGCAATTTCCATCTGTATCGATGTATGATGCTACTGATGACAACGGTTACAAAAACAAACAATAAACATGAGGTTATGGCAATAATCAATGTATAGGAAGAACATTCTTTTTTTCAGCTGCACCATGAGTGGGGAAAAGTTACCGATTTCATGTTTAGATGCATTCTGGAACAAACACGTGTAATTACTCAATTGTAAGAATACAATGTTCTTTGACTGAGCAATCCAATACAGAAATTCTATATTGCTGCATGAACATTGCAGGGGGTTTCCTTGTAAGTTTAGTGTAATTTTTCTTTGTAACGAGATTCTGTCTAAACTTTTTCGAGTATCCGTGTTCAAGTTTGAGAGTTTGTTTGAGGAAAGATCTTACAAGTAAAGTTTCGACCAATGATGTATGGTGATATCGAAAATATTAAGCGAGTTCGAACTTAAGTCTAACTGTCTTATTTCAAGTGCGCAATTAAATATGTTTTGAGGAAGTTCAACAATTCTGTTAAATTATAAATCTAAGGTTCTTAATCTTTTTTGATTTTGAAATACATGTATTTTACCACTGATGTCGTTCTGTAATGTAAGACCAAGTATGTTGTTTGAAAGATTTAAATGCAAAACATTCGCAAAGTCAACAAAGAAATCTTGTGAAATAAAACTGCAGAAATTATTTGAAAAATCTGCGTATTGCATGCTATTCATTCCAAGGAGAGGCCCAACTAATTCATACATAATATTATTTTGACAGTAAATATGCGTTAATTTGCCTGTTGTGTTTAGAACGAATTTCATTAAAACAAATTTATACATTTTATCATGAAAGTAAAATTTACGAAGGTTAGGTGGAAGGTAAAATGTTACGTTTCTTGACGATGCGAGGTATGACTTAGTATCTGGGTATCTAACTTCAAAATGTTCTCTTTCTACTTTTGGTATACAGGAAAGCGAAGTGCACTGCTCATAACCATTTTCATGACAATTTAAAGCGTAATCAAAGTCTTGAATTGTGTGAAAGCTGGACTGAAAGCTTGCATTGAGTATTTGAAGACTCGAAAGTTGGCCAAAATTCCATAAGTAGACGCCAACACCAAGCACGTTGTCTGCAACATTAAGTTTTATAATAGAAAGGGATAGTTCTGAGTTGTATGACAGGTCTAAATTGCGCAATTTTGTGGCATATCTGAAAGCTCCCATATCGATTACGCGCAGCTTATTGTTTGACATGGTAAGATTTTCCAAGTTTTTCATATTTTCCAACGATGCAATTGAAAAAAAGTTCCTGTCTCTATCCTTCTTATGTAGTTGTCTGCTAAATTAAGATATCTTATGTTCTCTGTAAGATTGTTTGGGAATGTTTGCAAAAGATTACCTCTGAAATCTACACTGACTACGTCTGGACGAAACGTTGGAGCAACTGAGAGCTGTCTATGAGAACAATTAGCGTGAATATATCCGTTTTACTTAAAGCAGTGGCAATTGCCAATTGAGGAACAATTCTCATTCGTTGTACTTTAATTTGTGCTTCCATTACAGATATCATTAAAACAATCCAAAGATTTGTTCAGCCAGTCATTGTCTGAAAAAGAAAGAAATTAGAAATACATAGAATAATATTATGAAAATGTTGGTTAATTGATTTTGCATGTAGCTTTACATACCAGTGTTCTTTTGTTACTAAACAGACGTTGTGAAAACATTACGTTGAGTACATGTAGTGCATGTACAATCAGATAACACTAAAAATGAGAAAAAACACATCATATTTTTTTTTCAAACGGAAGAATGTAACTAATGTATATACATTTCCTTTTTTGTTTAAAACTTTTTTCGTAAATGTACAACTGAATTTCGGCCATGCAATGGGTGTCCAATGTCATTTTAATAAATTAAGTATATTTTAAAGTGTTCAGTTCAAACAGAAATTTATCATTTTCCATCAATAATATTAATTTCAGTTAATTTTAACTACTACGTTTCCCTTTTATACTCCCGTAATCGAAGATAAAGGGGCATATAGTTTTTGGTCTGTCAGTCCGTCTTTCTGTCTGTTAATCTGCTTGAATACATACATTTATTCCTTGTGAGTTTCCCTTTCTTTCGGTACAAACAGTTTTGATATTTTGATCTTGACCTTTGAGTTTGACCTACATTTGGAATAACTTTAATATTGCCTATAAATTTTTAACGTTGGTGCTAGGGCTTTCATATTTTGAACGGTTGGTGCTAGGGCTTTCATATTTCACTTGTGTATTCCTGGTGGCAAGACTTTTCCTTTGGTACAAGTGGTTTTGACATTAATGCCCTTGATCTTGGAGTATGACCTCCTTTTTAATTTTCTTTTACCTTGGCCATATTTTTTTTAAATGGTTGGCTCTAGGGCTTTCATATTTAATATATGTATTCATTGTTACAAGACCTTTCCTTGGTTTTTAGCCGGGCTTTGCTGAAAGCAAAGTCCTGGCTGTAGGCATCGTGATCGACTGCCTTACTATAAATAGCACGTTCAGAAAAGTAAACAAAAAGCCTAACAGCGTCAAAGCAGACCCTTCCGATAAACAAAATAGTCACATTGAAAGACGATACTAAACAAATATTTTTTTTTACATCTCAATCTACGGAATTGTTAATTGATCAATATTTTTGTTTGAGAATTAAATTGAAAGAGGAATTAGATATTTACTTTATTATTATCCTGATATAACAATTTGTGCACATACGCTACTGAATGCATATTGTAAGCGAACTATTTTCAATAAGCGCGGGCTTTTCGACAGGTTGCCTATATTTCATATCGTTTTCGTCGATGTTATGTGAGTGGTTATATTCTCTATTTTGTCTTTCAGCAAATAAATAGATAAGTAAATTGGAGTTTAAAGAATTGTGCGTTATGCCTGAATTAGGTCGCCTGACAATTGTACATGGTGTATCTGGTGTATCTAGTCGGCGATAAAAGTATTGTTTGTTTGAAACTTTAAGACTATCTCTAAAAATATGTGCATTTCTTTAACAATGAATTTTATAAATTATTAAACCAATATGAATTTAATTTTTTTTTTAAATTAAATTCTAATTCAAATCTATCTAAAGAAAAATCAGCAAACCATATGGTTTAACATTCTTTTAAAAAAAAGTTTGGCAATTGACAGACAAACATTTTTTGTAAAAAATTAATTGTTTTCTTAAAAGTTAAAATTAGTGACCTTAAATGTTTAAATTAGTGACATTAAATAAAACAAATGACTTATATATTCCCCTCACTAGCCATATGTTATTGGTAGAATTAAAAAAAATTGTATGACATTTTTTGTTCGTTTACTGATATTATAGTATAATTAGTCTGACCTATATTTATCAGCTGTTTATTTACGTCCGTGATGCATGTATAAACAGTAAGCCCACTGACAATGTCGTGATATCTGTAATTGTTTTTTTAAGATCAGTATAGCATTAAGGTGTCTTGAATGGCAAGAAATTTAATGTAATAATGGATTTTAAAAACATCGGTGGTCATTTATCAGATGTAATTTGGTACGATACCGTGTTAATTTCTGCTGATATTTTCAGGGTTGATCTTGTGATAACGGCTTAACAGGAGACAATTTATTAAATTTTTTCTTTCAAAATAATTGCAGAAAGATGATGATTTTATGATTATATTAACGGCATAAAATAACAGCGAACACCGACTACTTGCAGCAAACAAGTGCGCCGCCATTACGAATTCGTAAAGCAAAGAGACAGTTACGGATACTCGTAATTTTCTGAAAAAAAAAATGTGTAGGAGGTCAGTCGGGTATAACCGGAAACAAACAATTTTTTTAGCCTAATGATGTATGTATGTAAATATTCATGAAGATTAATCTTACAGTTGTAATACTGGTAATGCTGAAATGTTTTCAATATATTACTACTCAAATAAAAAAGTTAAAATTTGAATGCGTTTAAAGAAAAGGGTTTGAAAATACGGTATTACTTCGATAACCCTGAATGCAATTAAAATAACTTTCTCCTTTCTAATAAATAATTTCGAACAAAAATCCTTATGATGGTTAAGATCTTGTGTTTGTTTGTTTGTATGTTGTTTAACGTCCCTCTCGAGAATTTTTTTTCACTCATATGGAGACACTACCACTTGCCGGTGGAGAGCTCCAAATTTTGTCCTATACTCGGCACTTACGGCCATTGAGCAGTGAGGGATCTTTTTCGTGCAAGCACCTATTGCGACACGGGCCCTCGGTTTATACGGTCTCAACGGAAGGACCGGTCTCCACGTCCCACAGTGGGATTCGAACCCGCGACGTAAGGATTAACTCCTTACTTCGCGACTCTAGAGCAGACGCTCTTACCATTGCGCCACGCGGGCGACTAAGATCTTGTGTAAAGGTGATGTAAATGAAGTTCAAAACTATTTTTTTTCTTTCATAATATGAAATAAACAATGCGATTCCATTTGGTTAATATTTTAATTTAATAGTATTAATTTAAATGACTGGGATATAGATTTATATTCTGTGAAGCATGGAATATAAATAAATAAAAATGTAAACTTTAAGATAGAAATTTCATGTGAATATGTTTATGTATAATATATAAATTATTTATACCCATTTAACAATCAATTTAGCGTCGAAAATTTTTATGCTTACAAATTCAGATCAAATTTTTAGTGAAAAGTCAATGGTATGTTTTGAATGTGAAAATTTTGTTCGAGACTTCTCACCTTGGATTCATCTCGCATTTGCTCCCAAAGCGCTTTACAGTATATTGAGCGTGAGTGCGCATTCCAAAAAAAAAAATTGGTCTTAAAACACATGCAAGCTCTCAAGGGTGCTGGGAAATAAAAATCGTTTATGTTAATATATAATTAAAAGAAAACAACATATAAAAATGTTCATTAGTCTTTATCTAAGTACAACACATTATAATTTTTCAGAAAAAGTTGGTTAGTCTTTGCTTCAAAACTTCCTGTTCAGAATGAAGAGCCATCTATGTACGAGCCATAAAGACCTGAATACATCATGATTTTCTCAGGCAATGACCATTATGGCCGAACCTGGAACTAGAACTAGACTCAAATTCATGTCATAAAGATTAGATAATTATAATTTTCGTGCAGCTGGTTTCCTAGAGGACCAAAAATAAAGAATATTTCTTTTCTGATTAATACAGGCATGTAGTATCATTATCAGAAAAAGGAGAATTGTCCAAACCCGAAAATCCTATTCCGTTGGAGAAGGAGTAGGGGTGGGCTACAACTTACTTTCACATTTCGAATTTCATTAATTCATTACCAAATTACCGTACTTTTAATATGCTACAATAAAATGATGGGTACAATCTAATTAAAATTAGACCATTCATTTTGCTTTTAGTAAATCTGTTCGTCGCTCGTGACAAATACCTGGTTTATATTACGAAGAGTGAGATGAAAGTTCTAATTTAAATTTGATTGCGAAGAGTCAATCAACCTTTCAATGTACATTGTCCATTGTAAAAGTTTATGTTTGAAAAATGGTGACACCCCTAGCTCCTCCGATACTATATATGTGCCTGTATGAATCAGCAAAACCACTCAAAGTGCATAACCATTGTGAGCTTAATGTTTAGAAAGGTATAAATGTATTTTCATTAAAAATATCACCAAGTCCTATCCTGGGGTCTTAACGTTGGGTTCTGGACCGTAAATTTTAATTATTGGTAGATGGGTTATTGTTAATTATAATCATACAAACTCTACCTGTTAAATATCAATGGTCAGAAAGAAAGATTTTCAAATATGTACTAATTTAGGATTAGACAATACACTCGAACATATTAAAGCCCGGCTTTCAGTACTTTCAGTACTTTGATTAACTCTTGACATTGACATTGGAGTTTGACCTACATTTGAACAAACTTTAACCTCCACCTTTAACTGCCATGAGGGGGCATCAGTGTTTCCAAAAACATCTTATTTATATAGATAAGATTCATTGTAAATATATATTATTGTGGAATCATTAGATTTCATGGTGGCTCAATTTTCATGGAATTCATCCATGAATGAAATATGAAGATAACGAACAGTATTCAATCTCGGAAGTCCAATGAAACTATACAAATTTGGAGCAGAGCAAATACGGTCCTCAAAATTTAGAGGTGGGATCAGGTGCAATGGAGGAGTGAGCATGCCCTGCCGACCGGTCACACCCGCCTTGTGCTCCTTGTCATGATCGGGAAAAAACGGAAAAATCCGTGGACAGTTCAGTATATAAGTAATGGCCTAAACAATTAGTATGAAAAACATCAGTCAGCATTTGACTTAATGATAGGTAATGATAGGTTGTATGTGTTGACAAGGTCAATGTATCGACCGTAAATCTTGCGAAATGATGACTTCAAACAAGACTGTTGATTACCATCCTCCACGAATTAATAAACTATGCCTACAAAGTCATATTTCCTTTTGTATTATAATAGAATAAACGGAAATACGCCCCTATAAAATTCAAGCAATCCACAACCCCCCCCCCCCCAAAAAAAAAAAAAAAAACGAATTACACTGATGACACGGTAACTAAACTTATCCATATCAATAAAACTAAAATAGTATGTATGGCATATATTTTGACCACAAAAATAAAATGGACAGCGATTAGAAGTTATCCTGCTTCAGGCAAATTTGTAAATTACTGATTGAATAAAAGCTAATCACATGATGCCCTGAAATTTTCCGCATTACGTCTCCATCCGGGGGTAATATTAAAACCGGGTACGCGATTCTGTTCCAAGAGTCGTTATTGTAAAAGAAAATGGCGGTGTAACAACGAAAAGTGACCCCCGTAGAATATTGACCGGGGGTCATTTTTCTACGTAGAAATTTGAACCCTTGGTCAATATTCTACGTAGAAAAATGGCCCACTTTTTGTAGAAATTATGACCTGGGGTAGAAATTATGCCCTGGGGGTCATTTTTCTCCGTGTGGGTTGTAGAAAAATGACCCCATAGAATAATGACTCTATGTCTTTTTTTTATACAAAAAAAAAAAAAAACGGTTTTGGTAGGAATATACTTGTTGGGCAAATACATAGGGGTAGAATCACGCAGCCTAAAAGCTTTAGATAACAAAAGGCTATTACATGTACTATACCTTACACGTACATCAATAATACAAGATGTTTTATCCCATTAAAGGAAAAGAAATAACTAGGCTATTATGATGTTCGATGGCTATAAGAGCAAAAATACACGAGTTCTTAGATTTGTTTTATCACATTTTATAAAATAAGTTTCCACAGTCGTCATTTAAAAAAAAACAAGATTATTTACTTAGCTGGTGTCAGAAAGAGAAACTTATATATGAATAAAAAAAAAATGCATGGTTTCTGTGTATAATTGTAACGATCCTCTTTAAATTTTACTCTGGGTAAATAATGTTAAAAAAATGAAAATAAAGTCTCAAGCGTTCTTTTTTCTTCAGAAGTTACAAGAAAGATTAATGTTTTCGAACCCTACCCAAATAAATTTACGTGAAAAAAAAAAATGGACAATTGTTAAGAAAATTAGATCTCATATATATCTTTGATTTTCTAGCATAAAACTTCTCATAAAAATATAAGGAAGATTAAAATTGTGTAAAAATAACATACAGGACTAAATCAATATTCCTCTGATATTCGATCTCAGGGACACAAAAAATGGTTAGCTCAAAATCTTTACCAACGTCTTTTGTCGTTTGCTAGTGTCAACAAAGCCTTAACAAAATGAAGCTTTTTACATTAAAAAAAAAAATTGATTAATTAATAAAAGAGGTGTTTGTTACACTAAGAATTGACGTAAGTTTATACACAATAGTACATATTTCTCCTTTCTAGTTACATGTAATAATTTTTACCAATAGAAAAAACCGAATGTTGCATTATGAAAAAGCTTTTCTCTGCCTAATTTACATATCATATTTTTCCCTAAGTATGATTGGAAATATTATCACAATTGAAGTTGCAAAAACAAAAAAAAAGAAAAAAAGAAAGAAAAGCATAGAACTGTGCCAAACAATATTGTAACACGTTGTGTTCGAATAAAGTACATGATTCGTGTCAGCGTATCTATAGTGGTAAGGTTTGAGGGAGTGGGTAACGAGGATGTAACCCACTCTTTAAATTTGCTAGCCTATAGAAAAAATCTGGCCATGTCTTTCCTATACACAAATTAAGCGATCTTGCTGTGAGAAACGACGTTTTAAAAATATGAGTTTTAAGGATAAAAGCAAACAAAAATCTTTTTTTTTCTTACATCAAAAAATCCTACTTACAAGGAGTTACATAATGCATATGTGCATGATAATGTAGATTATACATGTATCTATATAATGATCAAGGAAGCGGAGTATATTGCCAGTATTTCTATCACAATCGAAGGACACCCCTAACAAAAATTTACTATAGTAAACTACAGTTAACTATAGTTTACTATTATTAACTATATTAAATACCTTGATACTTTGATTAACTATGGAACTTAGTTTGGAACTTTTTTGAGATTTCAAAGCTGAAACTTTCTTGAATTGATATCAGTAATGTAAAATTTTGGGATGATATGTTAATATACAAGAAATACGAGGGGTAATCAAAACGTTCGCAAACTAATACTTCTATAAAATAAATAAAATCAGGTTTCAGTGTTTATCATTTTTTAAAGTGATCCTCTCCAATTTCAATGCACATCTGCCAGGCTCCGTAGCGTTCTGTTCACAGAACTTAAAAGATTTTTCCAAGTCTTATATTTCTTACCATGCAAGTAATTTTTACAACAAGAATAGTCCATTTGTCAAAATGGCCAAATCTCGGCAATAGGATGGGGTGGATTAGGATATCTTTTCCCAGAATGAGCATTGTGACCATTACCACCCGACTCTTTTGTATTGGGTGCGTCGTTTATCCATTGTGGATAAAGTATGGGCGCTTTCTTTTTATCATAATTTATATGATATGTTTAAAATCTAAGGTAAACGATAATTTAGTGATTTAATAATAATATTATTGTTAAGATATTCAAATATTTTTCCCCAGCTTACTTTCACTAAGCACCCGAACAAACATCATCATCATTTTAACCACTTCTCTTAAGCTTCCTTCACTAAAACAATCAATCCACTTAATGATTGAACTTCTGGCAAGTCTTTTGTCTTCATAAATCTTGTACAAATTATTATATGCTACTGCAAAGGAATTTCCAAGATAAACGTTAAACTTTTAAGCCGTTCGTTGCTCAAGTATGACTGAGTCAACCATTTTTTGTCACGTCATCTACATATCAGGCTTGGGGTAATGCTAAATGTAATGGTAATGCATTGCAATGCATAACTTGAACTCGAAGTAATGCTAGTAATGTGTAATGCCAAAACAATTGCATTACATGTAATGGTAATGTAATGTATTACTTTCTCAAATCCAGAGTAATGCTGGCATTACATAGCATTACAAAGCATTATTCTGTATATACCCATTTTAAAAAAATTTAAAATGGACATGGAAATTATTCCTTAGATTAAATATTTTTTAATGATAGAAATGAATGAAAAAGTTAACCTGTTTAAATAAAATTTCTGTATCTATTTGCACTATCTAGTACTACACTTTATATTCTGTTGAAAGTGCAATTACTACACTTATTAAATTTTCATACTTATTTTAGATAATATTTAATTTCAGAGAATATTTAAAAGGGTTTTTAAGAAATTACTTTTAAAAAATAATTCCGGTATGAGGACACTACTTAATGTACACTGTAAACTGATAATTGCCATGTTTTGAATACAGTGTCATCAAAACACAATGCCTCTAGGGTTTAACAATTAAAACAATGTATTGTTTTGAGAAGTGCTCAAAAACCAGTCCCTTTCTCCCGACTGTGTTTATAAAACATTAAAAGAGCTTGTTTAGTTTGAGCTGACCATGAAAAATCAAAAAAGGAATAGAAGACAGGCATTCTACTTTTAGCAGAGCAAAATGTATATACAGTCAAACCCCTTTTTCAAGTTTGTCAATGCATTTAATTTGTTTTTCATAAGGTACTAGATCTAAACAATCGATGTCTTATTGATTTAGATAGTTTTGGGGAGGGGTTAAAGTGCCCCAATAGATAAATTGCTTTATTACATCAATGCATATTGTACATTTTTTATCTTATTAGCAATTTAACTGATTGAACTTCTTATGAATAATAAAAAGATATGTAAGTTATTTACAGAGTAATAAATACAAGTACTTTAAATATTTTGTTTTGAATATCATATCTTTTAATTAAGAATGTTAAATTTGAATTAACATTCATCAAGTTAAGTTTTGAAGGGGTGTGCATGTTTATGAAAAGCACAAGTTTTGTTTTTCTATTTTTGAAAACCCCCAAAAGTAATGGTAATGGTAATGCATTACTTTACTTGAGTAATGGTAATGTAATGCATTACTTTAAGAAAGTAGAGTAATGGTAATGGTAGTTTAATGCCCAAATTCTTGAAGTAATGGTAAAGTAATACATTACTTTACAATATAATTCGCCCCAAGCCTGCTACATATTGAGTCATTTTTATATTGTGATGTCACAAACGTGGAGCAAACATCTGCTATATAAAAAATGTGCACATATAAATTTAAGAACATGAAATATAACAATCATATATATATATATATAAAATACTTTGATTTACTATAGTAAAACTTTGATACTGCATTAAACTATAGTTAACTTTGGTAAATTATAGGTTTTTTTTTTTTTTTTTGTTAGAGACTATTAGTGTTTTTCATGCAGCGATCCTGATACAAACAACATATATAGTGTTTCATAGATAACGTTATTTAGATACATTCGTTTTCCCCTACAATACAGATAATGTAATTCTACAAACAATAAATGCATTGTATGTACACAAATTACAGGGGGGAACAAGAAATCTATGAACCAGTGCTCTCTAGTGATACCCCACCCGCACAGACAGACGGACAAGATTTGTACCAAAATGAATACAACTGTATAGCATGCCGAACCAAAGAGTGTTTTAAAAATTTCAAGCATCTGCGATGAGTTGTTGGAGAGAAAACTGCAACAAAAAATTGTTTCGGACAGACAGAAAGACACAAACACTCACCCCACACACACAACAGAGAGATTCGCAGGGTAAAAGGTATATACCCCCATTTCCTTCGGAGCGGGGTATTAATATTCATGTAATAGATAAGGATAAATGAACCTAAAAGAGGGAAAAATATATTATATGATATTAAAAATGAAGCAGTAATTAGCGTTAATGATAGCATATCCATATTGGACGCTTCATATATGCCGTGCTTTCTCTATTTTTTTTTTTTTTTTGTCTAAAAATAATAATACAATACGTTTTTTTTTTCAATGCATTGGTGTATCCAGAAACTGATGATACATGTAAAAGCTGGGGTGGAGACAGGTTGAAAGCGGGCACAAATTTTAAGCTAGAAGTATGGGGCCAAAAACTTGTCCTTTAAATGGTTTCCGATAACATCCATTCCTTACAGGTATATAACAGGTTTATATTTGTCAGAAACATATCATTTTCGGAACAAAACCTGTGAGAGAAAAAAATACAAAAAAAAAAACAACAAAACAAAACGGATTATATATATATATATATATATATATATATATATATATATATATATATATATATATATATATATATATATATATATATATATATATATATATATATATGAATTATGAATTTATATATGGATTATGAATTTATGCTCCTCAGTAATGTTTACTCATTGGGATGCAAACAAAAACAAACCAAAAAAAAAAACATGATACCACGTTCATTGTATATGATGCTAGTATTGTGGCGTTAAGGAGGGAAATTAACTTTGCTCCTCCCCCAATATACATTTGAAAGAAAAAAATCAAGAGACTCTAGGCCCTCACCGACCCTCCCCAACCTCGGGATTAACGCATATCACATCTCATTTCTAAAGGTTTAATTATAAAATATAGTGAAAAAGAAGGGGGTCAGATTTCTATGGGGGTCATTTTTCAACGTGTGTGGAATTGTAGAATTACCAGCCTGGAAGGGTTTTCTACGGTCGAAAAATGACCCTACTTGCCTTAGAAAAAGAAATTTGACCCCCGGTCAATATTCAACGGGGTCACTTTTCGTCGTTTCAGCGGTAAGAAACGGTATGAGTGTAGTCATATGGTGTTAGTTAAATTTCTTGTTACTTGTTATGATATTTTATGTTGATTGTTATTGGATTAAAACTTGATATTTTGATAATTCAAACAATAAAATGCTTTCTTTGGTTGTTAGTACGGGAATTAATGTCGCAGCTGTTGCAGAAAAAATACATAACCCGCGTAAGCGGGTTATGTAAATTTTTTCTGCAATAGCTGCGATGTTAATTCCCATACTAACAACCAAAGAAAGACATTTTATTGTTTATATTTATATCTGTATAAATAATCATTAAAAGTAGGATTAAAAAGATTAATTATTGTATTATTGATATGTACGTCATAGTACGTTTCATTGATGGGACAGCCACTGATCAAGAAATCCGTACAGGTGATATGCCTAGTGTTGTTCATGAACTGATAAACGGCAATGGTTTTTCTTTAGAAATAAAGGAGAAAATATTGAGTGGATGTAAATATATGCTCATAGATTTCTATTTTTTTTTTTTTTTTTTTTTTTTTTGAAATATTTAAAAAAGGTCTTCAGCGGGTTAAATCTTTATACAGTCAGTGAGGGCCCTAATACGGAGTCATACAGGGTGTGATATGGAAATCCGTATTGGGACTCGACTAATACGGATTTCCATTTCACACCCTCTATGTCTCCGTATTAGGGCCCTCATTGACTGTGTAACTAATGATATATCCCCATAAAAAAACACGATAAATTATTAATTAAATACATCATTCATTTGGGAGGTACTACGCCGAGACAGTTAATTTGAATTTAAACATAACTTTATAAAAATTGACCAAAAACATTATACCTACGTTTTCAGTTAGGCATTTTCATTTTGAACTAGATACAGAGACACTACCGAGAGTTTACTTCTTATTAAAGACAACGTTCTAGATGATGGACTAGGACGTGTTTATCGAAATGTTTGTGTCATGTATCATGTGTATGCATTGATATTTTCCAGCAGATTTGCAAATTTATCGCGAGTAAAGTAAATGAGTAAAAATATATTGAATAACATTCAGAGTTTAAGGGGAAGTCTACAGGAAAAAATAGGGAAAACTTTGAGACTATGCAGCTGACATAAAACTTCATAAGATGGAGTTGTTTATTCTCTATGTAAAATCGCCATAGGACTGGACTAAATACTTGTATACTTTTAAATCAGACAGTCGTTATTTTACTTGCGTATTCTGTGCATTTTTTTAAACATCAAAAGGGTGCTAAGTAGGGCAAGTCATTTTATGTAATTTTATTACGCCGTGTGGTTAGGTCACGTCATTGACCTATGACCTTTGGATAACTTTTTATAGGTATGAAGTATTTTGCTCTCTGTATGTTTATAAAATAGAGAAATACCACAAATACAGAGGATACAAAGGACACAAAAAGGACTTGCACAACTAAATTGAAGGAAGAGTTATTCCTGTTCAATGTTAGCTTGCATTTTGTTTTTATACTTGCACGATTTCAACGTTTGTGACGTCAACATTAACCTTTGAGCCTCACCGTCCGTGTTAAGGTATTTTTTATTCCGAAGTTTTCTGCACACTTTAGAAGGAAAATGTATGTGGAATGTAAATTATTAACTTTTATAAATGTAAAACATAACAGAAAGGTAAACAAATGCTTTATTTTAAATTAAACATTTTTAACATTAACTTATATATTTTAATTTCCTCAACCACAACGCAAGACATGTTTTAATCGTTTCCGCAAAGACGTGTCATAATTAATAATATTTTTTAGAAATATAATATAATAAATAATTTAATTCATTGTGTTCACATTTCCTTCTTTATCAATGCCTAAAGAAGAAGGAAAGAGAGATAAAAGTATGAGGGTGAGATGCATACATATATATAGGGAATAGATAAAGGCCTTACCTTCACTGCGTACATATGAATTTTACGCGTTTTATTTTGCAACATTTTGATATGGATTAGTATGGATAAATTTATTTGTTTCACGTAAATGTCGATAATTTTTTTTTGCAGTTTAAATAACGTCAATGATACTTACTAGAAAATTCACAATATTCTTAATCATACCTTTAAAATGCATCATGCTGTAAATAAGGTTTATGATAAAACTATGACCAATTCAAGAATTATTGATATACATGTAATAGAACTACTTAAGAACCGTTCTCCGTAATGACATGAACTTTTATATACTAGGAGCTGTGGTACGCATAGTCTCAGGATTTCTCCAAACTTTCATTGATAAAAGTCTTTGCTACCATAAACTCAAACTAGGCAAAACTTGATTGCTATGTGTCATGGTAACCATGGCAACCTTAAGTTTAAAAATAGCATTTTTGAATATGTTCAATTTTACATGGTTAGTGTTTGCAGCAATACAGATAAGTGAAAAAATGGTCCATTTTATTCAATGCATCTTAAGAATATTGTCGAGGTTCATGGATCTTAGGGACCTTCCGAAGTTTAAATGAAATGTAGATTTAAAATATTTAGCTATTTATCAATTGAAACCATCTTTTTTTTTGTTATGTATCAAATGCCTTCAATATGTCGAATTCGTTTCGCTCATTACAAAGTTTAAAGTTTAAGTTTACAAACGTAGGACATTCTAGCCAAACACAAAGAATATTGTATTTTTCTGCCATAACTGCAACTGTTATTACATGCATTAACAAACAAGGAAAGAATTTTATTGTTAAAATGAGACTAAACAACAGTAGTGAATCTGAATTTGTTGGGATACGTTTACATTGACGTACACAACGAGATACTAGCTAACTCTTTATAAGGAGATATCTAACTCGTTAAATAAAGATAACTTGTTTGTTATAATGAGAGAGTCAACTCGTTTTAACGAGATACTAACTTGTTATAGCGAGATGACTAAATCATTTCAACATGATAATCAACTGCTTATAACGAGATAACACGTTATAACGAGATAACTTACTCGTAATAACCAGTTAAGTATTTTATTTTTTTTTTCAAAAATGAGCCTATCGGGCTATCGTAACTAAACCCAAAGTCTTGTTTAAAATGTTTTAGAAAGCACTTTGAGGGTATCCGCTCCTCAGTCAGGAGCAATAACTCTTGGATACCTATAGGTTTTTTTAAGTAAAATACATTTGTTGAACAATTTTCTGAAAACATATAGATTTCATAATTTTCCTTATGCATGTATAATATAATTAACTATGATCATGAACATTGAAGAAATACCATGGCTGAATACACATTTTTTTTTTGAGACTTCAGAGACATTTTTTTGAGCATTTTCAATAATTCAACTCCTGATGCTGAGGTTCGGACTACCTTGAAAAGCTCATAAAAAATAGTGAATTGAATGGTTAGGAACAGATAATCAACAGCTGTTCTGGGAGAACCCAGATTAGGTTAATTAAAATTGGTGTCTTTCACTTGGTTTCTGGCCCTAAAGTTGATGAAATTCTGCTGATTTTTATCAATTATTTATAGTTTTTGGTGCTCAATACTTTGTAAATTTCTTCAAACTGTTAGTCTGTTACTTACATTACATGTATGTGTGTTTGCTGTACTCTATCTAAAAATACGTTGTTAAAAACATTTATTTTTAAGTTTGAGATTTTTTTTTTTTTTTTTTTTTTTTTTTTTTTTTGAAAATATCATTGTTTTCCACGAAATTATATTTTCCCTGCAATTTCATGGATTCTGATTCGTCAGCCAAACTGTAGAAAATTAAAATCAAAAGAAAATCATCTGCAAAGAAAATTCACTGACTCTTATAGTAAAAGTGGCGTAACGCAAATAATAATCTAACTTTTGTAACGCGTAATTACTCCTCTATTATGGACCACCTAGTTTGAGTACTACTGAGCGTGTGCGATGTATATATATATATATATATATATATATATATATATATATATATATATATATATATATATATATATATATATATATATATATATATATATATATATATATTAGGGATGGCAATCGATTACAAAATTGCTAATCGGTTAACCGAAAGACGTTCCGACCGATTAATCGGTTAATCGTATGAAAATACACATTTTCCTTATTTCTTATTTATCAAGTAAACTCTAGTTATATACACAAGAAAACTGAAAAAGGCGTGAATGCTTGATTAGTACGCTATATATTATAATTTATTTCAATTTCGAACGGCAAGAAAAAAAAAGGAAACAATGAAACATCTCTTAAATATCGCAGAAATTGATATTGTTACAACACAAGGTCGTTGTGCATTGTCACCATAAACAGAAACTGAGTCTGAAATAATTTACAATGTTTGTTTGAAAATAGAATTTAATAGATAACTGCGAAGGATAGACGGGGTAAGATACACATTGCAATCATTTAACAGAACTCAACAAAGATTTGATTAATATCATAATCAAGACAGGCTGGGTAACGACGTGGTATTTAAACAGCAATTAACACTTCACAAAGTGACCAATTACCCCCCCAACAAATTCAATCTTAAGAGTCTTAATTAAATTATTTACCTCCAAATCAGCTGAATTAAATGTGGAAACGTTATAACTTTTTTTTAACATTTTAAATCGTGTTTTAAGGAAATTTACACCTATTTTAATTTTTTTCCGACTAACCGATTACAGATTTTCTAACCGATTACCATCGTTACGACCGAGTGACCGGTTAACCGATTACAAATTGCCATCCCTAATATATATATATATATATATATATATATATATATATATATATATATATATATATATATATATATAATCCGGACTTCTTGGTTAGGGAACCCAGTTAAGCATTTATATATCGGTCTGGGACCCCGATGGATTAAGCAGACTTTTTCCGGTCTCCCTAATATTTTAACTGATCATTAAGGCAGTGTACTTTGTGGTAAGATGACTGATGTCCTGAAATAAGACTCTTTCGTAATTATTTTTTTCAATGCAATTATAATTTCTGCATTTTTTATTCGCATAGCGAGAAATAATTAAATTATTTATAACCCGGCATATATTTTCATAGGAATATATATATCTATTAAGTCGCCCAGAGAAAATGTGTAATATTAATCAAAATCCGCTATATATGAATAGTTTTAATTAATATCCCATTTAGTTTAATCATTTCCTATATTTTCTTACCCTTCATTCATTTGTGAGTTCAGTATTTAAAATTTCGAAAATTCATGGTCTACAAATGACTCATGTTTGTCTGGCAATAAGTTGCCTGGTTTCCGGTCGACCTGGAGAACCAGAAAAGAAGACGATGGCAGACGCCTCGAAGTGCTTTGGATCCTTTTTCGTAAGTATAAATCTGTTACTTACTATCATTTGCAGCTGTTTTTTTTTTATGTTTTATACGTCTTTTGTATATTATTTTCCCCTTTTTTATACGACGCGCTTGCATAGCGTCAATATTGACTAACAGCGAACGTCGAGGAAATTCTGAACATACATTTTTAATTTCTTTTCATTCATAATGATACATCTTTTTAAAAATCATCAAATATTTATTTTATTTAATTATTAAGTTTGTGGATGCTCATGGTTTGACGTTCGAAACATGGATATGATTGACGCATTATTTAAAGAAGCTGATAGTAAGCGCGGGGAGGGGGGGGGGGGGTGTTTCTTGTGTACGAGAATCTGAGATTGTGTTTTGAGATACAATAACAAACGATTCTACAAAAATTAATGCAACACAAACCACTTCCTTCCTTTTATGACACTCTTTAGTTTTTGAACAATGAGTAAAATTTGGTTTAAGATTTGAACAAGACTTACAATGTCATATATTGTCAAAGACTACTTCTACAATTACATGTTCAAGAATTTAAGGTATTGCAGAGGTTTTTACTCTATTCTGCAGTTTTCAATGATGTAAACAGTTTCTGTCTATAATTTTAGATATTATAAGTAAAGATGTGTTATTTTGTAGTAACAATAATTTGGCTATTAATTCATGTAATTTTCTAAGGTACTACATTTGATAATTTTTATGTATAAATATTATTTTTTAATATTATGTCATAATCTGTTTTATCAGCATATATCATAATTATATTAATAACAACTCAAATATGAATCTGAGTCTTCAAGGTCTTTAAGTGTATAATTCATTTTCACTGCCTATAAAGCATTAAAATAAAATTTGTTATGTTCCCCAGAAACATAATTTTAGGAGGTAAATCTATTATTCGTATTTTAAATTTAAAATCCTGGATGAATATGAAATTTCTATTACCGTAAAAAACTGTTCTTAAAACAGTTTCTATATACCCCTTCCCCCTCATGTGTGCCAAAATTTAGTAAAGGTGAAATAATCATTTTTTTTGGTTAGATATTGCTTTTATTATACATAAAATATACATAACACAACTCACAAAACTGATTTAAAAAGGACCCAAATCCTGGGAGCTTAAAGGGGCTTTTGTCCTTTACCCACTGGGGCCACAAGGTGGCCCTCACTGGCTCAGACCCCATTATTAGCCTGTTGAACCCCTCTTTAAAAAATCCTGGGTCTACCAAAGATAATTTTGAAGTCTTTATATGAAATGATAAAATGTATTTATTAGCAAAAGAAAAAGGATATAAAACGGGGGTAGTGTACCACAACTACCCAATTTAAAAAAAAAAAATCAATAAAATTCTAAATAGAACATTTAAATTTCAAAAAAGCTTCAAGATAAGTATACATACATATTTTTGTTGTATGATACATGTACTTACATGTATGATAACTCTGCTAATTGGTGTATTAATAAAATTGGGTTTACTTGTACTTTTTCTTACTTATATGCCTCTTTGGGGCACACTGTACCAATTAGTGTGTTATGAAGTACTTTTATTAGTATTTTTAATTACTACTTACTTATCACAGGCACTTGTTTCAGTAATAAATTTTTTAACCCATAGTATAGTAATAACGCAATATTATTATACTATGGGTTAATTTTTTTTTTATCGAATCAAGTGCCTGTGTTACTTATACCTTTGGGGGGGGGGGGGGGGGCATATGCCACCCACAAGATTTTTCCAGGACTCAATCCTGTGCAATCCTTAAATTAAAATCATTAATAAATGAATATACATTTTGGTGGGTTCTGGTGCATCCTTGAAGTCATTTTTCACATATAAAATAAAGAAAGTCTAGCAGTGTTACTTTAAACAAATGAATTATGATCTACTCTGTTTCAAAAATGATATTTTTGAGTGTTTCTTCGGGGGGGGGGGGGGGGGTTTGTGTCCAACATTCCCCACCATTACCACTTCTCTGTTCCTACGGCCCTCTATTCTACTGTACTGCTACCCTAAGAGGGGATAATAGTCTGCTCTTGGGATAGTCAGGTTGAACTGAATTCCAGCAACACAAAGTAAAACAAAGATAAATATTTGATGTGAAATTTTATTTACAAGGAATAAATGAGAATAAATGAGAAACATGTACTTCCAGTTGTACTCAAAATAATGGGAAAAATGTGATTTATATGATTAATGAAAATTTGAAGGAGCTTAAAATTTTATTAAAAATTACTTAGAAGATATGGATTTTAGAGAAATCCGTTGAATTTAGATCGGGTTCGAAATTCTTAATGTTCTCAATATGGCGCCTAAGTAAATGCAAAGATTTGGAGAGAACCAAAAAAAAAAGTTAAGTTATTAGGAATTCATTGCTCTCATAATTTGTACCGAAGTCAATATGGAGTGGTCAGAAACGGGAAGATGGGCTAAGTTGCCAAGAACAGTGGACGTAAGAACTCACACAGCAGGGGTGCGCAATTACAAAAATTAGTTACTAGCCCGTCGGGCTAGTGGCAGTAACAAAGTTACTAGCCCGAGGTTGCCAGTCACTAGCCCATTAACTACCGAAAACAATACATGTATAAGTATAACAAAAAGGTTAAAAAAAAATTTAAGTTGAAATAAATAAAACAAATAATGGTTTGCGCTTTTTTCTCCCTATTTTTATCGACTATGATAATCAGGGACCTATATACTAGGTCCCTGCTATAATTATTATGTCACTGAAACGACTGGCGATAGCAACACACAAAACATATAGGTTAAAACGAATTAAAGATTATGATTTTACAACAAGGTTAATTCGTACATCAATTCAGTCGCCGTAAATATATGTATACTTTCGTTTTAGATTTACCAGTGTTTACTAGCCCGACGGGCTAACGCAGTATAGATTTATGATAGCCCGATCTCTAAAATTGGTAGCCCCGGGCGTCGGGCGATGGTAATTGCACACCCCTGCACACAAGACAATCGAAACAAACAAGTATAGTTAGAATAATGTCCGTCGAACTCGGTAACATGTATACATGTAACAGGAATGATGCTAAAAAAAATTTAAAAGGCATGCTCCATAAACTGATTAACTGAATGTAAAATAAATCAATTAATACCTTGCAAATGAAGAAAAACTCGAATTCATTTAGAAAAAAAAGTGTTAAATATGATATTTTCTCTAATCTGCTAACAGGGACCTATATACTAACAATATATAGGTCCCTGCTGCTAATTACAACCAAATTTTGCTATTTTTTCCAAATAGAAAAGTCCAGGCTCTTGATTTAAAGACCTAGAAAAACCCCTGTATGTTAACAGTACATGTATCACCATTGGGTGAGCGCAGATGGTGGAATATTGGATACATATTCAGTTTTAACTTTAACCCCTTTGAAATATGTTTTGGGATGTGTAAAAATGCTGTGTTCTGATTGGGCAGAAAAATATTTACGTGTATATGATGTATACTTATGGCAACTTTCAGTTATCGTTCTTGACTTCCATTTTTGGAAATCGTCCAGACCTGATAATGTGCCAAATAAATAATAAATATGTCGTCAGAAGTCAAGTAAAGAGGTGATATTTCTTTTTTATTAGCTAAATTATGTAACAATGTCATTAATTTGAAATCAATTTCACAGGTATCATTTGCAATGAAGCGTAACTAACTAATCCCATCGTCTTTCTGCACGAGATAATCATGCCACATTGTGTACACAAACTGTAATTAGTATTTTTACGTGGAATCCAATTTCAGTGTGTTAAAAACTGCAGGTTTTTAACTTTTTCTGTAATGATAACCTTCTACATTAGAAAATGTTCGGTAATACATTACAGCCATAAAAAGTGCTTACCACATGTTTATAGCTATGTATTGGTAGGCAGGTGTATGTTCATGACCATTGGAAAGAATTTTTATTTTTCTCACTCTTGAAATTTTTTGGATTTTTCTTTGAGGCATGGTGATGAAAGTAATGGTAAAACAACCAGTTTTGGAAAAGAAATTAGCAGTATTATAACAGCTGGCTTTGCATATAACATTTAGAATTAGGGATCCCAAGGGGGGGGGGGGGAAGTAGGATAGTTATTCAATTCGTTTCGCCAAGCTGTCGGGGAACCACACCTGGATGCCTTAGGGCTCTCGATTGTCTATAATTAGGGCCATTCAAGGGCCCCATTCCTAATTCAAAAGAGGTACCTTTCTTCCCAATTGAATGTGTTAATTTTCCCAATAGTCATTTATCCCCAAAATTAATGAAAATATGGTTGGATCTGTAATAACTAAACTTGCTATTCATATTCCTCTGTATTACAAAACAAAAATTTAGTTCACAACAAAGACCAGAAACCCAGTACAGTGGATTCCGGATATAACGAGATGCACGGGACTTATTCAGGACCCTACTTTCGTTTTGTGTACATGACTTGCATTTCGAATTTATACTTTTCTCTTTGTTGCCAGCTTACAACGACAGATTATGGTCCAATATTCATTATAACATGTGAAATTAATTAACACACACAATAATATTGAAATTGTCTAATTAAAAATTATTTTTTTTTTTTTAAAATTGTTAAAGTACAAACCAGCAGAGCTACAGTCTCATCAGAGACTTCTGGTTTTGACACAAGTCATCAACATATTGACTTCATTTTCATACCATGATGTCATAAACATGCAGCAAAATGTGAAGATTTAAAGAGGCTGGGGGGTTGTGGCCATTTTTAGACTATATTGATCTCCATTAGAAGAAGAGCTCCATATGAAGATATAGAAAATGATCAAATTTTAAAACTAAAATTTTTGAAAATTTTCTTTGCCAAAATGATAGTTCACAGCTTAAGATACCATATCTAAAAAAATAAGTTAAATCTGGTGGTTAATTTGTGGTTAATTTCAGGGTTCGAAATTCACTATATACAACTCGCAAAACGCGAGTTAGAATTCCCCAATTGCGAGTTAAAAATTAAGTAACTCGCAAAAACTTGCGAGTTGATTTTTTTGCATTGAAATTGTGGCAAAATTATATAATATGACAGAACACAATGCCTTTGATTTAAATCAGTAATTTAAATAAAAGTCACACTGTAGTTGTGTTTTGTGTATTGTACAGTTATTACTTTTTCCTTAAGTTACATGTATTTAATTTATATGAATTTAACTTTATATGAAAATTGCGAGTAGTCTTATAAAATTGCGAGTTCACTTTCTTGGTACTCGCAATTATTTGCGAGTTGTAGTTTTAAGGAGTTTCTAACCCTGAATTTGTTGACCCCCCAGCCTCCTTAAATGTAATATGTATGCCAAATTCTATTATGATCTGAATTGTGGTTATGTTACTCCTTGTATTAGACACAAATCCTTTAACAAATATGACTGACCTCATTGCAAAAATGGTGAGAAAAAAGGGAAAATTAAATGAATTTTGAACGAAACAAAGAAGAAAGCAAAATGGTAGTTAATTAACAGGGAAATTCCAATCTTTCAGGTGATGAAAAGGTGACTACAAAGATATTTTTACTTATATAACTAAGCAAATTTACGTTTGATCTCTTGAACTCTCAGTCTCTTGATTCAGAAATCCATGATTCCTCCAAGTCAAAATGCAGTCTTGATATGCATAATCTGTTGTTATTTACTCTCAATACCTCGAAGTGTCTATGTTTTAATGTTTACATGTTTTCAAAAACCCCAGTCACATTTCCAAGAAAGACCAACGGGTGACAGTTTTTGAGGCAAAAATACCTTCTTCAGGCAACAGTCAGCTGTTCATCTGCCATTGTCTTGCCCGAATTTGACCTCTTTTTTTGTCAGCCTAACAATTTTGTGTCTGTTGGGCCATGTTATAATTTTCTCTGCATCGGTGGTTGATTCCTTCAATTGAAGCAGTCGTACAATAGTCTGTCGACCAACCTTCAATCATCATCCGAACATTGGTAGACAGTTCTTAAAGTCGGTCGTCGATGGGTCAACATTATTGGAATTGGGTTTTTGTAAATGTTGGCTGATGGTGAAAATCAAACTGTGGCTTAGTGAACAATGATTGGGCGACTATTGGCCAACCTAGAATTATCTAAATTTTGAAAATTACCAGTGTTCTTAGGAATTAATGTGACTGCTCCACGTCGCTCGATACTACTGTCGGCTGATCATGTTTTTAAGCTGTCGATACGACAAAAATTTGATTTGCCTGACCATCAGCTTAAATGTGACCTAGGCATAACTCTGCACACTTTACTGAACACAAACCCACAACACATGGTTGCAGTCCTGCATACTTTGAGGTATTGAGAGATACCTATACTAAATGTAGAACTCTTCAGTGAGCAGTGTTTAAAGCTTCCTTTAATTCAAACAAAGGTGTGATGGGGGGGGGATGGGGGTGGGGGCTTGTGATTAATTCCAGATAGGTGAACTTGTTACGTGTCTTTGAGATCAAAGACTGTTGAAGGAGTGAACAAAATAGTAGTTTAGACTATATGAATCAGCCTTGATAGTTCAGTGGTTAGAACATTTGACTAGTGAAACAGGTGTCCTTAGTTCGATTCCAACCTTTTATTTTCTTTATACATTCCTTTTCTACTACAGTAGGTTACAGATTAAAAAAATGTATATTTATATTTTAAAAATGTGTTTGTTATGACTTATTCACAAACAAAGGTGTGATGGGGGTGGGGGTGGGGGCTTGTGATTAATTCCAGATAGGTGAACTTGTTACGTGTTCTTGAGATGAAAGACTGTTGAGGGAGTGAACAAAATACATGTAGTAGTTTAGACTATATGAATCAGCCTTGATAGTTCAGTGGTTAGAACATTTGACTAGTGAAACAGGTGTCCTTAGTTCGATTCCAACCTTTTATTTTCTTTATACATTCCTTTTCTACTGCAGTAGGTTACAGATTAAAAAAAAATGTATATTTATATTTTAAAAATGTGTTTGTTATGACTTATTTACATGTTAAGGAAAACATTTAGATTTTAGAGTGATTAATAATCTGTTAAGAGAGGTACTTTTGAGTTTGATTAAAATACCTGTAATTATGAAGCTTTTATTTCCCTACAGATGTCAACAATGAAAATGAAACAAACCAATCAGTGGATCGAATTAAAAGTTTTGGTAAAAGAAAACAGTTGCATATACATGCTAACAAGAAAGGACTTACATGAAGAAGACGTGTTGTACAACTATGAGAATGGAAGGAGGATTTGGTGTTTAATTGAGGTAATTTAAAGTGTTGATTCCTAGGGCTGTTTGTTTGATGAAATTTAACCATTAGAATATTTAGTTTTGAAGAAATTTAAAATAAAATTATGCATGCAATTCCATTCAGGTGAGTTTTGTGACCAAAAGTCATCTTTTTCCTGATATTTTATCACAAAATTTTGTAAGAATTACAGTAAAACATGCTTATAACAAAGTGCCAGGGATGGAAAATTTTGCTTCATTATAAGTGTAATTCTTTATATATCCATTAAGTTTACAATATATTTTAAAGTCACAGGGAATAAAAATCACTTTGCTCTAAGAGTCAATTCATTATAAGTGTGTTAGCTATAAGCGTGTTTTACTGCATGTAGAAAGATTGATATATAATTTCAGAATCTGGTCACCTTAAAGATTTTTTAGTTACACTGTAAAGAAATATTCTAAAGGTGAAGGTAAAGTTGTTAATTATGTAACGCTGTACACATATCCACTTTGAGGTATCAATGGTAAAATACAATAGATTATGCACAGCGGGTCTGCATTTTAACTTTGAGGGTTTTGAGAGATTGAGAGTTAAGAGATCAAGAGAAAATTTGCTAAGTTATATAGAGAAAAAAATCTGTGGATCTTTTCACAAAAAATCTTACAACATATTTTTATCTTAAGTGAAAACTTATGATAAAAATCGTTTTTACAAAAATTCTTAAGAAAGTCGTAAGTGCAAAATCTGTCATAACTTTACGAGAGCCCCAACCCTCTCTTAAGTATTTTAAAAATGATTTTATTGTAAAAATATAACCGCAAAAACCAAAATACATGTTAAATTGAACTTTGTAAAGCAACTTACAATAATATTTTATATTTTTTTCACAATGATCATTGTCAAAAATTTAAGTGAATTACACTACAAAATATTTACGATGTAAGTTTCACTTATGACCTTCTTTTACGTCAGACTTTTGATTGTGGCATAGATTTTAAACTTCCTTGCTTCACAAACGATTGCATTCGATATGTGTTGTCAATAATGTTTGTTATGCTGACAAATGTTAAAAACTAAGTTTTATTTTTATTTTCACCCACTTATTTAAGGATTATAAAGCATATTGAAGTCGTTGCTAGGGATGAAGTCTGTCGTAAATAAAATCTTAACTTCAATCTGCTACGAATGTGTTCTTGTCGTAAGAAATTCTTAAGTTAAAATCTTACGCAAAAACTTAAGTTTTTTTGTGAAAAGGGCTACTAGACCCAAGGCTAATATTTCAAGCAATCAAGAACGTCGAAAGATCGAAGTTTGAGCCATTTGGAGTTGCCTGTAGTAAGGAAATGTGTTGCTTAACTTTATAATATCTGAGAATTTTCATACCTGTAATGACATAATCCCCCTGTTATTCTGGCATTCCCCCCTCAACCCCTTTAGCATAGCTAGAGGAATCCAAGACACCCTTCTACTTTTAAAATGTCCCATTTCTATTTCATTTCTTATGGATAACCCTGAATACCTGGTCACCTCAATAATTATTTTAAATTTCAAGGATCATACATATATCTCTGGTCCCCTTAAAGCTGACATGAACTCTTAAATATGCGATATTTTCATCCTGGTACAACTTATTTCATTCTCGTACTCCCTTTTTCCGCCATATTTCTTTCAGATTTGCTCTCTTATTTTACCGGCTATATAAACCCTGATGACCCTGATGCCTTTGTTACATTTGAGTGATTTTCTAGCCTGGCTGTCGACATGTACACATCTCTGATAGCAGAGTCTTGGAACACGCCATGAACTTACATAAAAACATGTAGACCTGTACACATCTCTGATAAAGCAGTTTTGGAACATACCATAAATCTGAAAAACTAGGAATTTTACTGAAAACCATAAAGAAGTATTTAAATTTTGAATAATTTAGATGCAATGCATTAAAATCAAAATAGCACGTGCATGTTTGATTCACACATATACTTGAACAATAAACAAGAAAAGGCTACCACATGCTACCTCATTTTTCAAATAACACTGTACTATTGAGCATTATGCCTGCTACACGGTATATGCACATACTATGCAACTTATGCATTCAAGTATAACAAATTCAGATGTACATGCATGCATGCCGAGAAAACGCATTGAATGCTTTAAAATCTACCTGAAATACTGCTATCGGTACAGGGATGTGCACATGTCAAGAGAATAACTTCCTTTTTAATGAAATATGCATCATGGAAGAAATAAATCCATTTGTAACTCAACGGTAAACACATAGTCACTAGCACTTAAACACATGTGGTCCCTGTTGATCAGTATTTTTGGTCAGGGAAAATATCAAAGGTGAAAGTGACACTGGTATTTTGCCTGATTACACAAAATAGTCACGCAAATAAAACGTTTCAGAAATCAAAATAACTGTTTCGATATATGTATTAATAGTTCATGAATGTGGCTTCATTACATCAAATTTAATACATAAACATACATTCTTGTTACGGATCTTACATCTTTTAAAGAAAATAAAAGGAGGGGGTGGGGGTGGAATATGTATAATACATTCTTCAATATATTTTAAACAAACGTCGGAAAAAAGTCGGATTTTCCTTGATCAAATATATTTAAATACATGTACGTACAATGAACTGGCTTCAACTGTTTTAGATATAAAACTAAAACTAATATATCGTAAATTTAAGCAACACTGAACAATTTGTTTCTGTACATCGATTCTTTTCAAATCGGGGCCCTTTTAGGCATCACAAATTACAAGCATGATTGATACAATTACCGACAAGAACAGACATAATTATGTGTATATAAAATAATCTACAGTACATGTTTTGGTTTAATTTGAAGTTGAGTAAGTACATGTATTACAGTATTAGTATATATTAGGGATGTCAGAGCCGGAAATAAAAATGTTGCTATCACAAACATGATTATCAAGGATTGTTTACCACTGATTGTTGTAAATGGAGAGGACGTTCAAGAATTGTTTGGTTTTGTAGATTCAAATTATAAAGCTTCAACCTGCAATTCCATAAGATCTGACGTGATGCAACTATTCATAAAGAATATGAAACAGCTGTTACAAAATTGTAAATACATGTAAACTGGGGGACAGTTATGAGTGTAATTAAATGGATATTAATATCATGCAGTCTTTTTAGCTCACCTGAGCCGAAGGCTCAAGTGAGCTTTTCTGATCGAAATTTGTCCGTTGTCTGTCGTCGTCGTTGGCGTTGTCGTAAACTTTTCACATTTTCATCTTCTTCTCTAGATCTACTGGGCCAATTTCAATCAAACTTAGCACAAAGTATCATTGGGTGAAGGGGATTCAAGTTTGTTCAAATGAAGGGCCACGCCCCCCTCCAAGGGGAGATAATTACGAAATAGCAAAAAATTAATGGCATTATTGAAAAATCTTCTTCTCAAGAACCAATGGGCCAGGAAAGATGAAACTCATGTGGAATTATTGTCAGGTAGTGTAGACTAAATTTGTTCAAATCATGACCCCCGGGGGTAGGGTGGGGCCACAATGGACGATCAAAGTTTTACATAGGGATATAGAGGAAAAATCTTCAAAAATCTTCTTCTCAAGAACAGCAAAGCTATGATTGGTCATATTTATATGGAAGCATCCTCAGGTGGTGTAGATTCAAGTTTGTACAAATCATGACCACCGGGGCTAGGGTGGGGCCACAATGGACGATCAAAGTTTTACGTAGGAATATATAGGAAAAATCTTCAAAAATCTTCTTCTCAAGAACAGCAAAGCAGTGATTGGTAATATTTATATGGAAGCATCTTCAGGGGGTGTAGATTCAAGTTTGTTCAAATCATGACCCCCAGGGGTAGGGTGGGGTCACAATGGATGATCAAAGTTAAACATCTATTAGGTGTATATAGGAAAAATCTTCAAAAATCTTCTTCTCAAGAACAGCAAAGCTATGATTGGTCATATTTATATGGAAGCATCCTCAGGTGATATTGGTTCAAGTTTGTTCAAATCATGACCCCGGGGTAGGGTGGGGCCACAATGGAAGATAAAAGTTTTAATTAACATAAAAGTATATAGGAAAAATCTTCAAAAATCTTCTTCTCAAGAACAGCAAAGCAGTGATTGGTAATATTTAGATGGAAGCATCCTCAGGGGGTGTAGATTCAAGTTTGTTCAAATCATGACCCCCAGGGGTAGGGTGGGGTCACAATGGACGATCAAAGTTTAACATCTATAAGTTGTATATAGGAAAAATCTTCAAAAATCTTCTTCTCAAGAACAGCAAAGCTATGATTGGTCATATTTATATGGAAGCATCCTCAGGTGATATTGGTTCAAGTTTGTTCAAATCATGACCCCGGGGTAGGGTGGGGCCACAATGGAAGATTAAAGTTTTAATTAACATAAAAGTATATAGGAAAAATCTTAAAAAATCTTCTTCTCAAAAACAGCAAAGCTATGATTAGTAATATTTATATGGAAGCATCTGTAGGTGGTGTAGATTCAAATTTGTTCAAATCATGACCCCCGGGGGTTGGGTGGGGCCACAATGGATGATCAAAGTTTTAAATAGGAGTATATAGGAAAAATATTCAAAAATCTTCTTCTCGAGAACAGCCAACTTTTGATTGGTCATATTTATTTGGAAGCATAATCAGGTGGTGTAGATTCAAGTTTGTTCAAATCATGACCCCTGGGGGTAGGGTGGGGCCACAATGGGTTATCAAAGTTTTACATAGGAATACATAGGAAAAATCTGTAAAAATCTTCTAGTCAAGAACAGCAAAGCCATGATTGGTCATATTTAATTGGAAGCATCCTCAGGTAATGTACATTCAAATTTGTTCAATTCTTCCCCCCCCCCCCCCCCCAAACCACTTTTATATTTAAACTTTTCAACCTTTCAAGACTGAACTGATTTCTGCTTTTTCCTAGCCATAGTGCTCGGGTGAGCGATGTGGCCCCTGGGCCTCTTGTTAAGATTGTATTGATAATTTGCACAAAATCTCATAATTAAAAGTTCTCTCTGTTTTTATAAGAGGCACGCTTTAATTGTTTACCAGTCAAAGGTCACTGACACAACACGTAGAAATGGCTTCAATTAACGGGTACATGTAGTCTCGTTATGACAAGAAAGGACAAATGCAAACATTTGATATCCTGCATTTAGATAAAATGTGCAGTAAATATTATATTAATTTTGAAATCAAATGCATTGGATAAATGTAGATGTATAGTATTTATTGTACTATGTAAATGTTTACAAATCAGAAATTCGTTGTATAATGGTGATAGCGTAGGTTAAATATTGTACAACTAGTCTATAAAAGACAAATAGTGAAAATGACATGAAAAATTAATTTAAATTTCAACGAATATTTGACTATCATTCGACTAAAGCCTCCAACTATTCGACTAAGCTGTTCGAATAAAATTGACATCCCTAGTATATATGAAAGTAACATTGGTAATTGAAATAGTTCTAACCGTGTACCCAAATGTAAAGTGAGGAGATTCTTGAAACCACTCATGTATGCTTACACGAGAGGGAGAGAGAGAGAGAGAATGTGTGTGTTTACTTGTATGAAAATGCAAAAAAATATTTATCCACAATCTTGCGGGTAGGGTTTCAAGTAATCCTTACAGATTCTCTTAAAATACAAGAAATTGTATAGGTATCAAATTTTATACTACCTAGGGAAAATTTTCAAACTGGATGGGCTTCCTATACATACATATAAAACAGGCACGTAGCACTGTTTCTCAAAATGTGTATATGCGATGGGGAGCAGGGGGCAGTAAAATGATTGATAAGCCAAAAAAACAAAAACAAAACTTTCGGCACTTAAAAATTTGGAGGGGTTCAGAAAAATGCCGAAATACTTGGGGGAAAAATGAAAAAGGAAAAAAGGGATTGAAAAAAATCCGTGGTCAGGGGGAGGACAGATTCCATTCATACTATCATTTTCAGAAGAAAAATATTTGAGTATTCAATACAGTATCGTTGGATGAGAGTGGGGAGAACCAGCCATTCTTTAAAAAAAAAATCCTTACAAAATTAACCATTAAAGACAGGCCTGTAGAACGCGGGGATTGGGGATGCCCCCTCCTATTTTTCCAGAGCATTTTTTTAGCTTGTCAAAGATTTTTCAGTAAAGTGTCAATTATTTCTTCCAGCTGTCCCCTTTCGAAAACAATACTACGTGTCTGAAAGACACTCTCAAAAAAGGGAGTATCTCCCCCCCCCCCTACTCCCCACGTGTGTGTATATTTGTTAATTTGTGTTTTGGTTAGATGCTTTGATGTTGTATTCTAAATAATTTTCTCACACCGAACTACTCAGTTTAGTTTTTAGATAATTACGAAAATCTGGCTTACATGCATGAAGCTATCATTAAAGCTGACATGAATTCTTAAAAGCGCAACATTTGCATCAATGTAGGACTTGTTTCATAATTAAAAAATTATATATGAAGCCTGTAATGCAATATATAACACACAAAGAATGTTTGTATGTTTATTAGATCTAGACAATTTTCAGTTTCACTTCATGAACAGCAATCAGACTTTTTTTAATGATTTCTTATTTTTTATCCAGTCGCGTAAATACTAATTCCCCTTCTCACTTTTGATATTTTCCCTAGCTGACCAAAATCTGATCAGCACGGACTAAGTGTATTTGAGTGCTAGGCTGTATGATGACATGACAACGTCTTTACTGTTGAGTATTTATAGAGTTTATTACTTTTCTGCGATGCATATTTCAATGAAATACAAGGTGTAAATCACTCGGCATGTGCACATCTTCGAACGGGTACAGTGGTCTATTTTCCAGGTATGAATAAGTTTACAGCGTTCGACGCGTTCTCTCGGTATGCACCATTATATTTGCATATGGACATGCATATCAAATATGCTGGTTGTTTGTTCCATTCTTACAATAGATAATTGCAAATTGTTTGTACAATTTTTACTGTGAATTATTCCAAGTTAATTATGCTACATATCTGTATATTGGCATGCTTTTAAAAAAACATGCACAACTATGTTTTTTTCTTCCTAACTTGCATTTATATTATTCAAAACGATACTTAAAAATATCTTTATGACTGTTTTTATATCTGCTGTGGTTTTGAAATGTTTTCATCAATTCATGTGTTCCCAGATACTTTACTGTCGGAGATGTGCACGCGTCGATAGCCAAACCAAAAACTCACTCAAGTGTAACGAGGGCATTGGGGTATATATTGTTACAATAAGACAAGGTATCTGAAAGAAATATGGCAGAATACGGCTAGTTGGTATGAAACAAGTCATACATTGATGCAAATGTTGCGCTTTTAAGAATTCATGTCAGCTTTAATGATAGTTTCATGCATGTAAGCTAGATTTTTGATTTATAGGATTAGTTTATTCATCAGTTTTAAGAAAAAGTGAGGAATCATTGCTTAAATGTAATTGATTAATATTTTACATGCTTAAATATAGAATATCCAAGGTTGTGCTCAAGATGTGGGGGCCAGGGAAATTCCCCATCTGTAATTACTTATTCCCCCTGTCATTCTGGCATTGCTTCCTCAAACCCCACTAGAGGAGGAATATAAGACACCCTTCCACTTTTGAAATGTCCCCTTTCTATTTCAGTTCTTATGGACAAACCTGAATACCTGGTCACCTTAATAAAGAATTTAAAGTTCAAGAATCATGCATATATCTCTGGTCCCCTTAATGATGGGTTAATGCATGTAAGCTAGATTTTTGATTTTTAAGGATGTTTTATTCTTCAATGTTAAGGAATAGTGAGGAATCATGTTGCTTAAATGCAGAATACCCAAGGTTGTTCTCAAGATTCAGGGGCCAGGTAAATTCGCCGCCTGTAATGACATAATCCCCCAGTTATTCTTGCATTGCCCCCTCAACCCTCACTAGCAGAGGAATCCAAGACAGCCTTCCACTTTTAAAATGTCCTCTTTCTATTTCAGTTCTTATGGACAACCCTGAATACCTGGTCACCTTAATAAAGATTTTAAATTTCAAGGATCATATATATATCTCTGGTCACCTTAATAATGGGTTTTATGCTAGATTTTTGTTTGATACATTTTCATTCACCAAATTGTACCACCAATTTTTTTTCCTTTTGAGTTTTGCAGATCATTGTGACATTCTAGATGAAAATTGGGTATTTCATGACCTTAATAAAGATTTTTGAGTTAAACGAGTACTTGTATGAGGGTTGTCCAGAAAGTTCTTAGACAAATGCCATAATTTTCTTGATATTGACCACTCTGCCAAATGTTTACAACATAATTTTAATATAGACCATGATTTAGTAAATATATAAAAATTATAGGTGTGAATAGATTGTATATACAAGCTGCACAGCCCAGTATGACATTAAGTTAGTTTCATGATAACGTCAAGAATATGGATTATGAATTTTTAGCTCACCTCAACGAAGCTGGGGAGCTTATGTAATACCGTCAGTGCAGGCGTCCGCATCCCAGGTTAAAGTTTTTGGAGCAGATTTCTTTTCAAGTACAGTCAAACCTCGTTATCTCGAACTCAAAGGGACAAAGAAAATACTTTGAGATAACCAAGGATTTAAGATATTCAGGGTAAAATACTTAAGGAATAAGCAGATGGGACTTCAAAATATAACTTCGACATATCCATGGTATTTGAGATATATCCGTGTTCAAAAAACAGAAGGTCAGCTGTACTTCTATGCCCTATATTAATCAGAGATGCATGAAGGATGCTTCTAGTATGTTTCATTATACCAGTCAAGATTTCAGATGCTGCAAATTCAGCTAAAAGGAGCATTTCCAAGTAACTATAAGCCCTATATTGACCAGACTTGCATGGATAATACACAAGGATGCACACTACCGGACTTGCTTCAATTGCTGGATCTGACCTACATTTTCCAGATGAGTGACCAGATTAAAGTTTTTTAAGCAGGTTTCATTTCTTCATTTCATTTCCAAGTAACTATAAGCCCTAGGGTGAACAAACTTGTACAAATGATACATCTTAGGATGCACACTATACTTGACTTCCTTCAGATGCTGAATATGACCTACATTTTCCTTCCGGATGAGTGACCAGGATAAAGTTTTTGGAGCAGATTTCATTTCATAGTAACTATAAGCCTGGTGTTAACCAAACTTGCATGGATGATACATCTAAGGATGCACATTACTGGACTTGCTTCAGATGTTGGATCTGACCTACATTTTCCAGATAAGTGACCAGGTTTAAAGATTTTTAACAGGTCCATTACTAAGAAATTATAAGGGCAATCTGGACCAAACTTGCATGATGATGCATCATGGGATAAACACTCTCAAACTTGCTTCAGATGGTGGATTTGACTTACATTTTCTGGATGAGTGACTAGTTTAAATTTTTTAGGTAAGTCCATTCCCAAGTAACTGCAAGCCCTATTAGACTAAAATTGCATAAATGTTACATGTAGGGATGCAGACTACTAGATTATTAGTTTAGTGTGGGACTTTGCCTTACTTAAAGACAACATTCGTTGAGGTGAGCTCTGTTATCTCTTATTACCTATGATTATCAAGTATTTGTGGTAAACATACAATTTTTTCTTGATTTAGCCACACTGCTAGTGTGTGTGTGATATTTACATATAGACCATAATGGAGTAAATTTTTAAAATTCAATAAACGATAATTTAAGAGTATCATCAATATGCACACTTCCTGTATATAGCTGCAGAGCCCAATCCGATGTTGCGTTTTATTTATTACACATTATTATGCTTCCTGTCAGTTTGTCTCTATATAATCAATACCCAACTATTTTCGCATAGTGTTCTAAGGAATTATATATCGTAAACATACTATGCCGAAATAGCTAGTGCGTGGCTTCTTTTTCTGAAAAAAATCCAACAGCTCCCACACCATGGATCGAACTCACGACCCCGACATCATCAGTCTGACTCGCTACCGATTACGCCACAGACGACATTGTCTAAAGCACTGTATTATAATATATATAAACTTAGTTTCAAATATTTTACACTTAAAGAAAAAAAATAAACAAATTAATTTTCTAAAATAGTTTATTGCAATTTTTTCCCCTTCACTCAACTAAAATTCTCTGAAACTACATGTATCTGTACATGGATCATTCAAAATTAAAGAAAAAAGATAATGTACATGTAGCACAATGTGACGTCACGATAGGGGTGTACTAACATGGATGTAAGAAGTGATGAAACATTGGAAATGGAGAAAATGTCGTTTTTATACAGCAGTCAGCATAATAATAACAATAGTGTTGTACTTTGCATGCACTATGCCTAAATAGTAGTCAGGGTTTGACACATAGTGCACTCGCCTCCGGCTCGTGCACCATGTGTCAAACCCTGACTACTATTTAGGCACAGTGCATGCAAATTACAACACTATTATATAATCATGTCATAATTTTATTTTCATCAAATAACAGTAACAGTAGTTTTCCACTTTTTGTACTGTCTTTCAAATTGTACTCTCCTTTGAAAAATCATATATACCAATTTCAAATCAATGACCTAAATATATTCTAATAATTTTTAGATGTTTGTCAATGAATAATTAGTTTGTCTCTGACATCGTTTCAACCATATTTTAGATAATACATAATTTTATGATTGGACGCTGTTCCATACGGATGGCCGACATCGCTTTTTCTGTCAATTTTTGAAACATATTTGTTGCAGTTTTTTCTTAAGGTCAAGAATTAGTAAATGAAAGGAGCCTACAATTTCTTTAATTTGAGAAATAGATTCCTTTAATGACTATAACTTGGTCAAATAAGGTGTATTGGGGCATAACTTTTAGGTAAACAAGATTTAAAAAAATCATATTTTAAGCTGTTATTTTCAGTGAAAAATTAAGAAAACCTGTCATGAATATGGGAGTTTTTTTCCATGTCAGACAAAGGAAATGTATCCAGATTGCGTAGTATACTGTCTCTAAGAAAACTGTAATTTGTATGTTCTTAGCCTTTGAGGTAAAAAGTTTAATTTAACATGTACCATATAGCTGAACTCAGACAATTAGTCACCAAAATATTTGTCTATTGATGACAGGAAAGTTGAATTTCTCTGCCATTGACATTAGGTGTGTAACAGGAAAATGCTGCATAAGCAAGAACAGGATTTGAACCCAGCCCTCTGTATCACTAATCAGGTGCTTTAGCATGTTTATTAACTGAGTGATCTGGCGATGGGGATCAAGCCTGTCTGATCGCCAAATTCCTCCCTCCTTAAATTGTATTTGCCCTTGAAGACACAACTCAAGTTCTTTTTACCCCTGGCAAGCCTTTTACCTGCAAGTCGAGGGGTGATCAATGGCACTAAATAAATATGGGATGGACCAAACCAGGATTTGAACCTAGGTCCCCTGAATCACTAGTGTAAGTTTCTTTTTAAAAGGAATAACATTTTAATACACATAGTAAATTAGAATTTCATTTTTTTCAGGAAATGGATAAAAAATTGGTATGTGTCGAACAACTATAGCCACCTGATAGAAGGGTAAATTAGAAAGTTCAGATTACATTATGCCAACAGAGATGATAACAATGCCAACCAAGCTAAAAGTTGTCCAGGTTAGAATTATTTTTTTCATTAAATTACAATGTATGTACATTTAATATTTTCATATCAACTTACATGTATGAAGGTTGTTATTTTTTTTATATACCTGTTGTGTAGGAAAACTTTTGTATTGGAGACAAGACAAGTTAATGACTTAATGATAGACTCACTGCAGAGAGAGATGTTGGAAAAGTGGATTTTGTTAACAAAAGGAAGATAAGGTAAAATATGAGAGGAGTTGTGAGTTTTGTATGACACAGTACTATTTGTTAACCAAAAAATTAATCTGAAAAATCTTGAGAAATTTAACTAAAGAAAACTTCATGAAAAGCAGCACATGCACATAAGGGGAAGCAACCTATTGAAAATTATCTTGCAGCTGTTCTCGGGTCAAAAAGTGATTTAGGATTAATAACTTGTATGCATATACATGTATATAAGGAAAATCTACATAAGAGAAGAAAGGGGGTGCATCTAGATAAACAATTTTATTTCTCTATGTTAAATAGCTGACATTGACTGTGTTCTTGATTTAAATAAATACGTACATATGTTGGGGTAACTTCAACTGAATGTTAACATCTACTTTAGTTCATCGAAACTTGTGGACAGGATCATATGATCCTGCATGTCCTATTTAAGCCTTGATTTTTTTTTTTTAACTTAGATGCTTAATTCAGCTTTGACAACTGAGTGTGTTGAACATCATTATCAAAGATTCCATTCATTTAAGATTTTATGTTGGTTAAGAAATGTGTCATTTAGGGAGATTTGTTTTTTATACATGTGCGTAAGTTATTTTGTAATTATTTTATAGCAAAGTAAATTTTTCAATTATGATTGTTCTAAGTTTTAGAGATTAATAGAGATTTTTCTTTTCTTTTTTTTTTACAGATCAAGGCTGCCAACCTTTGAGAGATACACTTCAAAAAGAGTGTTTAAATTCAAGACATTCAGTCACAGTACTCTGTAAATATTATAAAGTAAAAGTTATTTATTTAATTTGGAAAAGCATTTGAGAAACAGGGGATGTGAAAAAGACTTTGTCCATTTCAAGCTATCTGTTGTCAAGTACCAGGAATATGTGGATTTTATTCAACAACTTTATTATGAATTTGAATAGCAACTTTCAATGTCTGGAAGCTTTTTTATCAGTAGGGATGTAGATGTGAAATTATATAAAAATTATTTTTTAAAAGATATTAATCAAGAAAATTTTTGTAGATTAATAACAGGTAAAATTTGTAATGAGAGATCTTTTATTGATCATTTGCAGTAGTAAGCGACAGTTGTTATAATTATACCCCCACTCTGAAGTAGGGGGGTATTCTCATTTACCCTTGTGTGTCTGTCTGTAACAATTTTTTGTCGCAGTTTTCTCAGCAACTACTCATCAAAGATGCTTGAAATTTTGACACTCTCTTTGACTAGGCATGCCATATTGTGGGATTCATGAGAGTGTATATTCACATCAGAGCGGGGGTATTACTAGTGAGCATTGGCACACAGACTTCCTGTTTGCTGAAGTTTGTGTTCGACTTTCATGTCTTTAACATAATATGGCTTAAGGATATGCGCAGTATAGTTTGAACTATATTTTCTTATTCTCTCTATAATTTAAGAAATCCAGTAATTGAAAGATCTTTGTGCAATTTTATGATACCTGGTAATGCTTGCACACCTTATCTGAATCAAATTTTAAAGAAAATACCACATAAAACATTTGGGGGGGGGGGATTTTTCTTTTAAAAAATGCAAGGGTTTTCATCATTTGATATTTTTTCAAAACTCCTGATACATGTAATGTATGCTGATTTTTTTGTCAAAGAACACCTAATGGTATCATGATTTTCAATTATATTTTCTCTGAAAATTATCAGTTGGAAGGTTCACTGTAAAGTGCATGTACATTGCATATGACCTTAAAAATACTGTGGTGGCAAAAGACAAGAATTTTTTTTTTTTCAGTTTTGGTACATGTACTATATTATTATTTCGTTAACCTGTCAATTTTAGATCAAATGAATAAAGGTTAAAAACTATTATTTGACTCTTTGTTTTCGTGAGTTATCTAGAGCAGGCTCGTAGCAACAGTTTCAAAAGAAAAAAAAACCCAAACTGACCAAAAGTGGGGGGGGGGGGACTTCCCGAAATTATCTGACAAGCAAAAAGAAAAGGTGATTTACTGTCCAAATCCTGGAATTTGCCAGTGCTGGACCTTACAACATCAAAAAGTGGGGGGGGGGGGGGGGGGCATCCAGCATCTAAAGGGAAACTTACTATAGCAAAATACTATAACCCCCACCCCCCACCCCCCGCATTCTACGGGCCTGCTAGAGACATCTAATAGTCTATTTCAATCAACATGTGAATGCAAATTTCAAATGGTTTGTCAAGTAATTTCATATATAAAAAAAATGTCTTTGTCGGTGATTCTCGTTTATTTTGAATATATTGTTTTTGGTCTTGGAATTTCTCTGGTCATTGAATAAATTGATTTTCAACTCCGGGATCGTTGTGCGCTTTTTGCCTGTGAGAGGTTTTTAGACACAGGGGAACAATTCTTACAATCCCCTGTTCTTGGTCAGATTGACCCAAGTTAGCTGGATTATTATTATTCCTTTATTTCTCAAAATGACGTTCCAGTTTGAATCTACTCTTCTTAGGATATGTTCCCTTCCTGTCCATAGCGCACCACAGGTTATGGGGAGTGGCCCTAGCTATTACCCAACCTGTATAAATGCAACCAGAAAGAGACAAAATCCAGCAGACCACCCTTTATTAAATTAACACATACATTCTAATTATTTACAATTACTAAAGTTACACACTACACAATATGATAAACATTATAATAAATACGAAACATTTCTATCAGATTATAAAATATATTAACCTGTAAATACATTAAGCCATCTGAACATTTTAACCATCTTACAAAAATCGCGCAAGTCTATAAAAATATCTTACCTGTATAAATGCAACCAGAAAGAGACAAAATCCAGCAGACCACCGGCTGGATATGTCTCACTGCGCTACATTTATACCCCCGTAAATGCCCTGCATATTTGAGTATTTCTTCAAAATTTGCACTAATGACTTTTAATTTTGCTCTGAATTTAAGTTAATCTTATCCGACCTTAAACCCTCTTTTAATCTTTAATTGCACCTTAAAATTCCTGTTAAACTTTTTGCATAATCTTCACTTTTTATTTACTGTAGATAATTTATACAGATGCATGACCTCTGCTCCCTCGCATCAACCTCTTTGATTGGTTACACCCTTATTCTTGACCAAGCCAGCATCTTATAAACAAGTTCTTAATCTACAAACAAATAGCAAACCTCATGGAGCTTAATTATCAGCGGTGAAAAGTTCATCCTGCACTCCTGCCCAGCATCTGTTTTCTTCTATTTTTATCCTGCGCGATCGGCTAAATCTTAATACGTTTGCTACTTTACCCTCGAGATTTATAAATTCCACAATTTTCTATATTTATGTAATTTTTGTTATGATAGTAATATAGATAGATGTATGTTGGAAAGGACCAAGAGAATTTTGTAATTATATAAATGTACATTATACAGCTGACCATATGGTCTGAAGTTGACATTAAAAATTACAATTTTGAAAGTTGTAGAGTAAAATCAAAATTTGTGCCCCAAATTTTGTGATGACAGTGGCATTTTTCTTTTTAAAAAAAAATTATGAGTTTAAGTGAGCTTAAATGATTTTTATCTCACATGAGCTGAAAGCTCAAGTGAGCTTTTATGATCACCTGTTGTCCAGTGTCTGCCCATCTGACTATCCACTTGTCTGTAAACTTTTCACATTCGACTTCTCAGGAACCGCTAGGCCATTTTTAACTTAGTTTACTTATGGGGGGGGCCCATAAGTAAACTAGCGCATGTGAAACTACTATTTGCAACTGTCAAATAATTGTGTACCTCTAAAAATACCCATTATTATATATTATACATTTCAAAATTATAAAGACCAATAGCGCTTTTGAATTAGATTCAGCACGTACTGTTGAATTGGGTTCTTTGGATATAGGAAAGGGAATTTTTTTTTTCCAGATATTGTGTGTTGTTTTACTAAAATTTACCTTGAATTTCTTACAAAATTTTATTTACACACGTTTTTCTATACATTTGCTATCTCCAGGTCATCGCTCCACGATTTTAAAAAGTTATTTGTGTGTATCAAACTATTGACTTTAAAATTTTAGATCCCTAAAAGCCTTTTCTCGACATATTCAGCCATATTTTGTTTTTAAAAACTAGAAATAAAATTGCAGTTTTGCTAAAAATTTTATTTGAAACATTTTTGCGTATCGGACAATTCCCTAGTGTTTGGAAACATACTCATGTAATTTCTGTCTTTAAAACAAATTCATCAAGTTAATTACATACCGGTATCCTTATTATGCTGCATAGGAAAAATCTTTTGAAAGAATATAATGTTCAAATGCTTTGTAAATTGTTATACAAACTACATTATGGCAGGTGCATAGCCAAATAAAAGTGAAGTATACGAAGAGGACGACGGGGGTGGGGTGGGGGTTAATTTCCAGTTTTCACAAAAAACTATATTAAAAATATTATCAAATTAGCATGGTTTAACTATGCTACAACAAAAAGTGGATGGGGGCAACCACCCTTTCAGTGAACATTTTCAATAGTCAAAAGTTAGGTTTGGAAAAGAATAGGCAGGGAACCCTCCCCCCCCCCCCCCATAATACATGCCTGCTGGTGAGGGCCCAGAAGTTTCTGAGTTTTACCAAATACATGTATATCATTCATTTTCTTGCAAAGTAAAAATTATGTCATTTATCTTTTGTTTAGAAATAGAAGACATAATATTTATTGTTTTAACGCAAAGTTAATACTTCTACGGAAACTTAGTGTACATGTAGTTTAGGCTAAATATCTAATCGATATTTGGTATCATACTCTTTTCTATCGTTCAACAACTTGTATACTTAATGTTAATTATTAACAAAAAAAATCGTATTTTAAATCATATACTACATGTAGTAGATCATGACATTCAAGGATGTGTCTGAAATTTTATTTCTCAAAGATCTTTAAAAAATATCAAAAAATATCAATGTATCAAAGAACGAATACAAGTTCATGAATGCTTTATTTAAATTTGGCAATGATTTAATAAAGGACTTCAAATTTTATTATATAGTCATGATTATATAAAATTCAAAGCGCTCTTCAGCAGTATGACACAAAATAATTCGAAATCCGAATATTTGTTGGATGGTACTGAGATTTTTTCTTCGAATAACTCTCTCTCTCTCCCATAGATTTTATTTATTTATTCATCTATTATATTTATTTGTTTATTTTTTACAATTATGTGTATGCACTTGCATATTTGCGTATAGGCAGCTACGCGCCTATGTGGGTTTTTAAGAAATCATTAAACAGTCACCCAGTTAAAAGAAATTTATCATAATAAATGGTTTGTGTTAAACAATAAAGAATTCGAATTAACTTGTTTTGCATTTTGTGATAACAGCAAGACATTCAATACGGTTTGTTTAAAAGAACAAGAGACAGCATAGATTTGCGGGTGAAGTTCTTACCCTGGTACCTTGTTGACTAATTATCTTTTCAATCAATCGCAACAGATCGAAAATAAATTTTCAGTATATTTAGTGAGAAGGACGGAAGCTGGAGTTCCCCAGGGCTCTATTCTTGGACTTCAACTTTTCTTACTTGATATACAAGACCTACCAGGTGGTCTATTGGGTACCTCTAGGATATTGTCATATGATGCATGTTCGTGTCAAACACCTTTCAAAACGTGCAGAAAGGCTGAGCAATCACGACTTATAAATGAAGAATGGCTAAAAACGACTTGTGAAATTTAATCCCAATTACCAAGCTAAAATTATTAATATTTTTCAGCAATGAAGATAAAATATATAATTGCACTTAGTGTTGAATAATCAGCAAATCGATCCTTCTCTTGGTCACTATCATCTTAGACTTACATTCTCAAACCCTGGGGAGTGGAAAAACCACACTGACAGTATTATACAAAAGGCTTCCAAAGAAATTGCAGTTTTTCGTAAATTAAAAGGGTTACGTATCGTGACTTCTTAGCTTAAATGTATTCTAGTATTACGTTTATACATGTAAGACCGATACCACTTTTGGAATATGCATTAGAAGCATGGAACAGCATCTCCGCAGCTGCTCTGAAAGGCCTGATAAACTTCAGCAAGAAGCTGTACATATTGTAACTGGCGTTCCTGTTTATCGTGCCTTGCAAGATTTCAAGTATTTTGTGCTGCCACGGTATATTATTCTTAAATTGAATCATTTAACTATTCTCTGTTAAATTTTAGTTCACTATAACCTTACAACTGTAAGAAAAAAAAATGTCCACCTAAGCCAGATTTAGTACTTACGAAAATATACACTGGTCACCTTAACTCACGTGAAAGGGTTACAAAATATTAGGGAGACCAATTTTTTTGTATATTTTTACCTACAAGTTTTCTGTAAAATTTAGCGTTAAAATGGTAATTAATAAGCCCAAGTACCAACAAAAATGCATTTGGTTTTTATTTCAAAGCTTAGGGGAAAAAGATAAATTTTGTCTACTTAAGCCAGATTTCATGGCATTGGTCCCCTAACCCAGAAATCAGGATTATATATATATATATATATATATATATATATATATATATATATATATATATATATATATATATATATATATATATATATATATATATATATATATATATATATATATATATATATAGGGTTTTTCCTCCCCCTCATAAGTTTGCTGTGTAAGATACGCCCCACTACAATTATCACTAGTATCAGCAAGAGTAAAGTAAATATGGTTTGTTTAAATTTGTGTATGCTAGTAAAGGTACAACAGGTAAACTTTCTTTATGAAAATCAAATGCAGTTTGGCATTCTTTGTCCAAATTAAACCTTTCATACATTCTTGGGAAATAAATATGAGATGTTCTGCTATTTTGTGAAAGATTGGGAATAAACCGTCGATAATAGCTAAACATGCCAATAAACCCTAGAGCTTCCCTTACTGTATTTGGTGCTGGTAATTTTCTAATGGCCATAATTTTCTTTTCATAAAGTTTAACTCCCTCCGTGCCTATAACAAAACTAGAATATTCCGTTTTTTCCTGGAAAAAAAATTGCATTTCTTCATTTTAATATAAGATCATGCTGCCGCATTTTCCTAAAAAGCTTCTCTTTGTGGGTTTGATGTTCTTCGGGGATTTTCGAAAAAATAAGAACATCTTCGAGATAGGCAGTGGCATCATTGTAAAAAAAAAGTTCGTAATTGAAATACTGCAAAATTCTAAATAGTAATGCTTACTTTTTTTTTAATTTTAATACTGCACGGTTGGGGTCAGTTTAGGGTAACATGTGCTACTGCTTGCAGTAGCCTAGTTTCTAGCCTATAAATCTTATTTGAATTTGCAAATCTTCAAGGCATATTACATTGTATTAGAATTTGCTGTTTTATTTTTTTTTAATCTTAAAAGCTTTTCTTTATAAAGACTTTGGTATATTTGTTTATAGCGAAATTCCAAATTTGGGATGCTTTCCTTTATTTTTATTGGAAATGGTGCAATGAATAAAATAATTAAGTTTTATATTTGTTGTTAAAAAAGCATTAGAATAATCGTTCCCCGAAACACTCTAAACTAAGTATTTATGTTGAAATACTTCAATGTACGATAAAGAAAGAATATCAGTTTAAAACAGTGAAACTTATCTAATCCGGATGTAATGTATTCCAAAACATTGCCTATGACGATGTTTGCATCAGCAAATTCAATTGTTTAAAATGTCATCTAATCCAGAATGTTGTCTAATCTGGTAAATTTCTTTAGAACCAGTGGCTGTCCGGATTAGACAAGTTTTACTGTAGATATCTTACATATCCCTATTTTTTACATTTGATGTGAGAATACACTACAAACATGAAAGCATATAAGAATAAATGTGAAAGTCCCCCCTCTGTATTTCTTTTTTTTATATTTTTCTGTCATCTACCTATCTGTTTATTTATTTGTAATGTAAAGTTGGAGATAACGAACAATTATGAATCTCATAAGTTAGCAAATAAACGAATCTTGAACAGGGCAGAAACACAAGCCTCTGGAATCATCAAAGGTGGGATCAGGTACCAAGGAGGAGTAAGAATCCCTGTTGACCAGTCACATACTTCATAAGCCGTATCTACTGATCAGATAAACAAAGCACTCTGTATCAAATTTAGTATGAGGGTGGTATGAAAAATGTCATAAAAAGTACGACCCAACAATAGGTTGTATTTACAAACAAGGTCATTATAGCGACCATAGAATTTGCGAAAAGCTGGCCTTAAAGGGGGTTGTTGAAATCCTTGTAACATCAACTTATTTGTCAGTAGCTTGTCTCAGTTTTAAAAATTGGTCGTACTCAGAGCATGCTCTTGTGTATCGAATCAGAAGGGAGACATATACAATATATGCAAGTGATGTTTTAATATTATTACATATAAAGGGAAATTGGCGATGGAAAAGGTTAAGTCATCCCATTTGTAATACAGTTTACTTGTCAGTTGATCATTATCGTCTACAATTAGTAAAACATCCAGTAAAAAATCTCAGTATAAATATTATGGTCCAGTAACTGTTCTTAATCAGAAACCTAGGTTATGATTGAAACATCGTGGTAGCAGTTAGATGTTGTGAATGAGTTTAAGGAGTGATTAACAAAAAATGGTTTAAATTGTTGTTAAAATTAAAAATGAAAATTGATGTGCTGGAGTACAATATTGTTCAATACGTCTCGCAGAATACTCTTTGTTATGTAAATCGTGTATCTGTTACATATTGTTGCAATATTTTTCATGAGAATTAAATAAGAATTAAAAAGTTATTCTTTTTAATTACAATTATTCATTTAAAACATGCTAAAACAAACAAACCTGACAGGACATAATGCTAAAGTGATAAAACATATACGAGAGGTGATCAAAAAGTTCGCGAACTGTCTCTATATTTAAAAAAAATACAATTCAGATCAGATTGAAATTTGGCACACATATAGTCATACACATGTTTTTCTATAAATAGCAGATGTTAAATAATGTTTTGTTCCGTGTTTGTGACGTCACAATGTGAAAATGACGTCAGTATGTAGGTCACTTGTGACAGAAAATGGTTGACTCGTAATGGTTGAGTCGTATTCGAGCAACGAACGGCTGTAAAGTTTAACGTATATCTCGGAAATTCCTTTGCAGTGGAATATAATAATTTGTACAAGGTTTGTGAAGACAAAAGACTTACCAGAAGTTCAATCATTAATTGGATTGAATGTTTTAGTGAAGGCAGGGGGGGGTTAAAATGATGTTTGTTCTGTTGCCCAGCGAAAGCAAGCCGGTAAAAAGATGTGTCCTTAGTTGAGCAATTTGTTTTAAAAGATCGCCAAGTTACAGTAAGAAAAATAGTTGAATATCTGAGCAATAACATAATTATTAAACCCTAAAATATCGTTTACTTTAGACTTTAAACATATGAGATATGAAAAAAAAGGCGCCTATACTTTTTCCACATTGGATAAACGACGCTCCCGAGACAGAGGACTCGGGTTGTGATGGTCACCATGCTAATTCTGGGAAGGGATATCCTTATCCACCCATCCTGTTGCCGAGATTTGGCCATTTCTGACAGATGGTCTGTTCTTGTTATAAAAAATTACTTGCATGGTAAGAAATATAAGAATGGAAAAATCTCTTAGTTTCTGTGAACAGACTGCTACGAAGCATGTCACGTGACCGCCTGGATCACGTGATTCGCAGATGGCAGATGTGCATTAAAATCGGAGAGGACTACTTTTAAAAATAATGAACACTGAAACCTCATTTTGTTTCTTTTAAGAAAGTAATTCATTTAGTTCGTGAACTTTTTGATCAACCCTCGTAGTTCTATATTTCAATATGAACACAATCGAAAATCATTGAAATCAAAGAGGGGATAAACATAAAAATTAACCATATAGATTATCTTCACTAATACTGGCAATAAACTTCATCCGATTGAAAAAAAGATACATGTACCTGTATATAGACTAATGTATAAAATCACTTACTCTAAAAAAAGATGTCTCAATTGCTTTAAAATAGGTTAAAGCAGTATTTATCGGAAAGGAAAAAACAATGAAAGAGATTTGATCATACTTTATTTTAAATTTCTACATCAAAGGTTTTGTTCACTTGAATCGTAAAATTTGAGTTTCATCGCTGCAATCTTACATAAGCACTTATCAATTTATGTATTTGTGTATATATACGTAAATAAGTATTAGAATTTTTATTATCATGCTGTAATTTTTTATTTTGCCGGTCTCAGTAAATCCAGAAATTACATGACAACATGTTGAATTTTGAATACACAAAATCTTATAAAATTCTTGATACCTGTACCCTGTACATAAGGAGGAAGAAATTGAATATTAACAAGTTGATGACTGAACAAACCTGGAATAAAACTTTATTTAAATACGACTTATGTTTTATTTCTGCCTAGTGCAGAAAACATTTCGTCAGGTGTCATTACCCGCCAAATTACCATTCATTTTGAAATATTGTTACAAGTTTTTAAAAAAAAAAAAACACTAACAATGTTCGATCCCAGTCAACGAATAAACAGGTCTTAGCAAAAACTTCATTTAAACATTTCATCCAGTTATAATGTATCTGGTTAGAGATATCAGTTTTTACAAATAAACTAGTCTTCTTGTTTCTAAATACATATGTAATGAATATGTCATTAGAGTACGGTGAATATAAGAATTTTTTTTATATATTATTTTGCCATACTGCGACAAGGCTCCATTTGTTAATTTCTACTGTTTTTATAGGAGTACGTGTAAATTAATATTATGTTGTAAATTGCACTCTACTTCATCATTTAACGCAGTGCAAAAATCTCCTTTTTTTCCCCTATTTTATTTTGTTTTTCATTTTATTTTATTTTATTTTATTTTTGTACAGATAGAGTAAAGAAAAATCGAAACACACAGCTACGTACGTGCCAATGCTTTTACTTTTGTTGATTAGGCCATCTTTAAAAAAAACGTTTGGTTGACCTCTCCTGACCGACGGGCTAAAATTGGCCCGACCCAAAACTTTTTTTAACCTCCAGGAAGCAATTATTTTTTTTAATGCATACCGGAAAATATATTTTGAAAATTCAGCATTGATGTTGAAATTTTCTAAGAAAAATAATTCCCCACCTACCTACCGACCCAAATTTTTCATCCTGGGTCGGGAGAGGGCAATCAAACACTATTTTAAAGTTGGCTTCAACTTACCGTCTGATCATTAATCTTTCAATTTTACGTTAACTATAACAAATGTGTAAAAACATAAAGAAGTACTTATTTATTCATTTTTTATTTCCTCTAAAGAGTATCTCTTAGTTATACTACTTATCAAACGGAATTGAAATGTGCAATTACAACGTGCATTTAAGTACGTCAAAGTGATTTTGTGTTGTACAATAACGCAAAATTATAATGATTGAAATATTTAGCGAAGTAGAACTTTTTTCAACGGAAATAATTAAGCATATGACTTCAATCTGACAAAGATAATAAAATTGTCATTTATGTTCTGTTTGGCACTATTTTTTAATTATGTAGATTTATGAACAGGAACATCTCACGTAACTGGAACAGAATACTTTATCTACTTTGTTCTTTGCGATCAACACAAACAAAACTATTGAGAGCATCAATTATGCATACTTTATTATCGTTAGATTTGAAGCATCAGTTTTACAGTTAACACCTGATATGATTAAGCAGATGTGTAGAAAACAGAGTAATTTATTTACACAGCCAATCTCTTGAAGATAAGTTTTCAACAAAATTAAGGTGGTGTATAATATTCTATCCTTGTCATAAATTGAAATACTTCTACAGAAATATGCTTTTAAAAAAACCTTGATTGAATTTGTGAAATAAATTCAGAATCTGGGGACCGTTTTACAAAAGAACTTACGATTAAGACCAAAATTTTATTCTGTTTATAACTCTCTAATTTCTAATTAAATTGAAAATCGTTTTAATCTTTTTAAATGGAATGTAGATAGGTATTTTTACGCAAGCAATTTTAAACAGAATCCTTAATTTTGCAAAATTTTTCAAACAACTAAGGTTTTTGGTCTTAGTTGTAAGTTCTTTTGTAAAACGAGCCACTAGCTTGCTATTTGCTACTAAGAAAATAAAAATATTTCCAAAACAAAAATATGTGTTGAATCTGGATTCATTTTCATGTTCTACTGAAACGACAATTCAAGACTCAAACACATTTAAGGAAATTCAAAATGAAGCCACGTGGTTTTTCCAAGAAACCTCATAGTAGAAAAATAAAAACGATCAACAGTGACAAATGGGGATTATTCTTGAAAACTAGATTTGTGGAGATCTTTTTTCCTGTAAATGGGGGCTAGACTTGATAAAATCCGACTTGATGTTTTTTCAGGAATTTGTAAAATTCTGAGTCTTATTCAATTTTATTAAAATTTAAGACAAATATTAACTTTCCTAACAAAGGAAGACCGAACAAAACTGTCTTTATTCTTTCTAATGTTTGTCCTATGATTATAGTTGAAAAATTATTCTATTGATTATTTATATAATTTTCGAATTATGAATTATCTTTTTCTTTGCATGAAATAACTCATGTTGATTTTTTTTAAGTCAAAAGTCTTATTCCTGAAAATCAATTGCAAGTTTTCCAGTAGATCAATTGTTTACAAATGCAAATCATTTACATAAAGGTAAAATCCATTGATCAAAAGGCTTGCATGTGCAAAAATCTATTTTAGGTAAAGTCACGATTGACTGAATTCTTCGTTGTTGTTTGATAATTTTTATGAGAATATTTTTGTACACTTTAACAGTAATAATCTTTAAAAATTTCAATCATTTTCTTCAAATTTTGTAAAATTTATCACAAATTTTGAAATGACTGTTTAGAAGTTTTGTTGAGTGTGTATATACAAAAACAACAAACAGTAAGAAAATTCAAGATTGTGAGGATCAATTTTTTTTCTGATCCTATTCCCTTAAGAATCGAATGACTCTATTTCCTAAAGATTTGGGAATTTAAAAAAGATTAATATATTAAAAAAACAAAATAAACCAGGGCCAGAACATTTGTTATCAACTGATTTTAATTTTCAAGATTTTCAAAGTCTGAGATCAAGTTAATATTCTTCAGCAAGAAGCGTTTCTGCAAGCTTTGTTCGAAAAACTGACAAATCCTGTTCACCGTCTCCTGCAAGATCCATGTACGATTTGCTTTCTATCAGGTCCATCCATTTCCATGGCAACTCCTTAACGACACTTTTCTGAAGAATGACGAAGAATAGAACATTGGAACCATTTCTGGAATACACAGCCTCCATTCGTGCCATATTCATTTCGTAAATGCACCAGTAAGATTTTAAGTAATGTGAAGTCAATATGCATACTGTTCGTTTACTAATGTGTATAGCATTAATTATATTGTCTGCAATATCCGTACCTGGAATAAAATCTCTTTGATGCAGACATAATCGAAGCCTAAAGGTTTCCTCTAAATGTTTAACAAGACCAACTACGAATGCTTCGTCGTTATTAGCATAAGAAATGAAAGCATCAAAATGGTATTTTGAATGCTCTGTTTGTTTGCTGGAGATCTTTTGATTTTTGTTCTTTCCTCTGGCGACGAAATACATGTATCGTAGCTTCCATCTGTACCGATGTATGATTCTACTCATGACGATAGTTACAAAAACAAGCAGCAGTGATGAGGTTATAGCAATGATCAATGTATAGGACGAACATTCTTTTTCCAGTTGTTTCATGAGTCGTGAAAAGTTACCGAATTCCTGACTAGTTGCATTCTGGAATAAACATGTGTATTTATCCAGATTTAGGAATCTTATGTTCTTTGCTTGAACAATCCAGGATAAAAATTCTATGTTACTGCATGAACATTGCAGAGGATTTCCTTGTAATTCAAGAAAAATTTGTCTGTGTACCGAGATTTTCTGTAATGAAGTACGAGTTTCCTTGTTCAAAGTTGAAAGTTTGTTTGAGGAAAGATCTAAGAGGTGAAGGTTCCACCAATGGTGTATGCTGATATTGAAAATATTCAGCGAGTTCGAACTTAAATTTAAGTGTCTCATTTCAGGTAGGCCACGAAATATATTTTGAGGAAGTTCAACAATTCTATTAAATGATAAATCTAAAGTTCTTAATTTTCTTTGATTTTTGAATATTTTGCCATCGGTATCGTTCTGCAAAGTAAGACCAAGTATGTTGTTTGAAAGATTTAAATGCAGAACGTTCGCAAAGTCAACAAAAAAATTCTGCGAAATAAAGCTACAAAAGTTGTTCGAAAAATCAACATATAGAACACTGTTCATGCCAAAGAGAGGTCCGATCAATTTATAAATAATGTTATTTTGAAAGTAAGCATGTGTTAATTTACCTGTTCCGTTTAGAACGAATTTCTCCAAAACAATTTTATACATATTATCATGAAAGTATAATTCACGAAGGTTTGGTGGAAGGTAAAAGGTTTGGTTTTGCTTACCATTCCTCTGTACTAGGTCAAACTCAGTATCAGTATATTTAACTTCAGTTATTCTGTTTCCTTGAGGTAAAGGAAAAAGTGAAGTCACCTGCTCATAACCCTCATTTTCGTGACAATACACATTGAAATCAAAATCTTTTATATTATGAAAGCTGGACTGAAAACTTGCATTAAGTATTTGCAGACTCGAAAGTTGGCCGAAAGTCCACAAGTAAGCTCCAACTCCGAGCACGTTGTCGGCAACATTAAGTTTTCGAAGAGTCTTCGGTAAAACCGACAGCATCCGAAATTGAAAGACATTGATTCTGTTTGATGCAATGTTAAGTTCCTCCAAAGCAGTGTCTGATAAATTACGAACTTGATGTATCGATAGTTCCTTACTTAGACCATAGGTACATTGTACTTTCTCTAAGTTGAGAACTTTAATGTCGGTATATCTCATACCATACGTCAAATTTTCTAGGATAGAGAGAGAAAGTTCAACGTTGTATGAAAGATCCAAATGACGCAATTTCTTGGTATATCTGACGACCCCTTTTTCAATTACATTTAGTTTGTTGTTTGACAAGGTAAGATTCTCCAGGTTTATCAAGTTTTGTAATGATGCATTTGAAAAATTAGTCGCCTCCTCTATTTTGTTGATTAAGTTTTCCGCCAAATTTAGATATCTTATGTTCTCTGAAAGATTGTTGGGGAACGTATGAAAAAGATTACCTCTGAAATCTATACTGACTACGTCCTCACGTAACAATGGAGCTACTGAGAGGAGTCTACGAGAACAATCAGCGTGGATATATCCATTTACTTCGTAGCAGTTGCAGCTGCCAATTGAGGAACAATTCGAATTTGGTTTACAGTGTGCTTCTATAACTACTGTTATGAATATTAACCAAAGGAAAGTTAATTCATCCATTTTCTGAAAGAAAAATAGAAATTACATGTATACATAATATTAAATACCTTAATGGGGAAGACTAAATAATTGATCTGAGTATAGGTCTAGTCTTACATACCAGTGATATGTGTAGAAAAACACATATATACATACATTTTTAACGGAAGAAATTTTACATCATATTTTAAATCTATTTTTTTTTAATTTCCTGTTTGCTCGTGATGGCTTCCCACGTGACTCAGTTTTTCCCGCTTAATTGTACAGTAGGAGTTTGGTCTCTACAAGAGGTTTCGTACGTGGTGTTTTATAATTAAACTTTTACTCGTCCCTTAATTCAACAAAGTGTTTAAAACCAAAATTTTATCAGGTTTGCTAAACTATTATGATCCTTTTCTATATTTTTATACAGGTATTAAACTACGTTATTTTTCCTCATTTACATGCATTAAAACAGTCCTATATCTTTTTTATGATAGCAATAATTTTTTACCACAAACATCGAATGCATAACGAATAGATTTTGTTTCCTCATTCCGAGAAAAACTGTTTATCAAATAAATCAATTTAAGATGATACATAATCCAAATTTTGGAAAGGTTTTATTTGCAAAACTTTAGAGCATTAACTTTAAAAGATATTACAGAAAAGGAGGGGAAACTGTTAAGAAGGTTTAGGTACATTTACATTCATTTGTTAATTATTATTTCCTCGACTACAAGGCAAGCTTCCGCAAGTTTGGGCTATATTCAATCTCCATTTTTTTTTTTTTTTACAAATAATTAGTAAATAGATAAATTATTTTCAGTTATTATTTCCTTAATGCAGAGAGAGAGAGAGAGAGAGAGAGAGAGAGATGCGTGCATAAGGAATCGCTAAATGAGGATTGGGCTTCACCCTCACTTATGCACATAAAATTATATCGTTTCGGGTTTCTACATAGTGCTAAGTGGACTGGTACAGAGGCGAAGTATAATCACAGATTACATGTTTGATGAAATATTACGTTCTTGACACTCTACGGAAATTTCATTCTTTGTTGTACAGCGATTTCTATTATAGAAAAAAAAAATATACTGGAGAGTAGGATTTAACTATAATAAATTCTGTTTATGTAATGAGAAAACGTTATGTTTGAAACCATTTTCCCTTAATTAACCTGGTTTGCTAATGTCTGCTTCATTATCAAGAAGGTAATTTTCTTATGAAATGCACATTATTTGACACGTATATTTTCTTTCTGTTATCATAACGCTGTATTTGATTTTCCTGTTATTTTTTATGCTCACGTTTGTCTACATGTTGACGACAATGTCATATTGTATTGTTTAATTGTTTGTTTATTGTTGTTTAACGTCTCTCTCAAGAATTTATCACTCATATGGAGACGCCACATCTTGCCGATGGAGAGCTGCAAATTTTGACCAAAACTCGGCACTCATGGCCATTGAGCAGTAAGGGATCTTTTTCGTGTCAGCACCTACTGCGACATGGGACCTCGGTTTATACAGTCTCATCTCCACGTACTACAGTGGGATTCGAACCCGCGACGTAAGGATCAACTCCTTACTCCGCGGATCTAGAGCAAACGCGGGTGACGGCCATATTGTATACAATTCATATAAAATGATAATCATAATCAAATTTTAAATCTTCATATGATAGAGTATCAGCAATAACTCAATTAATCTTATTGGTTTCTTTCTTTCTTTTATCCCACGATCAGAAATACAAACAAATTCCTCAGTCAATATTCCGTTTTAGAGACTGGATTTAATCTTTTAAAGAGTGTCGTACAACTATTTACATCTATACATATAATTACATCCATCAGAAAAGTTAACTTCCTCAAAAGACCAGTACTAAGGTATGATAAATATTCTATTCCTAGACATATATCACAAACTTTTTCCACAACGCATAAGCACGACACAAAATACATATGAAATATGGAGGTAACAAACAGTAATCAAGCTCAAACGTTTATTGAAACGATACAATTCGGAAACAGGGCAACAGTTCGATGTCTAATATTCAGGATTAAATGTACAATCCAGAGGTTTTTACTTCAGATTGGAACATCATCAGTGATTTTGAAGAAGAATATGTCTTGGGTGTAACTGGAGTGCTATATTTGAAGGAAAGTGTTGTATCAGAAAGGATATGTCCTTTGAATGACTTTGAATGCCATTTAGTCATGAAAATACTAATTGTGAAAGAATATTTGGAAGACAAAGGATTATTTCAATCTAGCAGAGAGCATTCTTGTTTACGCATTGAAGTGGTTTGACTTTCTTGTATGATGTAATCCCTCGAATATATACTTCGTTCATCATGTTTCAAAAGTGCCAAAATGTGATCATTTTAATTCATTATTCAAATGAATCTATTTTCTTGCTTTCAAAAGAAGTTAAGTTGAATGGGATTGACAAGGTATTAACATCCAACACGATGTGCATGAGGCACAAAATATGTAAATACTTCACAAATAATTCAGAATTAAAATACTACCTTTTTAAACTACACGTAATTGGAATTTTTTGAAATATTGAAAAATTAAAGTCTTTCAAGGATTAAAAAAAACATGTTACAAAAAAAATTGAAGGACTTGAATTTGTATCATTCAAATGGATATTTGACCATGATTGCTGTTCGTTATCTCCTTATTATATCCCCGCTTGAAAATTGGGGGGGTATATGTAGTGATGGGGGTGTCCTTTTGTACACCCATCCGTCCGTTACACTTTGGATACACATCTCTTATCCGCAACTCCTCCTATCGGGTCTCTCATAACAAAACATGGAATTTGCCATTTTAAACATATGGGAGACGGGGCTATCATTTTGTGAGCTTAGTGCTCACAGTACCTCTGGTTTCATTAGCAACAAGCTAATTCAGAGAATTTGTGTCCCCCGCTTAGGGGAAAAAGAAAAGCATGCACAGTTCGGGGGGGGGGGGGGGGAGTGGGACCCCCCCCCCCCCTTGATTTGTAGAATTATTAAGTGTATGTAATTATACATTGTATATTGAAGCAAATAAAAAATGCCAATATGGATATTAAGATTTGATTGCTTATTCTTTAATGTGAGTATAGAAGATTCTTTTTGTATAGAATATTTATCACACTGTAATAATGATTTTTTGAGTTTGTACAAGCCAGACGTCATAACTTTTTCATTTCACATGCTGAATACTATCATTTAGTAAATGCAAAAAAAATAATAATAATAATAATAATAATAATAATAAAGGATCGTCCGGGATTTGAACCCGGTACCTCTTACATGCTAAGCGAGAGTCATACCTCTAGACCACGAAGGCACTTTATTATACTGCATATTAAATGCAAACAGTAGGTCACATATAATGTTTATATTTACGTTCGATAATGTCAAAATTTTACACAATACATGGTTGTCTAATTTAGCCTTTACTAAACAGTTTTAATAGATGTAATAAGAATATAAAGTCCGCCGACAACCTGTTTTATACGTAATAACTCTCCATACGCTCCTGTGCTAAAATAGTGCCAAGCGACTTTTAATACAATTGATAATAAATAAAAAAAAAAAAAAACGGGGGACATTTTGAGAGGGACGAGAGAGGCCCTAGGGAGTTATGGTATAAAATTTCATTGCAAAAGCTCAAAAGCTTCTTGAGATATCACCCGAAAACGAAAGTGAATTTATGAATTTATGACCTTGACCTTTGACCTTAAAATCAATAGGGTTCTTATTTAGGCCATAGGGAGTTGCTATGCAAAATTTCGTTGCGAAAGCTCAAATGGTTCTTGAGATATCGCGCGGAAACGAAAGTGTTACAGACAGACAGAAATACAGACGGACGGACGGACAGACGACAGACAGACCCAAATTAATATCCCCCACATTCAGTGAAAGCGGGGGACAAGAAAACGGGGCGGGACACTTTGAGAGGGACGAGAGAGGCCCTAGGGAGTTATGGTATGGTAAAAAATTTCATTGCAAAAGCTCAAAGCTTCTTGAGATATCGCTATGACTTTTCCCAAGCACATTTCGGATACACAAGGATAATGGGTTTATTTGTATAACAAAATGTTGATAATTATTGTGTTAATAAGCAGCGCCGAAGCGATTTATATGAAACACTTCAAAAAATTATAAATGACGTGATCAACAAAGTCATGTGATATCATAACAAATATGTTAATTTATTACATTTTCAACAGTGAAATACTGTGATTTATTTATTGAATAAAAGTGATATTCTCTCACAGTGTGAAAGGATACCAAAATGATATTCTCTCACAGTGTGAAAGGATATCAAAGTAAGTAAAAAATAATTTCTGGCCTGTCGTAAGATAGAGATAGAAACTAAGCATCTTGATAGAGCTAAATTTCTTCCCAAATATGTTGCTAAAATCTATGCTATGTAACGCTTTCAATCACACAACTGCTAAGCTATGAAGATTCAACCGCTCAACTATGACGTCAAGCCTATGACACTGTGTTAGGAAAAGACAGAGGCAAAGGAAATCAATTTTAAAAATCAAAGAAAATATAATAAACAGAAAATTCAATGTTTTGTAGATGAATATGGAATTTATTTCACTCGTGAGACAGGATTTTTTTATATTTTCACTCGTGCTTCGCACTCGTGAAAATATCAAAAAATCCTGTTCCACTCGTGAAATAAATTCCATATTCATCTACAAAACATTGAATATCCTCTATTTATAGTCGAGGAAACACACTATATAAATTGGAAGTACTTAAGTTCAATATTTATGAATTAAAGCCAAAACCGACCTCGCAATGACATATTATGTTTTGAGCGCTTTTTAAAGCTTCGGGAAGCCTTAACAGCTGCGTGATTAAATCTCTTACCAACAAGGAAAAAACAAATCAATTCTTGCAAAGAAACAATTTATTCTTGATTGACTGTTTCAAACATATTAACTGAAAAGTGGTTGATAAATCAGCAACACAGATCATTGTAATAGTTCTATAAGCAGCGTTCTAGGCAGGTCTCAGCCCATTTCTCGCAATCGAACGTGCACTTGTTATTTAATTCTCCAGAAGGAAGTTTACGACATCCGTAAAAGAGTTTACAGTTGTTGTATTCTGTGTTACAATGGTCCCAACATTCCTTTTCCAATGGCGTCATGATCATTTGTCTGTCCTTTGATCTTACGCTTTTTGAGATCGTGGATAATATCAGAGAAGACCCCAGAAAAACACATGCCAAAGATTTCATTTTCTTGATCAAACTGAAACGAAAAAATGGTAGTTACCTGATTGTGTTAGAATTTTAATTGGCTTAAATAATAAACTTTATACGTGTAGAATGGTCCGTAAATATCTTTTTATTTAAATATAGAGATTCTATTGCTGCACAACCAGTTTTATATTTTAAAATGATATTTGTTACTTAGATTTTCCATGTTAAAGTCTTAATTGTGACCTCTGAAAAAACTTGAAATCACAAATCAAAATATTAAAAAAGCTTCTGAAGACCTCTGTGCATAAATATTTAAGGAAAAATGACCTAACCTTTCTTCGTAAATATAGATGTAACGATAACCTTTAAAACAGCTTTCACAGATTAAGAAAAGAGGCATTACGAGATGACTTAGTCTTGGGAACATAAACCGCAGTCAAGTTACAAGTATAGGCGAAACATTTCACTAGTATACTCACTCGTTTTCAAACAGAAATCCCTAAAAATTAAGCGAATCCTTCCAATAGTAAAATTATGACAGTGATGACTTTATTAACAGAGATCGCATGTCCTAAATATGACTAAATGAGAATGTACGTGGTAGATATATTAGTAAATATGAAGTGGTCACAGGTGGCAGATAATCTGCAGGATGGCCAAGTAGAGCAGATGGCCAAATTTAGACATCTAAACTCCATTGCCATGCATTAGTTATGCCAAAATAATGGTCACAGTAATCGTTACATCGTCAGTATAGTCATATTAGCATCCAGCGATTGCTCTTTATCACAAAGGTCATGATTTTTCAAAATGTGTGGAAACAGTTTAATGTTAACGGCGTGAAATAATAAATAAACTGGTGGTGGGGTGTTGTTTTATGTTAATCTGTTCAACACATACCATCATTTCAGAACTCAAGAATATGGATTGCTGTCCTGAACTTACTTCATGATTTATCATGATTTTAAAATTTTGGCAGAGGGTTCATTTATCAGAATGACCATGCAAATTGTAAGTCTGTTAGATATAAATGCAACGTCTTTTAAGAGAAAATATAGAACAAGCTAATTCAGAGAATTTGTGTCCCCCGCTTAGGGAAAAAGGAAGAGCATGCACAGTTCGGGAGGGGGTCACACTGCCCCCCCCCCCCCGTATTTGTAGTATTATTAAATGTATACATGTATACTGAAGCAAATTTAAAAAAGACAATATGGACATAAAGATTTGATTGCTTATTCTTTAATATGTGTATAGAAGATTCTTTTTAATATACAGAATATTTATCACACTGTAATAATGAGACATCGTAACTTTTTCATTTCACATGTTGAATAGTATCATTTAGTAAATCTAAAAAAAACACATAAAAAAGAGAATCGTTTGCTAAGCGAGCAACATACCACTAGACCACGGAGGCACTTGATTATATAGCAAATTATATAGCAAATAAAATGCAAACATTAAGTCACATATAATGTTTATATTCACGTTTGATATTGTCAAAATTTTACACAATAAATGTTGTCTAATTTAGCCTTTACTAAACAGTTATAATTTAATTTCGTTTGTATTCTAGCCTCTGATTGGTTAATATCCAAAAACGAACACAAATTATTTCTGTATAACCTGGTTTGGTATGGGGACCCCCCCCCCCCCCTGACAACCAGCTGAATCATCTGTATCCTTACAATCCTCTCATTTCCAGTCCTTGGGATTCATGGAAAATTCCAGATTTAATAAATGTACCTTTAACTTCAAACAATAATTCGATCTTACCACATGTAAACAAACAACAAGGCTGCTAGGCCTATGTATCAGTTTTTACCTCCCCTCGCTTCCCATCACTTCCGTAACTTTCGTTACTATGGTTGTATTATTGAGCGGCAAATTTGAACTAATAAAAAGCAACGAAATTTTACACTCATAGTTATTTAATGATTTGAAAATTAAATTATAAGGAATGACTCTAATTCTTGGCCAAATTATTCAAGTATAACCTGGTTTGGGTCAGTTTACGCTGTTTTATAATCCGCTTCGCGGATTATAAAGCGTAAAGTGACCCAAACCAGGTTATACTCGAATAATTTGGCCAAGAATTAGAGTCATTCCTAAAATAATAGCTGTAATTAGAATATAAAGTCCGCCGACAACCTGTATTATACGTAATAACACTCGACATGCCCCTGTGCTAAAAATAGTGCCAAGCGACTTTAATACAATAAATAAATAAAAAAAAAAAAAAAAAAAAAAAAAAAAAAAAAAACGGGGCGGGATACTTTGAGAGGGGCAAGCGAGGCTCTAGGGAGTCATGGTATAAAATTTCATTGCAAAAGCTCAAAAGTTTCTTGAGATATCGCCCGTAAACGAAAGTGTTACACACAGACGGAATTTATGAATTTACGACCTTGAACTTTGACCTTTTGACCTCAAAATCAATAGGGGTCTTCCTTAGGCCACAGGGAGTTGTTATGTAAAATTCCATTGCAAAAGCTCAAAGAATTCGCGAGATATCGTGGGGAAACAAAAGTGTTAAAACAGACAGAATTTATGAATTTATGACCTTGACCTTTGACCTTTTGACCAAAAATTAAATAGGGTTCTTCTTTAGGCCATAGGGAGTTGCTATGCAAAATTTCCTTGCGAGTGTTGCAGACATACAGAAATACAGACAGACGGACGGACAGATAGACCCAAATTAATCCCCCAGTTTCAGTGAAAGCGGGGGACAATAATTTGTATATATATAGAGTAATAGTATGAATTTAAACAATTTCTGTTTTTCTATTGAACACAATTTCCAGAAATAAAATATAATTATTAACAATACACATTATTTAAAATCACAGTTGCGGGCTGATTATCTTCAATATCATATAAAAATAAATTAATAATTGATGTAGTTTAAATGAATTTCTAAAATACTCGTTCTTATGCATGCATGACTAGCTGTTTTTTTTTTTTTTAATTTTTATTTTACATAAAGTCATATTATCTTTGGTATAATCCGTGTCTACCTGATCAATACATAGGACTTACGGCGGGTGTAACCGGTCGGCAGGGGATTTCTTTTTTATTCTAGGCACCTGATCCCTTCTCCGGTGTTTCCAGGATCCGTGTTTTTGTCCAGTTTTCACGGATTTTAGAGGTAGATCACTGTTCTTTCACCTTTTACATTGATAAATGAGTCTTTTAGAAACAATAAATTTCTCTCAATTTGTTTTGATCAGAAGAAAAAAATTATATAGAAATGTTATCATACTTTATTATACTCTTCCTACATAAATAAACCGTTCACGGTAGCTCAGTCGGTAGAGCGCTCGATCCGTGATCGGGAGGTCGTGAGTTCGAATCTCGGCTGCGACTGACCTAAGTCGATAAAAAAATAGGTAGCAACTGTTCCTTCGCCATGCGTTCGGCACTTTGAAGTGAAAGTTGCGGGTCCTTCGGATGAGACCTTAAAAATCGAGGCCCCGTGTCACGGCAGGCGTCGGTACGATAAAGATCCCTCACTGCTCAATGGCCCTGAGTGCCGAGTAAAGGTCAAAATTTGAAGCCCTTCATCGGTATATGGTGACGTCTCTCTATGAGTGAAAAATTCTCGAATGGGACGTAAAACAACATTCAATCAATCAATCAATCCTACATAAACAGTTTGAATAATTACTAAATAAAAATTGAGGTTTATTACTGCAGTTCCATCCAACTTCAAAGTAATGAAAATCATCAAGAGTTGTTGCGCAAGCAACTTGTACATTCAAAATTACCGTCTTGATATGGAAACAAAACAAGGTCATCTCGGCATAACGTTTGCCTTTTCTGCATGTAAAAATGTGTAGAAGAAGCTATATTATTGCAGTAGATAACCTTCCTATAAATATCTACACTTTTCAAAATGAGCAACGACAAAACAAAAACAATTAAGATTTTTCATAGTATATTTAAATTATAGCATTATGCTTACTAGTAATTAAAAGTATAACTCTAGAACAAGGCTTTCTTCTGTAAGTAATACACATAGCTTTGTCAAAAAGTTCAATCCTTACCGATACTAAATACAAGCACTAGTTTGCTTCCTTCAACAGCCAACGATTTCTTTTCCTCAGTAAGTAACGAAATATAAATGTTCATGTGTTATTTCTCATATACAATAGCCGAGTTGTTCAAAACAAGGCATATACAATTTATACATTAGCTAGATACTTTAAGGTGCTATGAGCTGAAAATTAATCCGCGCAAGGCTGTGTTATTACTTCATAATATACGTTTGACATAAATGTATGTGAATTATATACAAAACCATCTGTATACCAGGATTCGTAATCTTCTTTACTATATATGCACATGACATGTTCAATTTAAAATCTCTGATAGCCAGATTATTCTACATTTGGGAAATGTTCGGTCCTGTTATTCTGAGTTGTTTCACCATTCAAAATATTCTCTGAATACTTAATCAGGATGAACATTTCATAGTGATGTACGTATTGGAATTTACTGGAGTAATTAAAATATGCACCAGATTCTGTCAGTAGTCAGGAAATACTTAAATACATAGAATATTGGTGATTTCCTCTCTTCCGTTTGTATGATGAACATACGATTATTCCTTGAGAACTTGCATCACGCCAAAGACCCTAAAAATTCTTTACAAAATATACTCAAAACAAATAATGTTTGAGTGTTTGAGAAATCCATGAAATAAATGTTGGCGATATAAACTTGAAGTTACGACCATCGTTTAAGCCTTAATTTAATGGTCTGGTTCTGCTAAATGTATGGGATACAACATGTACAAGAAGACTTGTTTTATGTGCAACAGAGTTCAACTACGAAAATCCAAATCTAGAGTCACCTCTAATGAAATCATTAATGATTCGCGGTACGTTATAGTCAAAACCACTGATATTCAAAGTATTAACATCTGTTGGATCCCCAATCGTTACACTGGAGGATAGCATGTCACACACCACTAACTGCGGATCCGTTTCTCTTACTGGTTTTACTGTTTCGCAGTAAGATTTGAATGCTTTAGAAGGATGCACAGATCCCGAAGAAGTGTTGGAATCTGTTAAGATTACAAAAGCGTCGATGTCGTATTTCCGTTTTTCAAGAGCATACTTAATTGGCAAGGATACATCAGATGTTGGTGAGGGATCAGACATCTTTAATTTATGTATGATTTCCTCTTCACTATCGTCTACTTCAACTGACCTAGGATGACAGTCGTTGCTTGAAAACACAAGCAACTCGCATGACTCCTCTCTTTTAGCCGTTAGTTTTATTAAGAAAGCTGCTGCTTCCGAGACTGAAAGTGAGGGCATTCCTATGCATTTCTTTGAATCATCTACCATGGATTCAGTTGCTCCGAAAGACAACAGTATATGTTTGTTGGTTGGTGGAATACACTTCAGTGATATTTCGAAACCCACCTTAAGGGCGTTTATCACAGATTCTAAAGCAGGCCATTCTTTTTTCCCATTTCCACTCTTTTCCTCCTGATATTGGTTAAGTGCAACCATGAATGTCATAGGATGTATTTTTCTGCTGATAATCAACTCTTCATTCTGAATTTTGCTTAGAACCAATTGCTCCCCGAATGAACCCTCCGTAAGACATTCTAAGCGTGACATCTTTCCTAGATTGCGGAGCATCGCTGTCATTGGCATATGCCGTGATAAGGCAATCCATACATCTTTGTGATTTAAGAAATGGGTGGGAATTTGCTCTCTTACAAATCTGTGCTTTGAAATCAATCTACAAAGTCCCTCAATGTCCTCATGACTTTTTTTTCTTGCTTCTTTTACCTGTTCGATGTAAGTAATAACTTTTGCAAGTACTGAAGATTTAAAGCCCCTGAGACCTTGCTGTTCAATAGTGAAATCATTTGAATCGGCAAACTCCTTACCCTTTACAGCAACCATCACTAAATATTTCAGAGCAGGGTAGAGTTTATTGTTAACAAATCTAGGGAAATCTTTATCAATCTTCAGATGAGATTTACGGATGACATCTCGATGTGTCCACCCTTTCCGTCTTCTGTATTTTGTCAGATGATATAGATGATATGCCATTAATGTTAGATGGTCCTCTACATCTGCATGTTTTATGTACCAGTTGCTTATTGCTTTACGATGTGTTCTTCCCCATCCAGATTTTGAAGATTGTTCTATGCTGATTTTCTGGCAATAGTCAACAAATTTGAATAAATGAGTTGGTATTTTACATACTTGCGAGAGGACATCGTAGCCAGCTCGTTTTGTGCTTGCATCTGTCTCACTGGATCTGCAGCAAATTGCCAATGCGTAGATTATATAGTCCTGTTTGTAAGCGAGGTGTTCTTCGGAAAATCCTTTAATCATTTCTACAACTCTCAACCCTTTTCCATTTCTGATTAATCTGTGGAAGAAATAGTCAGAAAATATTTGTGATTTGAATGAGCTTTTCATAATAAGAATGGGGTACAGTTGTAGAATTACTAGTATTCTTTCAAATAAGCTGAAATATTATTATACGGTGCCACTGATGGGCCAGATGAATAATGTTTATTCTTTTGGACGAATAAAATATTTCTTCATTACTTGGCCTAATGCAATGTTACATTTGAATTGATAACAAATACAGTAATATGCTGTAGATTTAGATTTTAATCTACAATTGTCCATTTAGTATCATATGAATATAATTATAGTTTTGATTAGTATTTATGATATTATTTATGTTTTGAAATTGTTTTTATTATGAAATTAAAGAAATAAATAAAAATATCAAATGCAAAATTAACATTTTTTCTTCCTATTCTTTCCTTAAATATTCTCTTTCACCAAAGTCATTACTATGATATAGACTATAGCAATAAAGTTATCTCACCTGAACAATTCCCATTTTGCACACATTTTTTCAATACCTGAAATTCAAATGTGTGCAAAACTGACGAAAACATACCATTTAAATATGTTTAATTTTAGATCTAAGGGCAGTTAACTCTACTAGAAAACATACCAACATCACGACCTGAATCTCATACATTCATCGCCGGGGGGGGGGGGGGGATTCCTCTTTTCATATTTGTTCTCATATTTGTGTAAGGCATACTCACTCTAAAACACACTCTGCATCCTTAGTTTCCAAATCCCGACTTCCAGATGAGTAGGCATTTGTTGAATGTCCAAAACGAAGAAAATGGGCAAACTTCGTTTCGGGTCCTTGTAGAAACACGAACTTGTCTGCGACATTGCGCACTTGTCCTTTCGAAATTGAAGTCCCCTGATCCTCCGAGCAGGCACCCTCCCGTGAGGCCAAGAATTCACGTTCATCGACCTCCATATCCCCCTCGTTCCCTCTATCAACCATTTTGATAGATATATATGGAATGTTGATTTACTTTCGTTTTAAAAACTCGAGCAGAGGGTTTTTATTAAGCTCAGCGAGATTCGTCGAGACTAAAAATTTTGGACAGACGTCTCTGCGGAAGAGACGTCTGTCCAAAATTTTTAGTCTCGACGAATCTCGCTAAGATTATTAGGTTTTTATTTGCACTTGAACAAGGCCATATATTACCCCAGAAAAAGAATATCATCATCCTAAAAGATTTGATTACCGTACGTAACAGATTTATGCAGATGAAAAAAAAATTGTAGACTGGTCTTAAAAGCATACACTATGGTGTCCAGATAGAGTTTAACAGCGTATTAAATTGTAAACAACGCGACAGCTCGTTGTTTACAACGCGACGGCGCAATGACACTTCGAGCTGGCGCGTTTCACTTGCTGAAGCATGTGAAGTGTAACAGCGCTGGGAACATTGGCCATACGGTAGCGTATTTTTATTATACCATATATGACCAATTTTTCAACAAAAGTACAAACCAATTGCACTGAATGACATACAGATAGAATTGACGGACAAATCACATATTTTCGAGAAAATAAAGACTCATTATATTTTAGAATTAGTTCGGGGGGGGGGGGGTTCCACGCTTCAGGTGCCTGTGATTCTGTCTCTTCTGTCGACAATGTGATTGACAAAAAATGTAAATACCAAAAAATAAACATATAGAGAGCATAGCTTAGTAGAATCAGGAAGTATTACTCTAAATTTGATAGATGTGTACTGTGTAAAAACCAGAAAAATGAGTACAATCGAAACTTCTCGGGCCTTTCCGACAAGCGGAAAAACAACCTCGAGGTTGTTTTTCCGACCTCCGACGGAAAGACCGGAGAGGATGCGATTGAGATGAGTAATCACGGTAGGCGCATAGCCAGACCTAAAATGAAGTGTACGCAGAGAAAGGCACGGGGACTGAGGGCCGCCGTGATACGCAGTAGATTCAGGGAGAAGCCCTGGTGAGGTCCAGGGCGCGAAGCCCCCGGAAGCTCCTTGGTTTTACTTAGTAGTTCAATCATTTTCCTTGAGTAAAAATCATGCTACTTCGCTTTTCTTTACAATGAAATGACTTAAATTGGTAATATCGTTTTTTATAAGTTAATACTTAAAATTTTGTACATGTAATTGAGGCTGAATATTTTACTAATACATATCGTCTACTCATTTTAACTCTCAACAATGAGAATAAATTTTATTAACAAGAAACTATATTTTAAATCATACAGAAGAATATCAAACCATTCTTAGATGTGATTGAAATTTCATTTTTTCGAAGATCTTAAAAAAAATTATCCATGTGTTACAGAACATTTTAAATTCCGTTTTGTTTTTTTTTTTTTTTTGTTTTGTTTTGTTTTTTTTTTTTTTTTTTTTTTTGTTTTTTTGTTTGTTTTTTTTTTTGAAAATGATGTGTATGCATTTGCGTACTTGCGTATAGGCAGCTACGCGCTTGTTTTATATTCACCAAGTTAATTTAACAAAAACATTTTTTGGGAAAATATTATTACATTTACAGTGTAATATGTATCATAGTGTAAAATTAACCCTTTGATATACATGTACTTTCTATTTTTAGTATAAATTTATTTATCAATTTCAAATTATTTTCTTTATAAAGTTTTATATACCGGTTGGTAGAACAACTATGAAATTTTTAATCATAAATTATATTCTAGTTAGATAACTGCAACATTTGGCATCCAACATTTGAAAGAAAAAAAACCTAAGCAAATAATCTGTCTCCACAAGAGAATGCTTTATCAAAGTTTCTGCATCTGCCAGCGATTTGAGAAAAAAAAAAGATGGTATAAATATTTTAGATTTATAGTTAATTACTATTATTAATTACCAAAACAAAAAGGATTCGGAAGTTAATTAAATTCATGTGACAAACTATGATTTCATATGAAACCAGATCCATACATTTCTTTGCGAAAAGTGGTTTGTTTTCTTTGCATATACCGGTAAAACTGATAACTAAGGGGTAAACTTTTCTTTAATTTTCCATTCAATTCATTCGGAACGCCTGTACAACTGAAAATTTTGTCTTTAAATTTGTAAATAAGTGAAGCGACATTAAGATTTGCAGTTAAATAGGTTTTTGAAACATTATATGTTCTTGGACAACACATTTATCGTTCAATATAAATACAATGTATATACAAAACCATGTGAGTACATGTATGTTTTCATGGTTAATTCTTAGATTCGAAATAAATCAATCTTTGAATTATAAATATGATTAAACAACGGTAAGTTTGTTAACGACGCAAAGTTTGATAATTTATTGGTATGACTGACTGATCCAAAAGTGACGAAATTTTAAATACGAATATTCTTGTGGGCGAGTTGACAACTTAAAAAGAAATTTACGTACGAGTTACTTCGTTCTGACAACCTACGTAGGAAAGCCAAAAGTTGAATTGATTATTATTGAAAACTTTTAAAGACTTATTCAGCAATAAGATTTAGTTTAAGTGAGAATTAAAAAAAATCAACAATGGGTAAAGGATTCAACAATTATATGACGAAGAAATTCTTCCACCCAGGGAGTAAAGACAACATAAAAAGGGTAACTTTTCCTCAGCTATTGATCAGGTCCAGTACAATAAGTACATTTAGCTACGTAGCTAAAATTACCTACCATAGCTTTATTTACCTACCTCAGGTAGCTTTATTTAGCTATTTCAAGGCAACTTTTCACAATTTTGCTTCTTATTTTAAAAAGACAAAAAGTCGCAAGAAAATGTCTACTAATATTTATTCTAGGTATCATTTAAAAAGCAATCTAAAGCAGAGATAGTTTTAACATTGCTGCGTTTGATCACTTTTAAGAAAAATATGTATTCCCATTGTTTGAGTAACTGTACACACCTTGTGCATGATCAGGTGTGGATAAGTATGATTACTTCACATTGTGCTCATGTTAACTAAAACTGGTTTTCTTTGTTATTACACTCAAGAAGTAACTGTTTGGTCACAAATTAACTGTTGTATGTAGCCCCAAAACTTTTAGAACTTTGATTGCAATTGCGCAAAAAAAGACCCATCTTCAAGAGTGATTTTTTCATGAATTGTTTTCAGATGAGTTCAAAGTTGAAAATTATCACAGCATCAAAGTGCAATTTTCTGCACTTTCTGGGAAAAATTCTTCTTTAAGAAGTAAGTTTGATTTAGTAGCTAAATAAAGCTACTTCAGGTAGGTAAATAAAGCTATGTAGGTAATTCAAGCTACGTAGCTAAATCTAGTGATTGTACCAGACCTGTTGATCAGTTTCAGTTTGTTTGTATTCTAAAATTGAAATCATTCTTTAAATTACGTTTGGTCAAATTAAAGAAGTCTTTGTTTACATATAAATTAAATTTTATTGGTTTCAAATTCGGATCTGAAATGTTTCCAAATCAAACTATAACATGAAAGACATATTGGTAACATTAGTTAGAATAATCTAACTGTGTCTTGAGACAAGCCCTCACCACAGTTAGAATACGTCCCATATACTTGCAATGTAGCAAATCGGAGTGGATCCACTCCGAAATGATTTTGAAGAATACAAAAGGAGTTGCAGTGAAAATAACTAGCAAATTCATCATAACAAACCTTTTTGAGATGGTATACCATCTTTTAACCTAAAAAATAATCCGTATAAATACAAAAATTCAACTCATTTTCTCAACGTTTTTTCCTCACTTCATATCTAACGCCATGTTGACATTTGGAACTCTCTGGATTGTTCATAGAAAATGCACAGAGTACGAGTTATCGCCCGTGATTATTTTGCTACATTGTCAATACAAGGAATGAATTCTATCGTTAAACCGGGTCCATAGGACAATATCATTTTAAAGATAGAACGTTCTATCTATGGTAACATAAAATGTATAAGATTTTTTAGAGAGGCCCTAATTTGGATTGCTTTTTTCCTCTCCCTTTTTAGGTATGGATGGCACAACAGAAGACAGACTATGAAAAACAAAAACAAGATGAACTGCTTTCTCAGTATCAAAAAGAACAGGAAATGTACAAGAACAGGTAAAGCATAAAGTGTAAAAACTGTCAATCAAATAAAACTCCCATATTATGCTTTTAGATTATTTTTTTTTGGGGGGGGGGGGGTAATAAGCATCAACTACATGGTGTATAAAAGTAGTATATTTCTAATAAAATATAAATTCATTCAATAAATAACAAGACAGGCATATTTTCCCCTGGCAGCAGTCAGCAGGCATATTTTAGCATGATGGAAAACAGACAGGGCCAAGCAAACTGTGCAATTTTATAAATATGGATGTACTTTTTAGCTCACCTGAACTGAAAGCTCAAGTGAGCTTTTCTGATCACCTGTTGTCCGTCATCCGTCTGTCCGTTCGTCTGTAAACTTTTAACATTTTCAACTTCTTCTCAAGAACCACTGGGCCAATTTTAACCAAACTTGGTATAAAGTATCCTTGGGTGAAGTGGAGTTCAAATTGTCAAAATAAGGGCCAAGTCCCCTTACAAGGGTAGATAATCAAGAAAAGACAAAAATAGGGTGGGGTCATTAAAAAATCTTCTTCTCAGGGACCACTTGGCCAGAAAAACTGAAACTTATATGGAAGCATCCTGGGGTAGTGTAGATTCTAAATTGTTCAAATCATGACCCCAATGGTAGGGTGGGGCCACAATAGGGAATCCAAGTTTTACATTGAAATATGTAGGAAAATCTTTTAAAAAAAGCTTCTTCTCAAGAACCACAAGGCCAGAAAAGCTGAAACTTATGTGGAAGCATCCTGGGGTAGTAAAAATTCTAAATTGTTCAAATCATGACCCCCGGGGGAAGGGCGGGGCCATAATAGGGAATCCAACTTTTACATTGAAATATATAGGAAAAATCTTCTCCTCAAGAACCACTAGGCCAGAAAAGCTGAAACTTATGTGGAAGCATCCTGGGGTAGTGTAGATTCTAAATTGTTCAAATCATGACCCCGGGGGTAGGGCGGGGCCACAATAGGTTTTACAAGGGAGGAAATCTGGTAAAGAAAAGCATGGCCAAAGTTACTCAGGTGAGCGATGTGGCCCATGGGCCTCTTGTTTTGTCATTGTTACTCTTGATGTTTGCAATCATTCCAGTCCATTATTAATTATGAAATTATAATTTTGTATGTTTATTTATAATGATGAATGCAGACACAAACACCCAAGCTTATTCATTGTCATATAAACTTGGCTTATTCATGTTATTAGAATATATTTACATTCCACGTTTTTTGCTTATAAAATGTGAGGAAAGCTACGTCATTCAAAACACCATAACACGGACAGTGGGTCAAAAGGTTAAAGTATGCGTTCTTTTTTTACGTCACAAACATTGAACGCCGTGGAAGTGCAACGTCATAAGCAAAAATCAAAAACCACGCTCACATTGAACAGAAGTTGTTGCAATGGTTCTTCCATTAATTGTCACTTACCCGAAGGATAAAATACAGGGATTTTGAAATATAAGCATTGAATCATTATTTTTTTGAAAGATATAGTCTCATATACATGATATATGCAACCGTGTTTGCAAACAAATTTTTATAATGCGCTAATGTGCGTTACTCAATTTGTATGCACACACCGTTGCAGTTAGGAGACTATATCTTTCAAAAACTAATGATTCAATGCTTAATTATTTGCGATGAAAAAAATCAGTAAAGGCTCATAATATTAAAGCTTCATCTGAAAATTTTGACATAAATATTGAAATGTTAAATATCGTGTGCATCTTTAGTGCCTTGTATAAGTAAAATGTGTTCCTGTTTTAAGATATTTTTCACAATCACTTGTATATTATACACTGTACATCTGACCTTTGTTAATTTAGAGCATTACTTGGAGATGAGAAAGCAAAACTTGGCCTGAGTTTTATGTATGATGCACCCCCAGGACTGAAGAAAAAAGAGGTAAGAATCATAAATTACAGGAAAGGAATTCCTTATACATCTGAATTGTTTCCATGACACCATTTAAAGTCATGACTATCACTGAATTTTTTATGGGTATAAGCCAATAAGGTAATTAACTATAAACCCAAAATATCTTAGCATCTTTTTGTCCCCCGCTTTCACAGAAAGTGGGGGATATTAATTTGAGTCTGTCTGTCTGTCCATACATCCGTCTGTCTGTCCGTCCGTGTGTATTTCTGTCAGTCTGTAACACTTTCGTTTCCGTGCGATATCTTGAGAACCCTTTGAGCTTTCGCAATGAAATTTTGCATAGTAACTCCCTATGGTCTAAAGAAGAACCCTATTGATTTTGAGGTCAAAGGTCAAGGTCATAAATTCATAAATTCTGTCTTTTTTAACGCTTTTGTTTCCGTGCAATATCTTGAGAATCCTTTGAGCTTTTGCAATGAAATTTTACATAACAACTCCCTGCGGCCTAAGGAAGACCCCTATTAATTTTGAGGTCATATGGTCAAAATTCAAGGTCATAAATTCATACATTCCGTCTGTGTAACACTTTCGCTTCCGGGCGTTATCTCAAGAAGCTTTTGACTTTTTGCAGTGAAATTTTATTCCATAACTCCCTAGGGCCTCTCTCGTCCCTCTCAAAGTGCCCTGGTTTTTTTTTTTATTTATTGTATTAAAAGTCGCTTGGCACTATTTTTAGCACAGGGGCATGTGGAGAGTTATTACGTATAATACAGGTTGTCGGTGGACTTTATATTCAAATTACATCTATTAGAACTGTTTAGTAAAGGCTAAATTAGACACTTTGTATTGTCAGTGTAAAATTTTGACAATATCGAACGTGAATATAAACATTATATGTGACCTAATGTTTACATTTAATTTGCTGTAAAATCAAGTGCCTCCGTGGTCTAGGAGGTATGACTCTTGCTTACATTGTAACAAGTGAGAGGTACTGGGTTCAAATCCCAGACAATTCTTTTGGGGAGGGGGATTTTTTTTTTTTTTGGATTTATTAAATGATAGTATTCAGCATGTGAAATGAAAAAAATATGACTTCTGGCTTGTACAAAATCATAAAATCATTATTACAGTTTGATAAATATTCTATATAAAAAGAATCTTCTATACACATATTAAAGAATAAGCAATCAAATCTTTATATCCATATGGGCATTTTTATTTGCTTCAATATACATGTATACATTAAATAATTGTACAAATCCGGGGGGGAGGGCCCCCCCCCCCCCCGGAACTGCGCATGCTCTTTTGTTATCCCTAAGCAGGGGACAAATTCTCTGAATTAGCTTGTTTTCTCAAATTGCTGATGGATATGCATGTGGAAACTTTTCATGCTATCAGACTCGGTGTTTATGATGAAGATTCTTGCTTCAGTAATGTATCGTATAGACTGATTTAATTGCTTAGATTTTTAGTTCACCTGAGCTGAAAGCTCAAGTGAGCTTTTCTGATCACCCATTGTCCGTCGTCTATCCGTCCGTCTGTCCATCTGTCCGTCCGTCCGTCTGTAAACTTTTCATATTTTCAACTTCTTCTCAAGAACCACTGGGCCAATTTAACCAAACTTGGTACAAAGTATCCCTGGGTGAAGGGGAGTTTAAATTGTTAAAATAAAGGGCCAAGTCCTCTTACAAGGGGAGATAATCAAGAAAAGACAAAAATAGGGTGGGGTCATTAAAAAATCTTCTTCTCAAGAAACACTGGGCCAGAAAAGCTGAAACTTATATGGAAGCATCCTGGGATAGTGTAGATTCTAAATTGTTCAAATCATGACCCCTGGGGGTAGGGTGGGGCCACAATAGGGAATCCAAGTTTTACATTGAAATATATAGGAAAAATCTTTAAAAATCTTCTTCTCAAGAACCACTAGGCCAGAAAAGCTGAAACTTATGTGGAAGCATGCTGGGGTAGTGTAGATTCTAAATTATTAAAATCATGACCCCCGGGGATAGGGCGGGGCCACAATAGGGAATCCGTTTTACATTGAAATATATAGGAAAAATCTTTAAAAATCTTCTCAAGAACCACTTGGCCAGAAAAGCTGAAACTTATGTGGAAGCATCCTGGGATAGTGTAGATTTTAAATTGTTCAAATCATGACCCCCGGGGGTAGGGTGGGGCCACAATAGGAAATCCAAGTTTTACATTGAAATATATAGGAAAAATCTTTAAAAATCTTCTTCTCAAGAACCACTTGGCCAGAAAAGCTGAAACTTATATGGAAGCATCCTGGGATAGTGTAGATTCTAAATTGTTCAAATCATGACCCCCGGGGGTAGGGCGGGGCCACAATAGGGAATCCAAGTTTTACATTGAAATATATAGGAAAAATCTTTAAAAATCTTCTTCTCAAGAACCACTAGGCCAGAAAAGCTGAAACTTATATGGAAGTATCCTGGGATAGTATAGATTCTATATTCTTAAAAGCATGACCCCTGGGGGTAGGGTGGGGCCACAATAGGGAATCCAAGTTTTACATTGAAATATATAGGAAAAATCTTTAAAAATCTTCTTCTAAAGAACCACTAGGCCAGAAAAACTGAAACTTATGTGGAAGTATCCTGGGATAGTATAGATTCTATATTCTTAAAAGCATGACCCCTGGGGGTAGGGTGGGGCCACAATAGGGAATCCAAGTTTTACATTGAAATATATAGGAAAAATCTTTAAAAATCTTCTTCTAAAGAACCACTAGGCCAGAAAAGCTGAAACTTATGTTGAAGCATCATGGGATAGTGTAGATTCAAAATTGTTAAAATCATGACCCCGGGGGGTACGGCCGGACCACAATAGGGAATCCAATTTTTACATTGAAATATGTAGGAAAAATCTTTAAAAATCTTCTTCTCAAGAACCACTAGGCCAGAAAAGCTGAAACTTATGTGGAAGCATCCTGGGGTAGTGTAGATTCTAAATTGTTCAAATCATGACCCCCCGGGGTAGGGCGGGGCCACAATGGGGAATCCAAGTTTTACATTGAAATATATAGGAAAAATCTTTAAAAATCTTCTTCTCAAGAACCACTTGGCCAGAAAAACTGAAACTTATGTGGAAGCATCCTGGGGTAGTGTAGATTCTAAATTGTTCAAATCATGACCCCCCGGGGTAGGGCGGGGCCACAATAGGTATTACAAGGGGGGGGGGGAATCTGGTAAAGAACAGCATGTCCAAAGTTACTCAGGTGAGCGAGTTTTTCAAACGTAATTATGTTGGACACCAATATTGTTGCAGTTATTAAATAAGAATATAATTGATTTGAAATTTCTTGACTGCAATCTTAGTTGTTCATATTAATATTATTATCCAATAAAAATTTTCGCTAAACTTGGTTAATGCATGTATAATACAGTATTTTCCATGCCTACTCACCTTTTTAGTCTTCACACAGTACAGTGAGTACACATGTATCAAATTTAGAGTTATCCTTTAGAGGGTTGTCCCTAAGACCTGGGGTCCGGGGCATTTCTCCGCCTATAATGAAATAATCCCCCCGGTTATCCTGGTATCCCCTCTCAAGCCCCTATTAGGGGAGGAACCCCAAACCTCCTTCTACTTTTTTAATGTCCCCTGCTATTTCAATTTTGAAGGGACAACCCTGCCTTCATGATGCTACCAAGCTATGGTCCCTAGTATATGTTAATTTTTTGTAAACATTTTTTTTGTCAATACTTTGTAGACAGAAGAAAAAGAAACTGAAGTGAAATTTGAATGGCAGAGAAAATACAATGCTCCTAGAGAACAGTAAGAGTTTTGTAAATGTCTTACAGTTAACCTTATCATTTCTTATTATTATACCTAAATAATCATTAGTAAAACAGAATCTGATTGACTTAGAAGATGATGTGACTGTCAATCATACCTCCTGCTACAAATGGTTGTGTTCCGTCCCTTCTGATGTCATGTTTCTCAGAGTACAGCTAGGCTACTGAGATTGTAATGAATATAACAGGGTATACATGTATCTGAAAATTAGTGTTTTTTTGTTAGTTTCAACATGTATAATATAAATTTTGAAATATTTTCTAGTATGATGAATATATTAATGTATTGGTATGTAAATCACACAGATTTGTCAAAGGAATATTTTTATGAAATCTTCTTATCTCCCTCACTATCATGTATAAAATGATTTAATGCCGTATTTTGTATTCCATAACGTTTTAAATTTTAGGATGTGGGGATATATTTAATTTATACACACACATTAGTTAGTTATAAATATTCTAACTAGTTCTGACGCATGGGGGTAGGGCATTGCCACAAAAAAGATAAAACTTATAGGAAAAAAATCTTTTAAAATTTTCTGAAGCCATGACTTGTTAAAGGAATATGGAAGCATCTTCAGTTAGTGTATATTCAAGTTTGTTCAAATCAAGTCTCCCCCCCCCCCCCCACCTTAAGGGGTAGGTTGATACCACTTATAAAATAATGAACTCCCACCAAAAGTGCTCATGTGAGGGATGTGGAAGATGGGCCTATTGTTTTATATTAAGAATGACCTATGTTTAAAAATTTTCAAGGTACAACAAAGACGATGAGACCATTCGTGACCAGCCGTTTGGAATTGAGGTCAGAAATGTCCGCTGTATCAAGTGCAGGAAGTGGGGCCATGTCAATACAGATCGTATCTGTCCACTGTTCAACCAGGACCTCACAGCTGAACCTCCTCAACGTAAGTTATACAGGAGAAAATTGGAGACTAAAGAGCACATATTATGGAATCCTTCTTTCCCTTTGCAAAAACTTTTTTCTTCAAAACACATATCATTACTTTGACGATAGCTGCAACGAGTCAAATGCTTTGATAATGATGGCAACAAATCAAATAATCTCAAACATGTTAGAGAACCAAATCAAAGAATCACTGTGTTGGAGTGATTAAACATTAAACACTAATGGGAGAGATGGTATTGGCTTAAAATATGGAGAAAGATTAAATTGTGTTCAAATCAGCCTTAGAAGTTGATATGGTTATTGTGATGTCAGGTATATCACACATCAAAAAAAAAAATCTGTATTTTTTACTTAGTTTGTAATAAATGTATTTATTTTATAGATAGTGATGAAAACTGGGTTTTCTCATGTGTGCAATTCAACTTACTTTACAAAAGCCATACCAGCTTCTTGGGCTGGTATCAATCTGATTAAATTCAGATCTTTGTTATGCTCCAAAATTCTGACGGTCGCTGTACAAAGTCCATCAAAATTTCGGAGCGTAACAAAGATCTGATTTTAATCAGATTGGGGCTGGTATGGATCCTATAGTGCTGCTATGGATCTGTATAGGATTGATACAGATATCATATATATCACACCTTCAGCACTGTGTCTGATATTAAAGTCTCTGGCTGATACAGGGAGTGATAAGGAGAAGGGTATTATTATTGTCTTTATACTGTAAACATACTTATTTTAGATGTAATGATATCTTAGAACTTTTAGCACTGCTAATTCACATAGTCTAAGATATTTTTAAGGCTTAAGTGCATTGTTTTAAATTGCTCTGATCAGTTGAGGATGAAGATTGGGCTAAATTTTTTTGTATGTACATTTAAAGTACTAGTATTGTTGATATTCTGAAATTTAATGACCAAGTTTTAACACATCTGAAAAAATGAAAATCTATTGGATATGCTTGTCATAAATTTTAAATATATATTATGTCAGATATTTGTGATTGTACTTGTTTCCCCCAGTTCTAAAGGTCCAGGTCCTTTTCACTGAATAGATTCCATAATCATTTAACATTTTGCATTGACATACAGAAATTTACAATGAATTAGGGCTGAAACGATACACCCCTTCCATGATATGGTACATATTGCGATACTTGTGTAAAAAAGAAACAAATCATAAGGTTAAAGAAAACATGTATTCAGATTTCAAGAGGCAAGTAAAAGGTGGTGATACAATAAAGAGCACTACTTGTGCTTCTGTAGATTAAAAGAACAGTTTGTTTTTTGTGAATAGTAGCAGTGGCAGCCTGCTCTGAAATTTTCTCCGTCACAATTTTCTCCCTCGTGTGTGGCAAACTATTAAAATGAGGTCGAACCCGATCTATTTCAAGGAGTAACCAAACCTGATTATGAAAAAACGTACCCAACCAAAAATCGAGATAGTAAATTGAACATTGATCCGAGCAGTAATATTGAACAATATCGATATTTCAGTGAATCGTTTCAGCCTTACAATGAATACTGCAGAGTCATTCTGTAGTTGCTTTGCTATATATATGTACATGTACCAGTATATAATATTTTGAATTTGCAGCCTCTACCAGTGCCTCTTCATTACTGGAGGGAATGCAGAGTGAAGGCTTAACACTGAAGAAAAGCATTCTGGGTAAAATGGCAGATGGTGTGGACACAGAGGTATGTCTTTGTTATGTCACCTGTATAAGACAAATTGTTTTATCTATCCAAAGTTCTTTGCTTTTCACTTCCTTTTCTTCTCATACAATACTGTCGTGGCCATATTTTTGCTGTCTTTCAACATACAATATTTGACAAGTAGGTATTTCATCATACTGTAATTTGTTTTCCATCATCATATTCTACATATGACTTTGATTTTATGATCTACAAGTCAATTTAATTTAAATGGAAGAAATATCTGTATTTAAAGCAAAATAAAATCTCAGTTGTTTTTTTTTAGGTCACCTGAGTCACTCAGGTGACCTATTGCTATCTGTTTTTGTCCGTCGTCGTGCGATGTGCGTTAACATTTGAACATTTTTAGCTTCTTCTTTAAAACCGCTCAACCAATTTCAACCAAATTTGGCATATAGCATCTATGGGTGAAGGGAAACAAAAATTATGAATTTCATGGTCCCTGCCCCCCTGGGGCCTGAGGGGTGGGGCTAAAACCACCAAAATTAATGCAATCTTTAAAAATCTTCTTCTTTACTCCTGGACATCAAGCAGTCAAACTGTTGGCATGATTGTAATAAGCATTGAGCCCTCTACCAAAATTGTGAAATTCATGGCCCCAGGGTCAGGGGTTCTGGTGCTAGGGTGGGGCTATATAGATCATATAGTGAACGTGCATTACGTCTTTGAAAATCTTCTTCTCTGCTCCTAGGTATTAAATACAGTAACTAATGACACAGTTATGATGAGCTAGAATGCCTCTTTCAAAATTGTGAATTTCATGGCCCCAGGGGCAGGGGTTCTGGTGTTAGGGCGGGGCTCTATTAATTATATAGTGAAAATGCATTAATTCATTGAAAAATCTTTTTCTCTGTTCCTGGGTATTAAATAAAGTAACTAAGTATGAAGTTATGATGAGCAAGAGTGCCTCTTCCAAAATTGTGAATTTCATGGCCCCAGGGGCAGGGGTTCTGGTGTTAGGGCGGGACTTTATTGATTATATAGTGAAAATGCATTAATTCATTGAAAATCTTCTTCTCTGCTCCTGGGTATTAAATAAACTAACTAAGTACATAGTTTTGATGAGTAAGAGTGCCTCTTCCAAAATTGTGAATTTCATGGCCCCAGGGGCAGGGGTTCTGGTGTTAGGGCTGGGCTCTATTAATTATATACTAGTGAAAATGCATTAATTCTTTGAAAATCCTCTTCTCTGCTCCAGGGTATTAAATACAGTAACTAAGTATGAAGTTATGATGAGCAAGAGTGCCTCTTCCAAAATTGTGAATTTCATGGCCCCAGGGGCATGGGTTCTGGTGTTAGAGCGGGGCTTTATTGATTATATAGTGAAAATGCATTAATTCATTGAAAATCTTCTTCTCTGCTCCTGGGTATTAAATACAGTAACTAAGTACATAGTTATAATGAGTAAGAGTGCCTCTTCCAAAATTGTGAATTTCATGACCCCAGGGGCAGGTTCTGGTGTTAGGGTGGGGCTCTATTGATTATATAGTGAAAATGCATTAATTCATTGAAAATCTTCTTCTCTGCTCCTGGGTATTAAATAAACTAATTAAGTACATGGTTAGGATGAGCAAGAGTTCCTCTTTCAAAATTGTGAATTTCATGGCCCCTGGGTCAGGGGTTCTGGTGTTAGGGTGAGGCTCTATTGATTACATAGTGAAAATGCATTAATTCTTTGAAAATCTATTGATTATAAAGTGAAAAAGCAAAATTTCTTTGAAAATATTCTTTTCTGCTTCTGGTTAAAAAAGCAAACAAGCTAAGTGTATAGTTATGATGAGCAAGAGTGCTTCTTCCAGATTAGTGAATTTCATGACCCCTGGGTCAGATGTGCTGGTGTGATGGTGGGGCTCTTGATAATATAGTGAAAATGCATTAATTCTATTCAAAAATCTTGTTTGCTCCTTAGTGTTAAGTAGATAAACAAAGTGATTAGTTATGATGAGCAAACTTATGGTCCCAGGGTCAGAAGCTCTGGTGTTTCGGGGGGGGAGGGGGGGGGGGGGGGGGCTATTGATAATGTAGTGAATCTGTAGTAAAAATGTATTATTTCTTTAAAAATCTCCTCCGCACCTGGGCATATCTGAGGCAAACAGAGTAAAAGTTTTTATAAGGAAGGGAATTTTTACCAGATTTTTGAACATCTGGACCATTTGGTCAAGTGTTCTGGTCCTGGCCAGGGCTCTATTAGTTTGTATTCTACTTAGAGGAGTTATTCCCCTTTGCAATTTACTTTTGATAATTTATCACTGTAAATAATGTACTTGAAAGGTAAATAGAATAAGAGAATTATTCAAAAACTTTAATTGTATAATACAAAAAGTACTTTTATAGTTTTAATGATCAGACAGACTTGTAAGTAGTAGATAAATAAAAATGAGACAAAAATAACTTGTCTTATTAAAGTTCATCAAGGACCAAGAGAGGCCAATGTGAGATTTCATCAAGGGATTAAAATAGTACAGAAGCATTGATAATTTGTTAATATACTATATGGTGATACTGATAAATGGGGAACAGATTAGAACCTAATTTATGAACTGTTAATGAATATTAAGACCAATTATTTTGTTGATCATGATCACCCTATTTTTCTTGCTTTTGGGCAACAAAGCTTCACTTTTCAGTTCATTTTATACTCTATGGATCCTCTAAATTGTTGTATTATACTCAGGTGACCATTAAGGCCCTTGGGCCTCTTGTTTCTTTTCCATCTCGATTTGTAGTACACGACAGAAACCTAAAGATATTTTGTTTTTTTGTTTTTTTGTCAATTATTAATCATTATGACTTAAACTTTCCGTGACCAATGTGTAGGTGATTATAGGCTCCTTGAAATTGATGGTTTCATAGTAGGATTGAAGAAGAAAGGGGGAGGGGGGCTTTCAACAAATTATTTGGCTCATCATAAATCTTTTGTTCATACTTCTTAGTGCATGTAAAAAGAAACATACAGTTGCAGCAGTTGCTATTACTGTCATGAATATACTTGTTATTTTAAAAAAAAAATTGTAGAAATTCCTGGAAAGTGAGGATGAAGACGACCCAGAAGTTCAATTCCTCAAATCCTTGAATCCCAAACAGAGGAAGAAGTTACTGAAGTAGGTAGTGTAATATCAAAAGCAGAAAATGTACCCAAAGAATAACTGACAGTGTGTAGTTTTTTTTTTTAGGGATGTGGTCAAATGACACATGATAATTTGCATTAATGTTGAAGGCATCACTGCTTAAAATTATCTCATGAGCAAAATGTTTGATCATATCATAAACAATAAAATCAGACAGATGTTCCTTATAATCACATTTTTAACAATTTAGCTGATCCTTGATTCAATTTATAAAAGAGAGATATATATGTTAATTTTATGTGATAATTAGATAATAAGTCTGCAGGTGCCTAGTGCCCGAACTATGCATTTGACACGTACATTAAACTTGTCTAATTCAGAGTCCCCACTGGTTCCAGACAACATTCCAAATTTGAATATATATTCTAAATAATAAAATTACATGAAATGGTCTAAAAGTTTCAACTCTTTTTTAATGAGAATACCAATCATCCAGATTAGACAAGTTTTACCGTATTTAAATTCTGATAAATAAAACACAAACTGTCTTTTACCTACTTTTTGTTTACAAGATCAGAATTAGGCCATAAAAAAAATCAATTAATAGTTTCTCAGGCCAAAAATTTTAAAATTCAATGTGGCAGGCAGGTTCTTTTTTTTTTTTTTTTTTTGGAAGCAGGTGTTATACCTTTTTTCATGTCAGTCATTCAACAAAATAATGATATCAACTGAGTTCTTACTTATTTTTTTATCTTACATTAATTTGAATATGTATTCAACTTTAAATAATGTAATTCCAAACAAAGTTAATTCATAAGTTACCGTATTAGCAAGAAATGTATTGTTTATCTAATAAAAACGTCTATGTGCATATTTGAAAAGGGGAATAACTCAATTTTCCTTTTCAACTTGGAAAAGTAGAAAATTGAGTTATTTCCCTTTTCAATATGTCAATAAAATTGATCAATGCGGCAGTGTTTGACCTGATGTGGCGGTGCCTTAGAAACTATTGATTAATTTTTTTTTTTTTCTTTTGGCCTTAGTTTCGCTTTTTTCTTTTGCCTTCCTAGCCTAAATTACAAGAGTTTTGTTTGAGTTACCTTTCTTCTTTTGTATACCCTTTGAATAGCAAGAAGGCAGTTCCATCACATGTTTCTGTTGTTTTTTTTTTTTAACCACACCCATTTGTACAAATGGCTTTTTGAAGATATCAAGCTATTTCCTTATTTTTAGTTCTATCTCAGACAAAAACATTTAAAAATATAAATAATTATATTCTAGATTAAATCTCAGTAAAACTTTGTCACCTCAAACATTGATACATGTACATTTATCTCAAATAGATGTGTCTAAATGAGATTGAAGTTCCCTCCACCTTTCCTTTAAATATGTATATCAAATCAAAAATCTAGAATCCTTGGATTTCAAGACATTTTCTCTTTGCCTTATTAAGTTCTAGGAAACAATGTTTGACTGTATTTTATTATACAAATTCATTGACAAAACTTATAAATCTTCTAGATTTTACCGTATCGAAAACAATTTACTGTAGCATAAAAGAGAAAAAAAGTGTACTTGACATATATTTCGGAAGTGATATATGAGATATCTATTTGTTCATGTTACTGTATCGTTCAGAAATACCTGAATTAAAATTTAAACCTGATTTTCTGTAGAAAATTAAACAAACTGCAGTCTGGAAAGAAGGAAGGGAAAATCGGCAAAGACAAGAAAAAGAAGAAAAAGAACCACAAGAAGAGGTCAAATGTTTCAGATGAAGGTAAGTGAATGGGAAAGAGAGAGTCATGAAATTAAAAAAAAATCTGTATAAGATATCAGTTATGGTCTTATGAAATTTTACTTTTTTTGGTCTTTTTCTCCATTTAATTTTAGGCTAAGTTTGAGGTTTGTTTTTTTTTTCATTGGTATGTATTTAGAATTTTGTTTAAATTACAAACTGTACACTTTTGAAATAGTAAAATGATTTCTTGTGCAGATTCTGACAGAGAAAAGAAATCCCACAGAAGAAAGGGTTCCTCGTCCAGTTCTGAAGACTCCGGTAAAGATTTTCTTCATTGTCTTCGTAAAATAAATGTCTAACAATTCTATATTAATTAATCATTTTATGTGTTGCTAAAAGTTGTTAAAAAAATTTTCATGTTCATAAATTCAATAAAACATATGGAACCATTAATGTAGAATGAAGAAGTACATGTATGTTTGACATGAAATGTTATGTATTTTAATAACATGGTTTTGAAATTTTTCTCGTAAGCAGATGATCGAATTGCCTCCCTTGAAAACATCAATCAAATAATTAGATGAGATTGTTTTTACAACTGACATTCAAACAATTATATGTGATTGTTTTTACATGTATAAGCTTTTGGTTACAGGTAATGAAAGAGGAAGACCCGAAAAATTCAGGGATTCACTATCGAGGCATTCTCCAGAAAGACGAGGTCACCCAAGGAGGGACAGGTCGTCACTAGACACATCTCAAAACAGACGCAGGAGAAGTAGTACCTCATCCAACAGTTCACCACAGAGAGGCAGCAAGGACAAGAGGTCACAAAGGAGGGATTCCCGAAGGTCAACATCTAGGGATCATAGTCCAGACTTACGAAATCGACAGAGAAGGAGTAGATCATCCTCTTTTGAGGAAAAGAATGATAGGGACAGATTAAAAAGATCTAATGAAGGATGCAGAAGAGGACATAATGAAGGTGGTAAAAGGAGGTCAAGGTCACCAGCTTATAAGAATATACAGAGAAACAGAGGAGGAGATCAAGAAAGGAGAAGAAGGTCAAGGTCATCATCATCTTCATCAGAAAGAGATGGAAGGTCATATACGGGTCACCAAAGAAATGCTGCAATGTCATCAGAACAGAGACAGAGATTGCACAGAAGATCTATATCCCAGGAGCGAAGCAGAAGGGACAGTCATAACGTGAGACAAAGAAGGTCAAATTCCAGGGAGAGGAATGAAAGGTCAAGGTCACGAGACAGAAGACGGCGATAAAATCAGATTCATAAATAATTCATGCAAAATCTTAACCTGTTTCTTTAATGTACTTTTTCTGTAACATGTGAGAAGAAAGATCCAAGTGAAAACAATTATATGCAGAGCATGTACTTGCAGTCATACCTGATGATACAGAAATGAAGATGAAGTGTTTTATTTGTATCAACTATTTATATTTAACAGGTCTAACTCTCAAGTTTTGTTGGAAGATCTCCTGAAATCATATTTAAAGACCTAAAAAATATATGAAGTTTTGTATGGCATGATAAATGAATATTTTGGAGATTTAAAATAATGACTTTCATTTGTCAGTTGAATTAATTTATGTGTTTATATGAAAATAAAGATTGGTAGTTGAATCGTGACTTTTAATATTTTTAAGGCCATCGGAACAGGGGGTACATTCAGTGCAAATGTAACCCCCCTTTAAATAGAAATACTCAAAATATAAATTTTAAAACCATAAAATTCATTATCTTTTGAAAGTAATGCTGCTACATATTATTTGCTTGGTATTTGAATAAATGACAAGAACCCACAAAAATGTGTCCATATATGAAATTTTTTTTTGGCTTAGAGGGGTGAGAACCCCTCTCGGACCTTTCCCCGCACTCCCTTTCCAAAAACCTTGTGACGTCCCTCTGTTTTATGTAGTTTTCATGCCATAAACAATATTGTTATTCAGAAAATCTGGAAGGATTAATTAACAGGATCTGGTTGTATGAATATTTAATAAATGATTTAAAGCTTCATTAAATTAAACAGGTATATAAATGATAGAAAAAAAATAGGAAAACAAAATGTGTTCATAACTTGCAGAATATACTCTTCTTTCATAGATATATATTACTATAGTATGTACAGTCTGAATGGTGCAAAAAAGGGGCCTAATACTTTTTTTAATTCGAAAGGGACGCTAAATATCTCGGGAAAGGGGGGAGGGGGGTATTGATAGACTAATTAATGAACGATATAACAAATCGGAACGACTTTTTCTAGAACGCATTATCTGTTTAGAGAAATTCGACACCTTCGCCGTCTTCTGCCGATGTCAAGGTAGGCATATGGATAACATTTATTAAAACAGAGAAAATGTACCGCATTGCAATGATTTAGTTATGTGCAGTATATTCTAACATGTCTAATGCTTTGAAACTGGACATCAATGCACAATTCTTGAATATTGGTACACCTGCACTGAGGCTGTATAGATTAAAGTTGTTTTTTTTTTCTGTTATAATGTACAATGTTTATCCTTCAAGTATTGGACTTATTGGTCTACATTATATACATGTACAATTATGTATGAAATTACACTGATTATGTATTATCACGATAATTTATCATGACAAATTTTTTACACGATTTTCCCCTATTTTTCCAATTTTGTCTGTGCCTTAGTGATCATTGTGAATAATGAGAAGCTCATGGGCAGTATTAAAGTTTGTGACTCACTGACCCTGCCATAGGGGATACATATAGTGCTAAAAAGGACCTGAAGTTTTGTTTGTAATATAATGATTAGCTCTGATATCCCTCTACTGTGTTTATATTGTGTGGGATTTTAATCCTAATCATTATTATTACAAGCAAAACTACAAGTTCCTGTGGTTAAGTGATACAACCCAAATAAAATGTCTTATAACATCTCACACCAAACAAAAAATTGAAAAGATTGTTTTTTTTTTTTATATAAGTTATGACATCAGCCATTTCAAACCAAGTCTATATTCATTCAAAGTCCATTATCCATTATCATACATACATGTACATTATTATTATTATTATTTTTTTTTTATTTTTTTTTTTTTTTTAGAGAAAAATATACATGTATTTGGTGTTTATTTTGAAGAAATTTTTCTTTTTTTAATATTAACTGAAAAGGATTCAACTGCAGAGGAAAAGCCTGTAAAATTGAAATAAATGTCTTAATTTGTTGTACATTGGTTGATCAGTGAGTCAGACAGGATGGCTGGTTCAATCTCTTTTATAAACTAATCTCCTAAGTAATATAGTATCTGATCTTTGACATCTTCCAGCATTTTTATGCTCCCCTCTATCCAGTTTCAAAAACACAGTTAACCTACTGTAAAAAGAATACAAGGCAAAAATTTACCTGGCATTTTTCACATAAATTTCATGAGAAACTTATAGTGTCTTAGTGTCTGAAATTCATTTTGGCCTATAATTATCATCTTTAAATTATATTAATACCAACCCTTCGGGGCTTAATAATCTTTGCATCCAGGTCTGGTAAAAGGACCCTGTTTTAATTGAAAATTGACTCTTTTTTCCCCTAAAATTTACTAGGTAAAAATTCCCAAATGATAAGCAAATTGAATTTTCAGTGCTTCTTATATTTAAAAACATGAATTTTGATATCCTAATGATTAATAAAGATGTGAATAAGAAACAAGCCTTCAATCAAACTCTTTAGTAACAAATATAAGACATCAGTATTTTCAAATTCTGCCACTTTTTCAATTTAAAATTCCCAGTTGAAAGGATACAGAATCTTGTACCAAAAAGGATTAATTAAGCCTTGCCCTTAAATTACTATTGGCGTCCTACAGATTTTCTACCATATTTCAATCAGCTGAATCAACACAAAGCATTTGTATATAATGCTTGTCCAATATTTATGCTCCAGGAAACTCTCTAACAGGTGGTAGATGGTTATCGTCTGGCCAAACAAAGCCTGGGGTCAACAATTTGAAATCAATTTTCACACCGTTCATCAAGATATGACCTCATTTTTTTTCTCTCTTGAGAAATAAGCAAAACACTGAACAAAAACTCAGGTCAGCTTTTATTTTTTTTCCTGAAGTGAACCTAATATTATTGCGTTCTTTCAGTCTGTCAGGGAGATGTATCAGGATTTCTTTAACTGATCATTGGATGTGATGAATAGCTGTGACACCTGTTTTTTGTTTTGTAACCAGGTAAGGATTGGCAGTTCTTCATTTGAAGTTTGATTGATGTCACTTGACAGTTAGCAATCTTTTCACTGTTTAGCAATACTGTATTGGTTGTAAAATCTGGGTTCCCTTCAATCATGATCAAAATGCTGAAAAGGTAGACCTCACAAATATTTAAATTTAATTAAACCTCATGTGCTTTACTGAAATTATTGTTATTACTGAACACTGGAATTGCATTGTTTGTTGACGATTTTTAGGTAACTATACATATGTATTTTTTGTCATATGTGGAAATAGTTGACCGCAGATCTTCCTTGCATATTGCACAGTGCAAAAATGTTCAATACAGCAAGTTTTGCTGAACGTAGACTTTGTGCTGTATAAGCATGCATTTTCAAATCTTATTAATTTATATGAAGTAATCTGATATATAGGCCTTGGTATATAGGATGGTGACTGTCTTGGCTAATATCAAACAACTATTGATTTTTAACACTAATAGCTAGAATAGTAGAAGGAAATCTATACAGTTGTTTATATGTCTCGGAATTTCTGCTGTCCCAGAAGCCACTGCTTAAAGCTGATTTATTGCGCCCGTCACTTTTGATCAGTGATCACGCAACTTGATACTGTTGTTGCTGTGCATAATATACTATTGGAGGGTGTAAGCTAGCTGTACAGAATTTGTTAGAATCTTCACACAGAGGGTAATTGTGTGTAAGCAATCTTGTAGTATGCATTACCTGTGTTTTCAAGTGCTTTTGTTCTCATCATGAAATGATGTCCATATAGTGTAGAAACATTATTTTAAAAAGAGGACATTATTATTTTTTATTTTAATTCTCATTTCAGATGAGTATGTAAAAGGGCTTTGAGGACTGTTTGAAGCATCAATGCATGAGGAAAATCTGTAAGTCAGTTTTTTTAAGATGTCATTTCTTTAATTTTTTTGGAAAAATGCTAGCTGTGTAAGAGTTAAATGAGATACAACCTGCAGAAAAGCATTGCAGTAATTTTGTTACCTGTCAATTTCTCACCTTCATAAAATGATAACACCAGGGGTCCATCTTAGTACCAGCAGTATGAAGTAGAAGTAGGTCTCTGGAAAATGATTCATTAAAAATCTGAATCAGTTATACCCAATCAAGTTTTAAAAAAGTTTGTCTGCTAAATACATGGAGTTATTTTATAAAAATTATGTCTTTGAGTCGAATGCACTCTTCATACTTTCATGAAGAGATTTGTGACTGCTAGTATTTGTTTAGAAGATCATCTAGATGACCTGTTCTTTTATTTACACAATCTGTAAATGTCTAAATGTCTAGACTGTTATGTGCACTCTTATCAGAGGTGAAAATTGATTTCAGTTTGTAAATATTTGAATTTCCCTGAAAGGGAGATCTTTAATTTCTGACAGCAGAAATGCTCAGGTGATATTTGTGTTTTTGTGCAAGCACTAAATTATTGATTGCATGTCAACTGACAGGGTTCTCTCTCTTTCTCTCTCTCTCTCTCTCTCTCTCTCTCTCTCTCTCTCTGAGTTTGATATTACATGTATTATTATAACTGAAGAAAAGTACATGTATGTGAACATGATATTGAGTGTAGCAGTGAATTTATGAAAACTGCAAAGTGTACTAAATCAGATTTATGAATCAATACATATGTTTTAATTATAATAATTACATGTATATATATTTATCAGGTATTGTTATTATGATAAGGATTTGGGGGGAAAAGGGAAAAGGTGGGATCAGAATGGTGCAATGATTTGAAATGGTGCATGCTTTGTAAATAGTTTCCTGTCCCACTTTTTGATTATTTGACCCAAGAAGAAAAGCTCAACATGAAAATACTACAAAAAATTGTGAATGATATGTGCTGAAATCAAAGAAGCAAGTCAGATAGAAGTAAAATTATTATGTTTAATTATACAACAAAAATTAATTGCACCATCAAAAAATCAGATAGTGATAATTTAGATGAAAAACTGTGACATTTCTATTTTATTTTGCCATTTCTTTATATATTTAAGTGCCTTTCAGTGTGGATTTTGTTATCTTTTTAACAAGTCAGTGAAAGAAATTTAGACATGTACGAGGTGATAAATCTGTGCCCAGAAGTTTTGATCTTTTACAATTTTTGTGAGATCTAGCTTGCAGATCATTATAGAGATGGACGGAAAGAGCACTGCTGAAATTTTTTACAAATTGTCTATGGATATTTATTTATCAGCTGCTAAGTTGAGGAAATACTTGTTTTGAATTTTACAATGTACACTACAGGTATATTTTTAATTTGTTGTGTGCTTAAATGTAAGTAAAAATTATAAGGATCCAATCAGTGTAGAAGAATATCATGTTGACTTTGCACTACATTCCTTGAATTATTATTAGTTTATAATAACAAGAACTCATTGAACTTCTATAATGTGAAGTGTATATTTTACAACAGTTATGAGCAAAACATTTTTCTATCATCATCATAATGTAATATTTTCATAACTTTCTTAATGGACATATGATATATCTATCAGGTTTAGTAGCAATTTCCTCTTTATCATCTCTCGTATTTCAGTAGAGGGATAATTGATACATGTACATGACACATCGTGTACTCAGGGATACTTAAGATAAAACACTTTCAAGTCTGGAGAACACACTTCCGGATCCAGTAGCTTTTTTATCTTTATTCCATGTTTAACAAGATTTTTGCCCGAAAGTTGAACCCTTAAATAATGTGTATATAGATTTAGACTGGATAAATATATATGTTTGTCAAGTATTTGTTTTATGCATATATTTTGTATTCAGAAGTTTCAAATTTGCTTTATGCATCTTTGCAAGCCAAGGTTTTTCAATCCACTACAGTACACCCGCAGGTAAAATATAGTGGATCGAAAACCCTTGGCTTGCAAAGATGGTTTTATCTGATGTTATTTATTGTCATCAGGTAAAAGTATTTTTGGAATAATACATGTACATCATACATGGCTTATTAGTGGACATTGTGAAGAAAAAAGCAGTCAGAATATGTAGTCCTGATCAAAGTAGCATCCACCCACACTTTCAGTATTCTGTGATTTGACATGTGCAGCTGACATAAAACAACCAAAATTTGCATTCCATTTTGAGAGGCTGAGAAACTGCAACAGAGTCAAAAATTACCCCAAATCATGGACATAATCAAAACCAATTCGACATACATTTACATTTTGTATGTGTTGTGTACAAAGATTTTTTTCAATTGGTTAAAACCCCCACTTATTTATGGCCCCATTAGGCATCATTTCCAGAGGTAAATGAGGTGATAATGCAGGATAATTAGCTTGGGAAAGGTCCTCTCGTTTAGTGTCAGACCCAAATGAGCTCATAACCACACAACCCAGGACACACACTCATAGTTAATGGACTGCCGTGGGTATTTTATGTGTCAAGTGGACAGAGAAACTGATTTTGTAAGTGGGGTAGTTTTTATTCATTGTCCAGTGAAGAAATTTGTTGGAGGTATTTTTATTTTGGTGATACTATATGTATATCTATATATATATATTAAGATGGACATCTGAGGTCCGAATGCTGTATTTAGTGCATGTGTTCTATATATCTTTATAAATGCCTCTGTGGTTTGAATGAAAGTTATTTTTCCTCGTTCTATGCCATGTTGTTTTTATTCAAGTTCTCTTCTCCATACAGTATTTGAAGTTATATATACATAGATATGTTACTGTATATCTAGAACAGGGTGTATATTAAAAAAAAAAAAACTTGGACAATAGCTAGAGCATATGAAATAACTACAGTTGAACTTCGGTATCTGGAACACTGATATCTTGAATACCACGGACATGTCGAAGTGATTTTGAAGTCCCAAGTGCTCATTTCTTAAGTATTTTCCTCTGGATATCTCGAATCCTCAGATATCTCAAAGTATTTTCTCCGTCCCATTAAGTTCAAGATAACAAGGTTTGATTGTTTATAAATGTGCGTTACTAATCAGAGAGTGAGTGAAAATTATAAATCAGTTATCAGATTCATTGTGTGCACATAGATTGTTAATTAACTCTGGAACCACAGTATTGTAAATATGTGAGTACATTTTAACTATGTAAATATATTTGGCAGAATAATATGATACATGTTAATTTGTGTATTATGTAATTACAAGTAATACACTTCACAGATGCCTTGTATGCTATAGTACCAGTAGGTACTTGACAATTTCTCTTGACACAAAGTGCCAGTATATTAATTAACTCCTAGCTGTCTGTATCAGCAGCTGATGGGTGATATTGTTGTAACCAATCCTTAGATATACTTATACATGTAATTGTTGAATGCAGAATCGTGAAGTACTTCAGTTCACTTGGTTAATTTTAAAGTTGGTTAGAATGATGGGAGCTGAAAACATATGGTACTATCTTGCACTATTTCAGAATTTCTTTTTATAGAATATGAGTAAAAGTTGTGGTTAGGAAATATTGTGTTTGTTGATAAGGTCACTTACAGTGTGTTCCACTCAATGAGCGAGTATAAATAATTCGAGGTGGAAATGCACTTTTGTATCATCAGCTGAAGTGATGAATAAAGTTATTAAATTTTAATTACTATATAATAAACGTTACTTGATTATAATTGTTAGTATATTTTAATCTTTTAACCAACTTTTATTTTTGAACATACCGGTACTTTTTACAAAAGTCAAGTTCTTTAAAGAAAAAAGAAAAAAAAACCACACACACAGAAAATCTCATTTAATAATCTGAGTAACTGGTAAATGGTAAAATCTGTCTATACTAAAGTAAAATAGGAGGCTTTATTACAAAATAAATCCCCCTAACAGCCAATGGAGTTTGAATACATTGAAGGTAATCATACATTTAAAATGCATTTGTCTCTTCCCACCAAGTTTTCTATTGGCAGATTTGAAATTCAGGGCATTTACAAGAATGGAGATGCACAGCTACTACTTGAATACATGATTTTTCCCCAGGTAGATGCATGTCCCAATCTTCATTAATAACTAAAATCTACAAAGAATTTCTTCTTGCTCTCATTGCATTAAGCTGTAATATTCATGACTGTCCAAATGTATATGTATCGAGTTCAGTTTACATGTATACATGTCAATTGTATGTACAAAGATTCTGTGCTTAAATGTTTCTCAACAGATTGAGATCATCCCCCAACCTCAAAAAAAAAGGGGGGGGGGCGGGATTAGATTTGTATCTACTGGATCTAGAAGTGTCGTACATCATATAAACCCTTATCATAACTAAAGAGAGCTAGGTTATCTTTTGTCATACCAGAGTAAACAATATTTTTTTAATCCTAGCACAGGAAGATTTATCAAGAGTACAATGAACTTCCATGACACAATTTTAAGTCAGGTATATACTATAGATTACACATCCTCCTCCAGTGAATGACCCATTATCTTTTTGTTGATAAATTTCTGTGTATACACTGAATTTGTGATATTAATTATACCAGAGGTACTGACTCGGAGTAGAAATTGTCATAGTGTTTGTGTTAGAGTTGAAGTGGAAATGTGACTGAGGTTTCATATTTTGATCATTATTGGATGATGTTGATTATGTGAAAGGAGTTTCTGACCCTTTAAATTAGGTAAGATCAGGTACTTTAAAAGCAGCTGGCTGTATCGACAGGTAGGATACTAATTAACTGTAAGTATGTTAAAAACATTGGTGTTGAAGGACACTTGTATCTACTACAGAGTATGTACTATTGATGTATTGAAAAAAATGTCAGTATGAAAGGGTTCTTCATGAATTGTGTGTCTACCTGTGAGTTTTGTTAGTGATTGGAGAGATCAATCTGATCAAATTCATTGGATTGTCTTGCTTTTTCATACCTTAATTAACAAAAACTTGTTTTGAATTGCAATGATCTTTTGATCTAGTAAAATTATGTACCAGTATTTGTGTATATATACATGTACATGTTTACACCTCTGTACTGTTTGAACACTTTGGGAAGGAAGTACAGTGATAATTTCTTTTAATGACTTGATCAGTTGATTGTCCATAACATTATACAGAAAATAGATGGCATGGTCCATCATATGGATGATAAGAAATATTTCAGATCATTTTGAAGTTTTTTGCCTAGCTATCACTGTTGGCTCTTAACCTTGAGGAGCTTATCATTGGCTGAGTCACCCCCCTGTATGAAAGCTAGGGCTCCCTCATGATTTATCATAATCCCATAGTTATTTTAGAAGCTACTGTCTGTATTAACTTCAAGTTAGAAGGTACGTACTGCTCGAAATCATTTGTATTTCATATTTTAAAAAGCAATTATTGAAGTGATGTGTATTCTGAGCCTAATTAATGCATTTTTAAGGCTTGGTTTGGTGTTTTAGTGTAAATTGCCATTATAGAAAAGGGATTTTCATATTGGAAGTTCTCAAGGGTGTGCATTAATTTTGTGAGTAATATTGCTTAAAAACTATATGCAGTATATATATCCTATAAATTTAAATGTTGAGTTTTTTTTTAGTATAATGCATGTTAGGCCATATAAATTTAAAATTTAGATTCTCATCCTAATTTGCTGAAAAATTGGGGCGGGTGGGCGGATTTTATTTTTTATTTTTTATAAATGAAAGTATCAACAACACATTCGTGTACACTTAATTTTTACATTATGTTAATGCCAATATGAATAGATTTTATTGTTTTCATATTCTTTTAAATATCTACAGAAGATTCTTGTTATAGAAAATTAAAATATTTATAGTTTTATTAACAAATAATCAAGTACACAGATCTATACGGCACAAGCCAAACAAAATGAGGTGCTGATCCTAATAAATTGCATATGCATATTTTCTCATCGGCCTTTCCCCAAATACCTAAGTCCTTATAGTTTTACCAACAACTCCTTCTGTTCTGTGTGATATACAGATATCACAGATTTCCACTGTCCTCATACATTCAATCGTTCTTGAGACTCGACATGTTCGACATTAAATATATCATATTTGCAAATCAGGATTGTGTAAATCTGTAAAATATTCTACTGAAAAGCCTAGGCCTGAACAGTTTAAAGATTTAACATTTCCTTAGCGCTGTTATTCTCTAAAGTCTTTGGACGATGTTTTATTTTTTAAATGCAAAATCACATCTAACTGGAGATCGTTATTTAAAACTTGACCATGTGCATTTTCTTTGTCTGTTTTTACTCAGTTAAAATCTCTTTAAAAACTTGCCCATACCAGTGATGGTATCTAGATGTGTTTATATGTTACTTTTGCTTTTCTGCCTTCTCATTACTGATAAATTATCTTTTCCTTACATATTTAAACTGCTTTTATTGCCGATATTTCTCCATTCTTCACATAGTTTTTTTTTGCAATAAATAGCGCCACGCGACTTTTAATACAGACGGGAGATAACTCTTAAATTTTGACCCAGATTCTTGCTGAATAAAAATACATGAAAATAATACGTTTGGCACCGAAAAAGCAAAATAAAAAACAACGGGGCGGGGCACTTTGAGAGGGGCGGGCGGGGATGAGAATCTAAAGATTAATTTTACCTGGCCTTATTGTACTAAATGGTTTGCTTGCAGTCATGTAGACAAATAACACTCAAACAATTGTTAGAATTTATTGTACTTAACAAACAACAAATTTTAAGCATAATTTTTTTAGATGTAGTAATTTCATGATATATGCATTGACTACTTAACCGATTATGCTAAAGCAGAATGTCAATTACTCGGACAAGCACCACAATTGCTCCAATTAATGGACATGTACTACATTGTCCCAATGTATATATATAAGTATATGTACCAGTTTTGGTGTATATTGGTTGTCTTCGTAACACATTCTGAGTCGAGAGGTATGTGTATCTGTGTAACCTTTAATCATCTGACTTTAATTGATATTATCTCTCTCTCTGTCTGTACTGAAGCACAGGAGCTGCATATATTCATTGTTTTTGTAATTTGGAGGATTAAACTCCCTGGGGGACTCTCAGAACTGGCATCCTCTTAATTCCTAGATCCCTGCCAGGGCATAATGCACACAAGAATTACACCATCTGTTTCTTATATCTCATCCCACTGGGAGAAAAATTACAAAGAAGTTTGGGAATGCTATTGATTTTTCCTTTGTATATATTCAAATATAGATCTATTCTTATGTGTATATAGTCTACTCTGGCTAAGACAGGATTTTTTTTATGTCAAAATCTATGTATGTCCTGCTGTTTATTGAAAATTTGTATGTCAATTGACATGCTTCAAGTGGACACCATGCATGCATGCAAAATATGATAAGAAAATCTTTAACATGAACCTCTGCAACATATACTTCTTACATATAGTTCAAGTATGCATGTATATGCAGGTATTCATATGTACATGTAAATATTTAGTACTGGAATAAAAGTGCCACTTATTCAGGTCCAATATTATTCATTTTTAACTCACCTCAACGAAGTTGGGGGAGCCTGTGTAATACCCTCGGCGTCGGTGTCAGCGTCGGTGTCCCAGGTTAAAGTTTTTGGAGCAGTTTTCTTTTCAAGTACTTCTATGCCCTATATCAATCAGAGATGCATGGAGGATGCTTCTAGTGACTGTTTCATTGTACATACCAGTCAAGGTTTCAGATGCTGGATTTGACTTGCATTTTCTGGATGAGTGACTCAGTTTTAAGTTTTTAGATAAGTCCATTCCCAAGCAGCAAGCCATATCAGACCAAAATTGCATAAATGTTGCATCTAGGGATGCACACTTAACTAGATTAATTATTAGTTTAGTGTGGGACTTTGCCTTACTTAAAGACAACATTCGTTGAGGTGAGCTCTGTAATCTCTGATTACCTATGTTTTGACTGGGTTTGAGGGCAATCACAGACACAGTGTTCTGTCGGACTGTGGATGCAAGAACCAAACTGTTTGCCTGAGGCCATTAGGACTCGGGCAAACATGCAGTTTGGTTAGTGGGTTTGGCAGAACACATTTGCCCAAAAACACAGTCAAAAAATGTTTATTATATCTTTTACTTCTTATTTATTGCGACATTTTGTGCTGACTTCAATATTTGCAATGAATATGACAGAATTTTGATGTAAATTTTTTATTTTGTTTATCTGCACTTTGGATTTAACTTGCTCAATTCTGTAATGGTCAAACACCATCAAATGCAAATAGGATATAGCTCAGCTCTGATCCAGCCTACATTTAGGAATGTATTATGTGACACAAAAACCATCATAGCGGTCCAACATTTCATCAACTGGTCCAACATCTCATTGAGCAATAGTGCACATTTTTTGGGGGGGGGGGGGCATTAGGGAGGGGGAATCACTCAGTAAAACATTGGACTTGATTGATTTTTTAGTACATTGTATAGATTTATAAAGGAAACAATTTTTAAAGGCATAGCATAAAAATTGTATCATTTGCTTAAGAAATTTTGAAAATAAAAGTATGAGAATGTGCAAAAACCCTAAATATCTCAGATAAAATGATTCATGTTTCCCTACATATGTCAGAAAAGTTGAGTCATAAAAATCATTACAGATGTATTCAAACAAAATAGATCTCAATCGCTGAAATGGAAAGATGCACAGATGTCTAATAAATGTTATGAATTTATCTTCCAGATAAGTGGTAAATAAACTTCACTGTCATATCCTTCACTGAAAAATACAATCACATGTAATTAAAATTATCATACAATTGCATCATATTAAATTCATTATTTAGTGTGTCTATAATACAGTACAATTTATACAGTAAAATGCTCTTATAATGAATTGACACTTACAGCGAAGTGATTTTCATTCCCCGTGGCTTTAAATTATATTATGAACTTAATGGATATATGACAAAGTATGTTATTATGAAGCAAAATTCTCCATCCCTGGCACTTTGTTATAAGAGTGATTTACTGTAGCTAGAATATAAGCACAGCAAAATATAAAATAATGCCAAGTTCCTATGAATTAAAGGTCTAACAAAACTTGAATTGATAAAGTACTTATGAAAAGTTAGATAATGTACATAAAGGTAATTTTTTTTAGCTTTAAAAGCATACATTTTTATGTAATAAATAATTTTTGTGTCTGAACACTGACAGTGAACAGCAATGTGCCAGGTGTTATGTGTTTCTCACAGTGGTAAAAATGGGGAAAAAATGTTAAAATAATATTCACATTTTTTTTTCAAGATTTTATATGGTTTTAAGAACATCTGGATAGTAATCAATCTACATGTATTTAAAAAAAACATGGTATTTCAATACAATTGCATTTATAACAAAGTTAATAAAACTTCATACATGTGCAGTAATTGTTGTCAGATATGAATTTCTATATAAATAGACATTTTATATCTTGGGAAAGTTTTAACTTAATTGACCTGGATTGTAAGTGATTAAAAGTAGATTGGATCAAAGCAGGATGTTTGAGAGGCGAAGGCAAACCTGACCAGGCCCCAGCTGCAGTGATATTTCGTATCAGGATATACTGTATACCTGGTCTATTCTAGTGATGTCTGGGTCATTTGTATTCTATACTAGGTCATAGTATATAAATAGTGCACGTTTTTGAGGGTAACAGTTGAAATTGACACCCCTCGGAAAACCATTGTCAACCGACGCGTCAGCGGAGGTTGACAATGGTTTTCCGAGGGACGTCAATTTCAACTATTACCCTCAAAAACATGCACTTTTTATTTTATTATACTGAATGTCTTATTTTATATCGGATATGTCATAAAAAAATTTGGAGATTGTCGTTAAGTTCACGCTTAGAAAGCTTTCAAACTCCCCGCATCTATTTTTCTTAATAAGAAAGCTTCGGAAAAGATTTTCCAACCTCTTTATTGTTTGTTTGCTACTCAAAAAGTCCTTTATCATCTAAAGTTAGCACTCGCAAGGATGTTTCTTCTGTCGTTTGTTGTTTTCAAGTAAGCTACATCGGACGCAAGCTTTTATTGACGTCTTTTATTCGGCTTCTTTCAAATGCACAACCGACGTTTTGAGAATTCTACGGTGAACCGTACGTGCATGATTTGAACGCGTGTGATATTTTCGTAATGTTACCCGTTGTCAAGCGTGTTGCTAACGCTGAGGGTAACATTACGGATTGTTAAATGCGTCTAAACCAATCAGATTTTAGTATTTAACATGAAAGTATAATAATTATATTTGTTGAATGTTATATCATGTGTCAGACCTTTATGATTTATTTTACACTAACCTTTCGTCGTGAGAGAAAGTAATATAGACTCTGCTCACAAGAAGGGAATTTTTGTTCAATTTGACAATTTAGAAGTTACCTGAAGATTAAAATGAAATTCAAGCAAACTGAGTAAATTAATTACCATATAGGGACAAAATTTGAATCAAATTATTATTTTTAAAGAAAAATATTAATGTAATTAAAATTAAATTAGCATTTTTAGATTTATCTCCCTTGGTTAGCAATAGGGGTCTGTAATGCCTTTGAGCTAATGATCAGTGTATAATTATGTCATATTTGACTAGGGCTGGGACGAGATATCAATAATATCGATTCAATGTGAGGATGATACGCATATCGATATTTATGAAGAAATATCGACATATCGCCCAAAAAATTCTGACTTATGTTTTTCTTTGTTTACTTAACATTTTGGGTTTAATATATAAAATAAATATGCTTAATATAAATATAAATATGAAATACATAATAATTAAGACCACTTGTGCAAAATAATTAAGTTTTACAACAGATATGCAACTTCTTTGAATAAATTATTCTTATTTGTGAAGAAATGTTTTGTTCATTTCAATATAAAAAAAGAATTTATAACCAATTAAACATATCGTGATACATATTGTATCGTGGCTCAAATATCGGGATACGTATCGATATAGAAAAAGTTATGTCGTCCCAGCCCTATATTTGACTAAGTAGCTAATACAAGCACAGGCATTTGTTTCAAACAGTACACTAGTTTTCTACTATACAATAATTGTATAGTAGAAAAACTAGCGTACTGTATGAAAATAATTTAAAATGCCTGTGAATACAAGCTAGGTCATCATTTTAGCATCTCCATCAACATTCCAGGAAAATCGCCATGACCCCACCCACACAGTACAGAGAAGATGATTACTTAAATGATTGTAAAGTGTCTGATAAATAGTACAGACACTAATACCAGAGTGTATACTAAGGTCATCAGACAGGAGTGGTATATACATTGTATAAAGGACATACATTTGCATATAATGAAGAATGGCAGGTCAATATTGGTCAGGATGACCATGAATTTCTGTCTTAAAATACTTCACAGATAATGACCAGTAAGAGTGGTCATTGAAGTTGTTTATCGGAATTTATACATAGACTACAGAGTAAATTTAGTAAGGCCATTCCAAGTTTTTCTTTGTTTAGCATCCACCCTAAATTCGAAAACTTATCTTTCTATCCAGAAAAAAAACACACAAACCAAAAACGGAAAATTTTCAGGTACATCACTTTGAAAAAAAAGAGATGCCGATCCCAAAAGAGTCAATTCCTTTTCAAAGATTTGTATTTGTCAATTTTAATTTGTGTTTGTTTTTAATTTCATAACCTCAAAACCAATCCATCCGCAGACACTAAACATAGAAAAAACTTGGAATGGCCTAATGATTGGTTGTTACAACCTGCAAACAATTGTAATTGTATTTAATGTTCATTGCATGTAACAGGAGGTTATAGAGTATGGGTGATGTCAGCAATTGTTGAGGGCTAAAAATGTATTGTTCAAAATCAGGGGTTATGATTTAAGCACACGTACAATAACTTGCACTTAGAGAATTGTGAACCTGCATGACAACAAGTAATGAAATATCTACATTCCATTCTGTAGTTTTTCATTCTGTAGTTTTTCATTCTGTAGTTTAGTGATGACAGATGACATATTAAAAAAATAATGCAACATGCAGTCACTTTTTCTCAATCAATTTTAGTGAAGTATTCTTTGGTAAATTATGTAATTTAAATATAGAAAAAAAATGAAAAGAAGGCAATATAGTATTTCTTAAAAATAAAAACATTAATGCATCAATTTGGTCAGTTTTGATATATAATATCTTAATCATAATTTTACTGTCCAAGCATGCAGAGGTGTTTCAATGGTAATATATGGTTACTTAATACTATGATATACATGCCTGAAGGTAAATATACCTTCAATAGGTAAATTAACCTTCCAGCATAACTGGTTTGATCAATACAATATTTTATCCCTGACCAGAGGATCTTGCCTCGGGTTTCAGCTTAAAAAAAATCCAATAAATGGGATGGAAATTGATAACTTTGTGTTGGAATATTTGCAGGTGCCTGGAAGCATCAACCACATCATCCATCACCATAAGACAATTCCTGTCTAACAGAGAAATGTGCAGGATCTAGTGGGAAATAACAGGACAATTAGTGTTCCTTCAGCTGTCGTGGTAAGTATGTATAAAATTTATATTTTATTCATTTTTTAGGCCATGAAGATGAGCGCAGGGGTTCAAAGTAATTATAGTGCTTTCATATGTTTTAATTGACATGCAGCTAATCAAACAACATGCACTTTGAAATAGCAACAACAAAGGGTTGTCCAATTGAAATTATCAGCAGCACAGTGATATTGAAATAATGTCTGAGAAAAAAAAATATATCAGTACTTGCTTCCTTTATGATGGCCATCTCATTATGTGTATGATAATTGTGAGGTTGATACAAGGAAGAAGTTCTATTGTTTATCACCTATGGTTTCAATAAAGATAAATCCTTCCTGTGTGGTTTATATTCCCTTAATTTCCTCAATCAGCTCTGCACCTGCTTGCACAGTGGGACATTTTTGTGCTTTGTGGAGGTGTTGATTTATATGGTTTTTGAAGATAATGACATTTCTTTTAAATACAAATGGGAAAGGTCAAAATAATAATTCAGCTATTGTGATTACTGTGCACTGTTGACATCTTTTCCTCATGGAGGGGATAATATGGGTAAACCATGCATGGTCAGTTTGATTAAAATCAAACCTTCACTATAGCTTCAATGCAGCAATTGTTAAAGAGATACATGTGGTGAAGATTTGATTTTAATCAGTGTCTGCATGGTCAGATTTTATATGGTTCATGGCCACTGATGCCCACAGACTAACAAGACAGATTTCTTATCACAAGAGTTTGTAAACAATTTTCAAGTGTCAAGAGTGAGTAAATTTCATATCTTTATGCATAGTCATTTGGAGGAACATTTTATCACATTGATCTAGAATTTTGTCCAATTTCCCATTATCATTTGATCAGTATGGTAAACATTATCAGACACCCAAGAGGTTATATCTAATCAATATACACTGGAATGTACCACAACAGTGTGTTTGGTTAGCTTTTCTTGGTTTCCCGAACACAGAATTTGAGGTCTTCCTTTCATTCCTAAAGATAATGCTTGAGTGTACTCAGATATAAAAACTAGTAATCATATTTATTACAGAGATTTTATCAGTGGAAGAGATGAGTCATTCCTAGAGAATAACAGACTTAATTCTCATTTCTAGAGGTCAGAAAAAGATGGAGATTTATTTACTAATTATAGGATATCATATGACAGAAATATGTAGGAAATGACTTATTGAAAGTAAAGCAGGATTATTAAGATATGTTAACCTGATAATATTGTGTGGGATTTACAAGATTATAAAGTTTCTCTTCCTTAGGGGGAGGCATTATATATAAATAAATGCAAGGAATTCTATGTCATTAACTGATAGGTACCATGAAAGCATTGGGATGGTAATCCATCATCCAGTAAATTAAACCTGCAAAATCCACCTGTGTTTATTTATATTTGAAAGGTATTAAGTTATCTTCAGTGTTGACTTAAGAATATCATTACAGGAATATGATGATATTGTAAAATGATAATTCTATGCAACAGAGTTGAATCTTTAATTGAGAGTGTCTGGGTCTTATTGTGTTATTTATGTTAAAGAAATGAAATGCTGTAAGATTTTTTTTCTAATGTTTGCAATTTAATAGGTCATAAATTTTTTTCATGTTGAATGTGCTATATGATTTGCTTCATGAAGAAAATTAACCCTTAAAACAGAATGCATTTCTGCAATAAAGAATATTTTATTTCACATCAGAATTTCTATTGGTGCATGCAATTAAGTTTTATAGGAATGTAATAGGTTGTGAAAAAAAACAACAACAAAAAACACCGCAATAAAGTAGTTAAGCTGTCAGAGGCAGTTGGATAAAATCGTCCAATTTCCCTAGCTTTTCATTCAAGTATTTTGAGATTTAAAAATTATTTACACAACTTCTTTGTGACTGTAAGAGACGATTACAGGGGGTTATGAGTCAGAATCTCAAGACAAACTGAAATCTTTGTCAACTTGATCAGTGTCATTAATTTTCCATTACACTGTGTTGACTTGCTTTATTTCCTTGTTTTCTCTTCCATTGCAGAACAGGAAAAACTCTCAACAGTGGAGAGGGCATTGAGAAGATTACTCTTTTGTGTACAACATACTGTTTGTATTAGGTGAGTTAGTGAGGTTTGTGTAATATTTAATAGCCCTCAAAGTAGTAAATTACTTGTGCAGTTTGGGATTCAGTAGGGATGAAGGGGATAAGGTCATCTGATCAACACCCTGCACCCCAACACGTACCCCCCCCCCCCCCCCCTCCATTACCCACCTTCACCACCCATAATTTTTCTAGATTAATGGTGTGTCTACCTTATCACAAAAACCTTATGGTTACCCTTTTCCAAGAACAAATGTATTTATAGGACTGACTTAATTGTTTTGTTGTTAAGACAAGGCCAAACGAAATTATGTAATGAGAGACAACCATTGAATTAAGAACTCTTCATCAAGGACTAAAATTATCTGAGACAAAAAAAAAAAAAGATCATACGTAAATTTATTAGATGTAATGTTTGGATATAGTGCTAGATTATTAATTCTGAAGAAAAATTAGGTCATGTTGTGTCTAATACCTCAAAGAATTATTCGCAGAAGTTGATATTACTTGTGTGTATAGAAATAATCTTTTAGCAGGGATTTGTCAGTACATTCAAATGATTGTAGGAGTGTTGATAGATTCTTTCATTCATAGAGTCATAATGACAACATTATGTAATAAATTGGTTCATTGTGAATGGATAAATGGTATGCCCTATTGAATATTCATGAATAACGATCCCCACTGACAGCCAATATACATTTACACCTGTGTCGCAATTAACACCTACTACCAAGGAGTCAAGGTGTTTTAAATTACGACTTTCGTTTTTGAAATCTACCTGTCGTCAGTCACAGAATTACATTCACCTACAAGATAAACAAGGATTAAAGCTACTGAAGTTTCTCATGTAGGTTGAGTTTTGATAAATTGTAACTGAGGATGTCTATGGAAGAAAAAGAACATTTCATTCTAATTCTATAAAGTGGTCTTTAATGTTTTTTTAGTGTGTGGATTTACGTGTAGATGTGTATGTTTCAGGGTGTCCTTTCTGCGATAAGGAGAAAAGACAGAAGAGTGAAATAATAGGTGGATTGAAGAAAGTCTTATCGTTGGATTCTGTGTAAACAGAGATACAGGTAAGTAATGAAGCTATGATTTCTTTTGTACGTACAAGTATGTACAATATTTTATTTTTATCATATTCTGTTTTACAGAATTTTTCATGTGTACTACTCTCTAAATGGTATATTCTAGATCTGAGATTGGGTTAGGAAAAAAGAATTAATTACGATCAGTTGTACTTTTTATTATTCATTATACACATTTGGTTACACACATTAATTCTTCTTCTTTTTTTTTTTTTTTTTTTTTGGTATCAATTGATACCATCAGAAATGTAGTTTTGTTATTATTCTTAAAATAGTTTTTTCTTATCATAATTGTCATCACTGATTTGTAGACAGACTTGCCATAATTTATGAACTTCGATCATCATAATTAAGTTGTCATGTACAACACAGTTGTTGAACTCTATGCAGTTAATGAAACACACCTTTATTGAAAATGATAATTTTCAACTAATAGGATTTGTTTTGGCTCCGAAATATAGGTGTGTAACATATATGTGCATGTGGGCGTGCAATAATATGCACTTAATGCAGGGAAGAGTTTTAAAAGAACAGAAGAGTTTTAAAAGAACATTCCTCTATTTATTGAATGGGCAAGATCAGCTGTATATGTATATATATGTTGATCCAATATGGGTGTATTATTATTCACTCCTGAATGGACCTTTAAAATTATGGATATAGATTAATTGGTCAAGAGCTCTTTATATTCAGCCTATATGTGTTTCATTATAGTCCAGGGAGGCTATAGGTAGTATAGACAATATAATCTGCAGTGTGTATTAAGAAGCGGTGTTATAAATCCCAGGTTAAGGCTGAGCTGAATGTGTTTTGTTTCTAGTGTTAAGATCGTATTGTATGGGGCTTGTTGAGTTCTGGCTTTGTTCTTTTGTATATTCAGCGAGGATTTTAAGGTTAGATGGTTTGTTAAGATTAGTTCTTTTAATTTTAGATTGTTTCATGTTGTTTGTTTGGAATATAAACCTAGATGACTTGGGATTTTTTTTTTCTTTTTAAATGCTAAAGTGATCTGTTGTGTGTATTCTTAGCAGTATTTTTGAATCAAGGATTTATTTTTTTTTTTATTAATCTATAGATATTAAGCACAATAAGCTTTTATTGCAAAAATTATATATCAATTTCTATCTTTTTTTAATATCAGGTGTTGTAAAAACATTTCTTTTTGGTCTTGACTTGCGGCATGGTTTTGATTGACATGTTTGAAATGTTTGTTATTTCTTTTAAAAGGGTTAATTGACATGTTGATATCAATTATGCACTAATTAAATGGCTCATGTACGATCCATTCATAATAAACAGACCTGTAAGCTACCAGAATAATTATCTATTAATTAATTGGCCAATGTTCAGTACAAGTTAATTAGTGTACATTAGCTTACATGTGCAGTGTTATGGAGACAGCTTTGTTTTCTGGTCATTGGTCATTAATTCAGTGATTCACATAGACTGCTCATTCATATGTTTATAAGTATTTGTGCTGATTGACCCTAATGTTATTCTGGTCAGAAAAGTGGTTTGACAGTCAAGGCATTTTTCTATTACAATAATAAGGTAAGTGCAAAATGGTGCAATCAGAAATTATTTATAAAGCCTAAGGAAGAGATTCTGAAATTTAATTATTTTATGGTTTCTACAGTAATTAATCATTAAAATGGCTTATAAATTAATATTTATTTTTTTCATTTAACCCCTTTTCGTACTTTTCTTTAAGAAATTAAAGTTATCGATTATCAGTGACCCTATAATTAAGAAGCAGTCATGGACAAAATATTATACTTATCTAATATATATAGAGATGTATGTTTTGCATATGGTGTATTGGTGCATTGTGAGTTGAATTATGAGTTACTGCATATGTGATATTTACAGCATTTTTGACATTTTTACAGTTAATGAGACAGATACCTAGTGCTATAAGAAGTACTATAAGTGACTTTTATTTCTGTGCAGTGTCAGTCAAAGAGGCAAAAAGCATTGAAGTATAGTATACAGTATACATGTAATACACACACCCTCAACTATGTTTGAGGCCATCATTAAAATGTTTTTGTTTGGTTTACTCCAACCCACATTTCTCAAGGTGTGAAGGTAGGTAGAATTTTTTTTTTTTTTTTTTTTTTTGTTGCGGTATCTTACAAATTGATTATTGTCATAAAAAACACAAGTTTGGGAATTTATTAATGTTTTCATTATACACTGGACAAGAAAGATTTAATATTTATTGCTATAATTCCTATAAAAATGTTCAAGTGATAAAGCATCTCATAGAAATTGTAAACCTTCTTTAAAATGAAACAATTTCTATTTCTGTGGAAACTGGGGGAGGGAGAATAGAAATCTAAAGTACAGGAAAAAATGAATGGGTCTAAGGGTCGACTTAGTGGGTCGATCCGAGTACACCAAACAAATAATCTTTTATTGTTGGCCTGAGAACTTGAGTACTGATGTCAATGCTATCAGTCTTAGATGTTGCAACTGATCAAGTAATGCATTACTTTATGAGAAAGGAGAATAAATATCTTGTTTGGTAATTAGAGAACAGTTGGAGTTAGTGGAATTTTACACATTCCTAGGGACATTTGTTTTTCATCATCATCTTTATTGGCATTTTTGAAGTTCCCATTGTTACATAATATTTGTCATTGCCATTTTATAGGAATTTTCCATGTAGTGACAGATGAATAAATGTCAACCATTGCAATCTGGAAAAATGGCATTAATTTACTGACTGCATGATTCAGTTCACTGTTGTGATTATAAAGGCATGGGAACCAGAGAGATACAAGACAGATAATCTTTGTAATAAAATTGTTACATAATCACACGTGCAGGGTGCATTGCCGTTGGTCAGAATTATCCCTCTTTTCTACAATAGGTTGCTGCGTCCTCCAGAAATTTTATAATGAGGTGTATAATTACAGAGAAATATATAAGTTGGACTTTTTCATTCATAGACTACACATGTAAGTAATATTTGAATTAAAAATAAATAAATATTTAATGCATGTGATTCAATGCATTGAGTGAGTGAACTCTCAAACATCAATTCAATAACAGATGCAGCACAGAAGCAGTTAAAATAAGTGTATTGTATGACTTGTTCAGATGCAGGGTTTGATATAACTTTTACTTCTACTGCTCCAATGAGTACCTGTCGCATCCCTTCGGATATATATATATATATATATATATATATATATATATATATATATATATATATATATATATATATATATATATATATATATATATAAAAGAATTGGGAAGGTTTATCTATTCAACTGTAATTAAGTGAGTGTTGATCACATATATTCCTCCAAAACAATGCTGTATTTAACTTAATGAATTTCAATCTAATGTAGACCATGGAAAAATTGTGGGATCCTATTTAAGTAATACAGATTTTGTAGGCAGAAAATGAATGCTTTGTTAAAATGAATATTATTAAGATATTTGAAAATGTTAAAGGATTTTTATATGCATACACTTTCTTAAGGTAGTGGAAGAATTTTTCTGTTTAACTTTTTGTTATCTTTTATCTTTGCAAATTAAAACTCTAATTTGTCTATTATCAGCATTCAGAAGGGTTGCTACTTTCTAAAGTCTGTCTATCTAAATGTTTTGACATCAAGATGCAAGAAAACGCTGTGGGTGCACATTCCCTGATGCATGTATTGGTGCAATTAAGACCTGATGGTGATATGGCTGCATGCCAGTCATGCGTAAGAATTAAAGCTTGAATGGTTGTTGCCAAGTTGCGGTGTCAGACGGAATGTCATATGGACACAATTTCAGACCTCTCACTATACAGACAGGTAAATGTTGATAAATTCACAGGACTAGCTCTGTTGACGGAGATCATATTCCTATGAAGTTCTGTACAAAAGATGTGTATTGCTTCGAAAGTTCTTCCATACACAGCATGTAAGTTATTCTGAAAATAAGCTGCAGTCATTTCTTCAAGGTATATGATATATCTGTTACCTAAAATTGCAAGCAATTATCCAGATGTGGAATTTTGCTGAATGTGATTCTGGATATTGAGTCTGCGAGAGGAGTTTTTATGCTGCATCTAAGGGTCGATTGTGATTTGTGAGTTTGGAACTTGTGGATGTTAAATTATCAGACTTTGTATGTCTAATTGGCTTGAAACTGGTGCCAGTAAAAAAGTTTGAAGTTTGGCATTTTCTTAAGTTCAGTCAGTTAATTATGGAAATGTGCATGTAATTTTGTCTTTGAGTAAATCTTTTTTCATGCAAAAAAATTCTTAATTCAAAGGATTTCTATTTAAAGCTTGTTAACTTCTTGTGAAGATTAAAAGACAGTATAGCTCTCAGAAACATTATTGTTCCAATTTCTATTGACTGGAAGAATTTATAATGAGTACCAGCATATTTTACGTACTTTCAGCGAGCAAGAAATTATAAACTTAATATTAACATACCGGTATTTTCAGTTTGGTAATATTCATGTACGATTAATGCATGTCTATTATTATTATATTGTAGACATACTTTTTTTCCATCTGGAAAATTAATTTCACTACATACATGTATGCAGGAACAAGTTTTTCACAGAAATGTGCAAAAAAGGTGCACCCAGTTCAGACATACAAAGGCAATTCTCAATAATTCTGGGTACTTTTCTACCCACAGATTGAACAGAAATTGTAATTCTTGGAATTATGACACATGCGCAACCAGTGAAATAAAATATGTTTACAGTATTTCAAAATTTAAGTACAACAACATTACTCTATCAGTGTGTTTGATCTTGTTACCGGCCAATGAGAGAATATGAAAGTTAGCTTTAAAATACATGTAATATCCATTATAAAGTTACACATATTGTTTTGTCTTTTTTTAATGGTAATGATGTTAATTTTAATATAATTTTTTTTTTTTAAATTGCCTTAGATTTTTTTGTGATAATTCCGAATTTTCCATTACATTGTGGAGTCAGATATATATATACTGTCTGGCGGGACCCCTGTCTGGCTAGGCACAATAACTCTGTACCTTGTCATGTTGTAATCAATGAATGAGACATTGCTGATCGAGGTGTGGTTTTACATCTGTCTGTGTCAACTGGTGCATGTATATTGGCATGTAATGTAATGGAAGGGCTGCGTTATATTTTCTAAATGGAGTGATATAAAGTTACTTGACATTTTGCTTCCCATTTACGTAATAAGGAAGTTTTTTTGCTCCCACCATTTACTGATAAAAAATAATAATGTCAGTCAAGTTCACTGCAGTCTTCATCATTTGGAAGGAAGTTATATCTATTTATTAAGTGCAATTGGTGTACATATAGTGGTATATATATATACAAGTACTATTGACATTGCATACATATGATCGTGTCTCACTGTTTTATGTATGATACACAATACAGTGTACTTTATATCAAACTTGGGGAGTTGTAGCTGCCTCTAGTTGGTACAGCTTGGTACATCCACATCCCATTTCTATTTGGTCTCGGTTCCTGTGTATATATATTTAAGTACTGATGTCATGACCACATGTGTTTTATGGATTGACCACTGTAAATTTAGTGATGGGAAATATTGTACTTTAATATTGTTACATGAAGAGTATAATTGGAATATTTGAGATACAGGTATAAACTGTGACAATTATTTGTATTACTCTTTTAACAATACAATTTAAATTTGTCCAGGATTCATACTGAATAGTTACCGAATATTGTATTAATAGGAATTAGATTTGTATGTAATATTTGATAACTTGTGTGACACAGTGACAGTAATTGAGATTACATTGATGTGCTGATGAGGACAGACACGGGTTATCATCATGATGATAGTCTTGTGTTTCTGAGAAACACAGTGTTTCATTAATGCATTAATTAACCTTTATAAGTGCATATAAATAATTACATCCTTTTATCTTTTTGCAGTTTCACTGAAGATCAAGACCAGTGAAAGCTTAAATTTTTTATGAAGAATCGGATGATTATCCTGTGATAAGCCATCATGAGTACAAATTCCATTGGGGCCCCCCAGGCGATGCCCCCCGCCACGCCTGGTCAAACATATGAGACAATAATGCCCTCCACGGAGGGGATCAATGGCACCACCCCTAGTGAACGGGTGATTGCCCGACCCCGAACCTGTGACGAGATTAGTGCAGAGTATGACATTGCGTTAGCTGTGATTTGCTCCATGTGTTTTATTTTTGGGATAGTGTATACGTTTTTTGGTGAGTATAATCTTTTTTTTCTCATAAAACTATCGTAAAAGAAAATTGGTGTAGTCATGAAGATTGTGTTACGTGAAATGTTTTTATGATATATGAGACAGAGGTGAATCATTGAAAGTCTTAAAGCTGCCATATTTTTTAATTGGCAAGAAATGTTTTAAGTGATTTTCAACTGAAAAAAAATATATGTGGAACATTGTATGTATATTCCTCAGCTTTTTCTGTTAAAGAGATCACACTTGCAAATTAAGTTGAAATGCTTATTTTCTTGACATTTCATCATTCTTACTGAAAAAAATGTACACATTTTCATATTTTTTTCATGGATATATTGAAACTGTCCATTATTATTAATAAAAGTGGAAATTTCTGTAAGTAACTTTAAAGCTTTTGAATCTCTAGCATTCAAACAAATGTCCACTTTTGCAATTTAAAACAGATTTTATGTAATATTCAAAATAATGAAAAGTAATTGAATGATAAAATACATCACATATAGTGTTTCAAACTCAGTTGACCTATGAAATGATTTGTCTTCCAGGTTACCGATTCTTTAAGGCTGTAATGTTCCTGACTGGCTTCATCTTCACATCCGTCCTCGTGTATCTGATTCTATCCCAGCATTCCCTACTCCCTATAGAGGGAAACATTGGTGTGGCCCTGGGGGCAGGGCTCCTGATAGGACTCCTGACTATGTTAGTGCAGTATGTGGGACTTTTCTTCACAGGGTTTCAGCTGGGAGCTGCAATAGGTGTTGTGAGTCTTATTATTGTGGACTTTTTCATCCTCATCCCTGTCCATTGGATCCGGATTGGAGTGATCTGTGGATTAGGTTTAGTGTGTGCAATACTAACTCTGAAATTCCAGAAGGGTGGCATGATTCTGGGGACCAGTGTGTTTGGTGGTGCCCTAATGGTGGCCTGCCTGGATTATTTTATTGAACAGTTTGCCATGGTTACGTTTGTGTGGGGACAGGTCACGGGAATGTCCTCAGGACTTGTGTGCTGGTATTCTTGGGTGCTGCTTGGCTGCTGGCCATTCTGTTTTCTGGTGGGGACTGTGACACAGTGGAGGATAACTGGACAGGGATATGACCACAATGAACGTAAGCTTTTTGGTCAGATATATTCCTTGAGAAAAAATTGGGATATGAACATATCTCATGGATATATGATTCGCAATGCTTGCATGTTGAAGTTCTCATTTTCACAAGCCAGTGCGCTCACTGCACTGTAGGGGACTTTGGTGTGGAACTAACTTCTTTAATATCAAATGTAAGATTAAAATTCATGATTTTGCAACAGACTGAACAGAGCATGTAAAAGGTTTAAATATCCACAGTAAGAGAACTTAAGGGTAAAGTGTTAATCATAATGTGCAACAGCTTTACACTTTCATTACCTGAAATTGATCTCCAGTGTTTTGCTTACAAATGAATCATTTATCGATTATGTCAGGAATTAAGTCAGTCATTCAGTACATGAATACATGAATACAGTGTCTGCAGGCATATACAGATGTTACTGTCATAAGTCATGTATGATGTATAGTCACCTTTTAGTACTTTCAATATTAAAACAAAATTTTGAATAAATGTCTTTCAAGGTGTTATTTTTTCATAAAAGTTTTCCTTTTTTATGAAAATGCTTTCTGTGTAATTTTCCAGCTATCCCCAGTAAAAGGGTGAAGAAAGCAAATCTCCATCAGGCAAGGAAAAAGGAGAGACAGGACAGTCAGCATACAAGATACAGGCACCTGTACCAGGCTCGACGAGCTCCCGGTGATGTTCTATCTCAGGTCAGTCTCACATGAGCAGTCTCTCTGATTAGTTGTCTAAGATGAGTAGTCTCACATCAATTGTCATGATAGTTGAGTTGTCACAAGACATATTTGTGGTCATTTGTCTCAGGGTTCATCTCAGATGAGTAGTCTAAAGCAAGTTCTCTTGCATTCTTTCTTGGGTGAGGTTTATCATTCGAATTAGCTCCGATTCTTCCTTTGGTGAGTTGATTTAGTTTGGAGGTCTTTCTCATATGAGTTGTTTCAGGTTCATTTCAAGATGAGAGCCTCAGGCTCTGCATCATCCCATGTGAGTTGTCTTAAATAAGTTATCAAAACAAGGAATCAAAAGAGATATTGAGACAGCTAAAACTCACTTAAAATCCTTGCAAATAGTAAATACATACAGGTATTATATAATTGAAATATTCTTTAAAATCCTCCATTTTTGATAGAGTGGCTATAATGTGTTAATTCCTATGTTAGCTTTTCGGTTATTTTTCAATGGTGCTTAATTAAAGGACTAAGCATTTTCTCATTATAAAGAAAATTGTTTAGTACTCCAATTTTGTGATGTTCTTGTTCAGTTGCTCAAGTTGTGTGAAGGCAAAATATACTTGGGGGCAGAGTTTTGATAGGTGGTTACCTGAAGCATGTGAGTTAAATTAATACAGAGAGTAAATATGTGCATTCAAAATAAGACACATCTAAAAAGAGGCTTTCCTTTCTGAATGTACAAGTTCAGTATGAAACTCAAGTTGAGGTCACCTGTATCAACAAGCCAGGTCAGAAAACTCAATATTGATGAGTCAAGACCAAAAAAGTTTTTCTGAATCATTTCAAATTCTAGCATTTCTCTGCAACAAAGACTAACGGCTGGATTCTTAAGCAAGATTCTCCCACAGTATCATTAATCTGAGTGCTGGGATGTGTAGAAGGATGATTAGGCATTTGATATACATACATAACATCATTATAGTAGGAGAGTTATTAAGAGGTGCTTTATGCTGGATTACACATCAATGGCTTTGGCCATTGAGCTGTAGAGTCTTCCGTAATACTATAGAGTAATGGGTGAAGTATGGCGCTGCACCTGCAGACTTGAGTAAACGCTTGTAATATTAGGTGGGAGTTTGATTAATTACCACCAGGTTTACTTTTCTAAATGAACCAAGGTACAAATTTGTTTTTGACTAGTGATGAAAGCAATTTCTGATGCATGTTGATTTCATCATTTTTCCCCCTTCACTCAATTGATATATTAAAGTGGAAACAATGAATGGTTTGAAATACACTGTAGTTTTTTTTTTCTCTTGTATGAATTGAACAATTGATTTGTTTCAAGTATTTTGATTAGGCATTTTAAATATGTATTTTTAATGTGCCAAGTTATTAAATTTTTAGCACCATTCTTCACAATTTCCCAAAGATGTGAATTAAACCTTGTCCACAAGTTATGATTAATTGCTGGATATTCTTGTTAACAATTCAATTGCTTTTGATAAATGTACCAATATACCTTATCAAATGTCACTACAGTTGAGCTGTTTTCAGAAATTTGACTGTCTTGTGCAAAAAGAGCTTGTATGTCAATTGTACCAAATGAATGAATATCTCTCTTTTGTTATGTGTTGATGAACAAAGTATGATAAATTTGTGCATTGCAATGCTTTTTCAATCAAGTGCATGCACATCTTGATAAACACACTGTCTTTAAAACATATTTAATGCACAAATTAGCATCATTATTAGCAAATGCAATGCTATATTTTATACTTCACTTCTTTGAAAGAATTCTTTGGTCTAAAGACATCCACAAATTAAACTTGATTTTTTTTTCTTTGACAGACATATATCCAGACCATGACTCAAAAGATGTCCCCAGCAACTAAACGCAAGGACCATATAGCCATTCCTACAGAGCCAAGCTTAACTGAACTAGACAGCACTAATACGACCTTGACCCAGGTGCCATAGAGTATGGACAAGTGGATCCAGGAATTAAATGACCCACATTCATGATGAAAATGTAGCAGATACCAAAAATAGACTAAAATGTGAAGTTTGGATTGGATCTTATTGATTCGATCGATAATTTTTATTGTGGTGGCAATGGATCCAAAAGTTCTGGATTTTCTAAACTTGGGGAAAGGATTGCAAGTTTTTGTGTGTGGATCAATTAAGTTTCAAAAAATATATGACAGTATTATGGCAAACTTTACAGTTATGAGGAAAGGCTGTCTCAGACCACAAGGAAGATAATGTCTTGATTTATAGATTTGTGCCATAATAATATAATCGACAGTGAACTGTACCAAAGCTAGGGTAACTCCAGCAATTGTTTGTCTGTGAATTTGGAGGAAGATGCATTGAGTTCAGAAAGAGGTTGATCTCATAAGGGCAATTTTTTCTTTTGATTTTTTTTTTTCATTCCAGTGTTGTTTGTACTTTTTTTTCAAAAAAATTATGATTTCGGTTCACCTGAACAATTTTTTGTTCACATACTTATACCTGTGCTATAGATTATACAATGTGTCATGTATTAATAAACATGTATGCTTATGTTCATGATGTTTGCAATTGTTTTATAATTAAAAGAGTGTGTATAATTTGATTATATATTCATTTCACCTGGAAAAAAAATAGAATTGAATTGTAAAATGTTTGTAATTAGCTGCAATAATGTAGCCCTCTCCGATTTTTTTAAATCTGATATTTTCAGGAGAGGGCTACAATTCCACTGCATCTCCGTAATGGTGCAAATATATTTTTTAGATACGGGCGACTGCAGGCAAAATAAATTGTTTTTGCATTCAACTTACTTCCAATAAGACGGAATTTTTATTCACTATCAACATCATAGCCCTTTATACGCGAAAACCAAGTAAAATAAATCTGCGTGTTTTCCAGTCGTTCACCTCAGCAGCCATGACAGTTCTCGCGTGATGTACTGAGACTTGCGCTTGAAATTTAGAATCACTTGATAATGTAAATGTCGGTGTTGATAAATGTTTGTGTTGTATGATATAACTAAACATCGATAAATAAAAGCATTCCACGTGATATTTTTATCATAAACAGTGATATTTATGCTTATAATAAGGGAAATCCATACAGATCCGCTCCCCTAGATCCCAAATTCTCATTGGTTGTCCCAAAATAAAATCGATCAAGGTCAGTAAACATGGCGGATAAATTCAAGTTGTGATGTTGACATACACGAAAAATAACCGATATACGGATTGTTCTGTATTTTTTGGATCAATTCATGTCCTGCATAACTACATTTTATGAGTTCAGGTAAGATACGTTAATAAAATACCCAGTTACTGATAATTTGAGCCGAAATCTGTGCGGTAGTGAATCACTCCCGCACTTGCACCATTACGGAGATCCTAAGGAGTTGTAGCCCTCTCCCAAAAAAAAAAAAAAAAAAAAAAAAAAAAATTGGAGAGGGCTACATTATTGCAGCTAGTTTGTAATTAGCATCATCAGCTTAAAGCTCTTTCATGAATGATTTTCATCAGTCTGATTTGAACAGAATGAGTGTTTCTTGCAGGGCTATTTTCATCATTCTCATTTACATGTACATGTATATAGTGAATGAAACATAAATGAATCTCACAAGTGACGGAACTGAGTATTTTTTCTCTCTCTCTTTCATATGTTTTAGATTTTATGTTGGATTTCTACCAGAAAGGTATACATGCATGCTTTTAATTATAGTTTGTAATTATTATGAGTGGTATGGAATGGAAGAGAGACAATGCTAGCTTTTTGTTGTTTTTTTTTTTTTGTTTTTTTTTTTTTTTGCTGTTTTGTTTATGGATTCTCTGTATGCAGCAATTACCTGTAAGGTACTTTTAAGTTCAGGCTAGCTTTGAAAAAATGAATGAATGGAATGAAGATCACTTGTTCTTTTAATTATATATGATCAAGTTTGAAAAAAAAAACTCATCTTGTAAAAAAAATTTAATTTTAACATGTTTAATTACAGCATTTTCTTAATACAAGGATTTTTTTGCCTTTATCAAATTATTGGTAATTAGCTTCAAGGTTTTGTAGATTGTTTTTTCTTTCCTGTCTTCTTTTTATCATTTTCTTTGGGTTAATCAGCTATGGTTGTTCGGGGTTTTTTTTTAATGCTTATAATCATTCTTTTAAATTTACAATTTTTGCCTACTCCTTAAAAATTCAGTTTGTTGTACATGTAACCGATGACTTGTAGTTTCATAAATACATTACTTATCAGGGTAGTTGTATTATATGAAGTCCACATTCAAATTAGTTAGCTTGTTTCATGTTTGTAGACCTTGTTTAATATTGTTGATGGGTTTAACTTTAGCTGCAGGGAAACTTAACTGTCGTGAAAGTGTTGCTATGCAAGTTGGCATTGTGTTTGTTTTACCAAGTCAGTTTGTATGTTATAATGTTGACAAATAGAATAAAACTGAAAAGACACTTAAATTGTTTGTGTACCTTTGGTTTGTTATGCAGCTTGTGTACAAGATGCGTGATCTTGAATTTTTACAGAAAACTGGTTTGAGTATATTTTAATTGGAAAGACTCTAGATTGAGCAGTCCGAGTTCCAAAAAATAAACTGTGGAAAAAACTTGAGTGACAGTTCTATCAAAATATGTAGTTTTTGGACAAAACCATTTTATTTCCTGTATTCTTAATTATTTCCCTTTAGAAAAAGGGTTCGACCATCAATTTGAACAAAATTTTGTAAGAAAATTATTGAAATTGGCCAAGTGGTTCTGGAGAAGATGAAATGTGAAAAGTTGACATACATATGTATTATACAAGAAAAGGTCACTTTAGTTTCTGGTTCAAATGAGTGAAAAGCTACAGATAAACCACTTCAGGTTTCCCACATACCTTTTATCTTTTTTATCATTAATTTCTACTATTTTAATTTAAATATACTGAGAAATCTTCATTGTTCGTGGTGTCAATGTGCATGGGCAGGCAAAATTTTACTGGGTTGCAGGGATATAATTTCATTGGTAACTTCTTTTTACAGAAGTTAGCACTTAATTGTTCCTGTGGATGTAAATTTGTGGTTAACAGTGACCAACCAATTCCGAGAACATTGGTCCCCTATGAACAATGATGATTTCACAGTATTTGCATTTACAATGACAATCCTAGGACAACAAGGAGCAAAAAAGTGAATGACTGAGGAAGTTAGGAAATCAGGAAAAAAATGGTAGAAGTTCTAGGAAAGGGTGTCATCATCATCATCGACAAATGATGCATCTTTGTATGCTTGTGAGGGAATGCATTTTCCATTTTACAACATTAACTGTACTCTTTAGCAACACTGAATAATCAAACACATACAGTCAAACTTCGTTATCTCAGACTCAATGGGACCTAGAAAAAACTTTGAGATGTACGATGATTCAAAATATCGAGGGTAAAAGGCTTTAAATAATAAGTGGTTGGGACTTCCAAATTACTTTGACATATCCATGGTATTCAAGATATCGGTGTTCGAGATACCGACGTTTAACTGTAATTGAATTGGTCAGAACTTACATTAAACTATGAAATTTATTCACAACACCTGTGAATTCATTAATTTGGAAGGCAATAAGCTTACAGGGTATATACCCCCAACAAACAATATTCCAATAACCTTTAGTTTCTGTGTTTAATATACATATATGAAACACAATTATATGGGAATCACAAATTTAAGATTCTATCACAAAATTGAATATAATGCATTATACACAATAAGTATGACTCATATACATTAAAATATTCAATATCACCCACATGTCTGATACTTGTCACAATCATTATATCATTGTATATGTTCAGTAAAAGTGAGTGTAAAATATTCATTCCTTGTAATCCATATTGCATATAATTAAGATGAATAGAAGCATTAGACAGTGGTGCACACGTTCCTTAAAATGCATACGAACAAAAAAAAAGGCGAAACATGATTTGTATAGTGAATATGCTTACAGTGAATTTCTAATTTGAACAAAATTCTAATTAAATTGTCACCAAATGGTTCTCTATTACTACTGCATACCGTCTTCACTTCATTCATGACATTTTCACCCACTTAGGAGAACTAGCTGCTTTTGTTCCATTTTGAATGTGTAGTTTTACAATCAGATAATTTTACTACAGTTTATAATTCATGGGTCAGTCTTGCTTCAAAACTAGCAAAAGCACCAAATAATTTACAATGAAATTAAAGTTGTCATCAGAAGTGCAATTACTTAACAAGATATAACAAATCACTGATAAGAAAGGTATTTTGGCTGTGCATGGAAGTTCTATATAACCATTGACTGTAGCTATGAAGATAGATAATATATTTGCATGTACAAATAAAATCATATTCAATAAAATATGATAATAAATAAATAACCATTCAATATTTACAATGATACACGTAATACAATACAGACAGAAGAATAGAATATTTTAATTAAGATTCTGTCTTCATTGTGTATTTATATCTAAAATGAGATTCCTCTGCATTAAAATTAAAAATTCCTGATTTCATTAATATGCTAGCAATGAACAAATGCATATTTTCAACAAATTTCAATAATAAAAAAAAATTATTGAAAAGCACTAAAAATTTATCAGAATGAAATCTGAATGGACTAATAAAAAAAGTACTGACGGAAAACTCTCTCATGCTCACTCCTGAACTTAATAAGAGGTCTGAATTCGAATGAAAAGTTAATTTTTTCATTTATTCATACAATATTTTCTATACATTAATTCCCAAACTGGTTACAAAATTACAATCTACGGTAAATTCTTGGAAAGGAAAAAAATCAATCTTATACACGTCAATTTTGTTTACATCACATTACATTGCTGAAGTAAAATTTGGTCTCACTGTAATTGGAAGACCTATATATAAAAATATTTGTGCTGGAAAATTTTGACTCCATCCAAAGGCCATTTCAAAATTTCAAATTGATATGTGAACTTTCTTGAATAAATAAATACAAATTCTGACCAAAAAAAAAAGAAAACAACAAATGGGAGCTGTAAATCAATGAAGGACTCTAGCTTTTGAGCAGACATCATACTAATAAAATTTTTTGTAATTTCTTTGCCTGGCAAATCAGAAAATGTGGTAATTTGTATATGCATGTGTTTTTAAAAAAATAATGCTAAAATAAAAGTAAAAATAAAAGTGAAAAATAGGTTTGAGGAAAATAAAAGTGAAATTTCCCCAACACTCAGCATTGCAATCAACATCACAGATATGTTATAAAATAATTTCCATTAACCCTCCTCCGCATCATACTGATCCAAAAACTCAAACTCCTCTGCAATATCAAGGTCACTTGCATCAGATGATCGTTGCTGTGACAATGAACTTTGAACCTGAGCCTCTTTTCCATCTATTTTATCCTCATTGTTGCTATTTGTGACTGTACCCACTGCTCTTTGGGTAAGGTTTGTGATTCCTGACAATGCATTTCCCATCACAGAAGACACAATTTGATTGGCTGTTTCCCGAATTCCTGTGGAAGATTCAACCATTGACAAATCTTTTAAATCAGGGAATTTCATTCCTTTACCTAGTCTTGATTCCTCTAATTCATCGTCTGTAGAATCACCGAAATGAGATGAGACAAATTTTATTTCCCCCTTTGTCTCTTGGGGTAAGGAAGGCTCAAGTATTTCTTCATCAGTCAAGTGATCTTCTAGCGAAGGCATCTGACCTAAGCCCCTGGCAAACTCGGCCTCTATGTCAGAGGTATCTGCTGTAAAAGAAAAGACAGTTGCAGATACAATAAAACTAGTCTAATCCTGATGTTGTGTATTCTGAAATCTTGTTTTTCTTTGGAACCAGTGGTGTAGTTATTAGATAAGATTTACTCTATTTAGATGGCCAAAAGGTCTATTAAATGAGTTTAGACAGCCTTTTGATGCCAGGTTTTTTTGATGTGATAATTACTTATTTTAAAGAAAGTCAAGAACATAAAAATTACCAATTTCTTAGAGACTGAGTCAATTTGGATATACAAGTATTTCATTTGTGTGATATGGTAAAAGTCATAAATGGTCAAATATTTCATGAAAATAACCGGTGTTATGGTATTTCCCCTAAATTTCAATGTGTCATGACAGTCATGTACTTATGCATTTGTAATTTTTTGTATACAGTTTGGTTCATACACTAAAACATACACTGTGATTTGTTCTTTCTTTCCGGTGTACTTTGAAATATGACGAATATACATTAACTTCATTAAATTTATTTGGTTATGAATTGAACAAACTTGAATCTACACTTCCTAAAGATGCTTTTGAACTAATGACACATAATGGCTTTGCTGTTCATAAGAAGATTTTTTTTATTGATATATCCTTTATATTCCTTTGTATAACTATGATCATGACTATGTTATGGTCCCTCTATACTCCTGGAAGCGTGAAGGGGGGGGGGGGCATGTTTTGACTAAATTTGAATCTACATTACCTGAGGATGCATTTATATTATAACTAATCATGGCTTTGCTGTTCTTGAGAATAGTATTAAAGATTTTTCCTATGTATTCCTATGTAAAACTTTGATCACCCATTGTGGCCCCACCCTACCCCTGGGGTCATGATTTGAACAAACTTTATTCTACAATACTGTGGAGGCTTTCATATAAATATGACTAAACATGGCTTTGATGTTCTTGAGAAGAAGATTTTTAAAGATTTTTTCCTATGTTTTCCTATTTAAAACTTTGATCGCCCATTGTGGCCCCAGGTTAACACTGGGGGTCATGATTGGAACAAACTTGAATCTACCCTACCTGAGAATGCTTCCACATAAGTTTCATATTTTCGTAATTTTTCACAAATTCGTAATTATCTGCCCTTGGAAGAAGGTGTGGCCCTTCATTTGAACAAACTTAAATCCCCTTTACCCAAGGATACTTTGTGGCAAGTTTGGTTGAAATTGGCCCAGTGGTTCTTGAGAAGATGAAAATGTGAAAAGTTTACAGTGTCAACGATGACGATGACAACAACAGACAAATTTCAATCAGAAAAGCTCACTTGAGCCTTGGGCTCTGGTGAGCTTGAAAGTTATACATTTTAATAATTTTTTTTAATTTCCTTACACAAATCCTCATGCTCATCATTCAGATTGACTGAGGGTTCCTTGGACATCCTGGGGGTTGGGATATCGGGTGTGCTCATACCCTCATCCTCTGAATCAGTGATGGCTCGAGCGAGCGCTGCTGTGACTTTAGGGTCTCGTGTTGGCATGAGTTCCTCTGATTCGCTATCTGAATCACGAGTGGTCGTGCCAATGCTGCCAAAGTTCGCCGTTTTCCGAGCCTGTTGGTCTAAAAAAGAAAGAAATTATCAATAAATGAACATTCTTTGATTCTTTACAAAGATAATTCATTTATAAAACGTCATTATATGATTTGAAACTACCAGGAATGAAAACCACTTCCCTGTAAGCATAAAATCATTTAAAGTGTTAACTGTAAATGTTTTACTGTAAGATGCAAATATGGGATACGTAACAAAAGTATATCACCATTAGTTATCATTTTTGTAATGAAAAATTAGCAGCTAAAATAAGACAAAATAAGTAAATTGTCAAAATATATATGGTACTGCAGATGAAATAATGTTTGTTTAGAAAAGGATATATCTTACGACGCCAGATCCATGGCCTGATTTTCAAAGTGTAATCCAACCGCATCAACAGAGGCTCCAGAGCTATGTAGATCTTCTGAAACAAGTTGTTGTACAGGACACAGGGCCACAACATCATTGACATCACTAAAACAGAACTCAAAGGTCAATGTAAGCTAACTTATTCCTGAAAAAAAATGTTTGAATTACACCTAGGACCAAGCTGTTTTCTCACAAGTGTAAAGCCAGTTTTGAAATAGAAATGAACCTATATGTACTGTAAACATAGAAACAGCCAAAAGAAATTACTAATAATTTTTGCCAAGAAACCCCAGGTTGATGATACAAAATATATATGGGAGTAAAACAAGAAGGTCAAAGATTAATTTTCCCATTTGCTGCACAGAATGCAAGACAGCATTATCATGGTGAAAACACTGGAGTTCATACACGGAAGTAATAATAAACAACAGGACTTTAAAGAACAAACTTCAAATTTTTTTTCTGATGATTAAACACCCTATGTTAGAGCCATTTCTGTTTTTGGAATTGTCATGTAAAATACTTCATCCTAAGTCAAGAGTTTTGTTCCATTCCACCTTCAAAACACCCAGTAGCTTGCAGTGTTGAGCAAAAAAGATTAAACATTTAGATATGCAAAGAATTAAATTCAGCTTCTTTCTTGTGAAAGATATAGATTAATTCTGTGTACAATGTACATACATGTATCCCATTCCCTGATGAGTTTTATATATATATTATACTTACCTATTATGTATGTTAGAGTCAGACCAGAAATCAATCGTCCAAATGCAGCAAACAGAAGCAAGAAAGAGCAGTTCAGACACGTAAACTGAAAATACATTTAGCACTTCATTTACTGATGATACAGTGTAACTGTTTCATATTAATACTTAAGAAATTCTACTTCAAATATAAAATAGATTTTAATTCAAAGGGCTGAACATGTGAAAGCAATGCATTTCATGTTCCAACAACATATACACTGAATTAATTTCACACTTTTATAGATTTATCTCCCCCTTATCAAACTCTTTATACATTCTCAATGACTTCTGATGAAATTATTAATTAGCAGATTTGCCTGTATTAGATGATGTCTCATGTTACTGTCAGAAAATATAGAAGACTATAGCTGAATATTGTCTTTTTTTCTGTCCACAATGAACAAATTCCCTTTTTAAAAAGATAAATATAATGCACATTTAAAACAGTTTCAGTCATATGGGCCTTTTTTTTTTTTACATAGCTTGGGTAGGTATGACAGTTCCTCTTCTACCTAAGAAAAAAGTCTGGAACTATTTCAGAGAGCCAATCATCCTTTTATCTTGGGCATTTCCAAAAAATTATTCATTTAATTAAGCTTACTAACATACTGTAATCACATGACTTATACACACCAAGAAATGATGATCTTTCCTAAATGCAAGCCAACAACTGAAGTTGTTTGACATGAAAATCCACAGGTGGGCCAGATGTTGGCAGATTTCAGGAACACTCAACAACCGGACATGGACAGGAGTCCAGCTATATTATACAAACAATGATACATGTAATGTGTATCGAATTATAGATCAATATTATAATCATAAAAGAATCTTTTATCTATCTTAGATAGTCGAGCAAAATCCACTTGAGCTGAACCAGGTACTGTACATGTTATATATTTACCTGTCTGGATCTTCTGGAATAGCTGGGGGAACTAAGAAAGAAACAAAGAAAGAGTTTTGGCTCAAAATTGTGAGACGCTTGCAGAAAATTATAGTGTATAAAGGTGAAAATATTGAGTTGATCTAATTCATTTTCAACATAGGGTGCCTGCTATTCTGCCCCAGGAAAAATGCTAAAAGAGAACAAAGTATTGACGAACAGAAATCACTGTTGTGTACTTAAATGTGTAAAACACTTGCTAATGAAGTACATGTGTATTCAGTTGCTTCCTCTTTTATAAGATGTGAAGATCCGAATACTTTAGTAATTGATTACAGATTGTATTTTATCATATAAAATTCAGATTATTCCATTTCAAATCGAAGGGCAGATAACTCAAACTGCATAAAAATACCATGAAATTAGAACTCTCAAGTGTGCAGTGTATAGAGGGTCGTTAAAGTTATAATTCAGGATATCTTTTCAAACTAAATATGTTTGTTGCTACTAGCATTTGACAGTGATTTAGATTCACAAATTTATTAGTTGTTTACATGTTCCAAAGTGATGCTAAACAAAAACTTAACTTCAATGGCAGTTAAATTTTTCAATTAGAAAATTAAGACACAGCAGATGTGTGAAGCAAATAGACATATATATTTATCGTTAAAACACTGTTTGATAAAGAATCATATATATGCATCAGTTGTCTAAACACTATTCTTCTATATGTTGTACACAGTACTTTCTGGCTATAATGTTTCTACAATATAAGACAAAACTTCTTTCAGCAAATTAACCTCACAAGTGGCCCAATTTTTGGGGGCCAAATGGGAGCCCTATTGCACACCCTCCCCCCCCCCCCTTTTTTTTTTACAGACTCACCTCTGATCTCGGGCCAGATCCATTTCCTCCAAGTGTAAACGAAAAACATGATGGCAGCTATTGAACTAATGCAAAAATAAAACTGACAGCCATTGACAGCGGTAAACCTGGAAAAGAGATGGATGCATTTAAAGCATTTATTTATTAAATCTGAGATTATTGAGTCATCCTCCTTAGGTACATGTATATTAGAAGAAGATTTTAAAAAGATTTTTTCCCTCTTTATTCTTAAGAAAAATTTTGACTCCATACTGTGGCCCTACCTATAGTCTCAAAGGGTTACAATTTAGCCATCTTGAATCCACACAAAACTGGGATGCTTTAATGTAAGTATAGGCTTATTAACATGGCCTTGCTGTTCTACAGAAGACATTTTAGAGGATCTTATTTTCCTGTACATAGCTAGCATACTCTGATCTCTGATTTAGCCCCATCCTAACTCCATGGTCCATAATTTGAATTTAAAAAGAAATAAATTAACAGAACTAAGAAATAAGGGATAAGGTTGGGGTACAGTAGGGAATCAAGATCATACTATTATATCAGTATGCAAATAATTTACATATACTGATTTCATCTAATATAGTATCGTCTTCACTTTGGTCAATACTGATCATGATTTTTTTTTCTGGTGAATATTGAACCATATCCACCACCAACAGTCCATAATTGTATATCATTTATGTTCCTGACTGTCTACAGTTAGCTTTTTTAAATGATTTATGCATGCTCATTTATGCATGAACCTGTAAAGAAAGGAAAATCTGTTATCAAGCTCAATGCGGGATGTTTGAAGAATGAAATACATGCAATTTTGTAAACACTTTTAATATGATATAATACAGCACATCACTTTACCTGCCCATACTTCCATGTTTATACTCTGTGACATAATTGTTATCATAATATATACATACATGCATGCAACCTAATACACCCTTCTAAAAATAGAACATTGTTGTGTAAACACACTGGAGTTCAATAACTTAACCAGATAAATATTTGCAGTGTGATACATATGCAATCAACAAAATTTTTAAGATTTAAACAAAGCTTCCAAATATCTAAATATTAACTGCTCATAATCAATAAGTCATATTTAAACTATTATTATAATAATATACTTTTCCATTCCCATTTTACCTAGGGGTGTTCCCAAATGCTTCCCACTGCCTCTGTTACTGAGGTTACTACAGTATACAAATTGAAATACAAAGAGCTTTAGATATAAAGATAATCTTACCAAAATATTCCATGAACGATCAAAAACATCACTGCACTTTTATGTGGTCTCTCCCAAACAAGTAATGACTGAATCTTCATAATTAAAGGTTCAATCGGACTCAACAACTCCCGAAACATCTCTTCTGTCTGTCGGGAGAAGCTGTCTGTATAATGTTCTGTCATGTCTCTCGACATCTTGACGAAATATGAAAATCACTGAAAAATAAAATGTCAACACAAGAGTACTTGAATGTCCTACATTTCCAGTCGATGTTTATGTTGTGACGTCATGACGGATGGAATCTGTAAACATTGCATCGCGGAAGACAGTCAAAAAATATGAACTCATTTATTTGCATGTACTTTATCAACATTATTTGCTTGTATATCTGCATATGGAATTTGAAATCTAGAAAAATAGAGCAAAATAATGTTTACCTTTATTTTCATAGGAAGTTCGAAATCTTAACTAACTGTTAAAATAGTTTGATAGGCAGATTTATCTCCGGATTTTTTTTTTGGGGGGGGGGGGGGGGATCTTTGTACAAATGATTTCATTTTTCTTTCTCATACTGACGCTTTATCACCAAAACAATAAAATATATATTTTTATAAAAATGTGTGGTTAATGTTCATTTGGGGTTTTTGTTTGTTTTGTTGTTCGTTCGTTTAATTTAACGAAAACCGATGTTTTCCCCATTCTCAATTATACCCACAGGCACTTGTTTCGTATACGGACCACCCCTACTTATTTTTACCGTGGTAAAAGTAAGTAGGGGTGCCCCGTATACGAAACAAGTGCCTGTGATTATACCTCTGACCATCATCATATAACTTTAAGAAAATGAACCTGATCTTTCAGATGTTTTAAGGAAGCTCTCAGCCTCTGGACATTAAAGAGTTCTAATTGTAGAGTAGTTTCGTGCAGTTAGAGTGATTTGCCCTTTGAAGAAAGATAGAACTAGGAATTTATAGTTAAAAATACAATTTATTATGGATTAAAGTATTCTAATTATATTAGACAAAGACTAAGTAATTAAATAAATTATTTCCATTAATTTTCCCATTGTAATACTGTAAGTACGCAACAGTAATCTATTTCTCAAAATCCATGGGGCATTTTTTATTAATGTTTAGAGTTTGCACAAGACATTTTATGCAACTTTCAGTTTAAATTCATTCCAATCAACGATTCCAAAGTCAGGCCCGTAGAACGCAGGGGGTAGGCGGGACTTTTCTGAGTATAGTATTTTAATTGCTATTATAGTAAATTTTCCTATGGTGGTTGTTGCCCCCCCCCCCCCCCCCAATTTTTGTTGCTGTAAAGTCTAGCACAGGGAAAATCAAGGATTTGGACGGTTAATTGGGTTTTTGTTGTTGTTGTTGTTGTTGTTTTTAGAACTAAGAACTTGCCCCCCCCCCCCCACTACTTTTGAAACTGCTGCTACGGGCCTGAAAGTTAAGGCTCGAGCACGATTTCAACATCTCATTGTCCATTGACCTTGACCTTTAAACTAATACCAGAAGACATCATAACCCACACCTGTGGGTCATCATTAACAATATACCCAAGTTCGATTTGGATTCCTGAGTCACAGACCGGATTCAATTTCACGTGACAATCTTGTCTATATATTAAATGACTATGACCTTTGAGGTATATCCTTGAATAAAGATAGACAGACATTATGATTTCGATCATACTAAAGTTTCTATCTAATATTGAGAGTTATGATCCACACACGATTTTGTGACAGGCAGGTAGACGTACTAACAAGAGGATGAAAACTATACTCCTCCAATTGTGAGAGAAAGAATCTATAGAAGAATTGAATATATACCCTTCGATCAAGACAATGTACCAGACTGCTTTAAATTGTTACAATCCATGTTTTCTTTTTTTTTTTTTCTCATTTTTTCCGGACTTTACCTGTAGATCAAACTTTATTTACAAAACTACCGAAGATGACAATCATTTTTTCACAAGTTATCATGTGTCAAACTTTCAACACAGTAATGCCACATTGTATTTTGGGGGTTCGATTAACTGAATGGCAGGTCAGATTATATTCATTGGTCTTTTTATCGATAACTTTCAGATTTCCTTGAGCAAAGACTTCCGGTCTTCTGTACTCCAGCATTGCAACATTACATGTATGTTCTTGTACATGCAATTCTGTACCTAAAGTCGCACTTTGAAAAGTCACGACATACTGATAATACGAAGTACGTCATTATATAGTAACCTTTTGTCTTTATCATTCCTGTAGATTAGAATATGAAAATCACGTTTGGTCTCTTACACATCCCAGTAGGATCGTAAATGTGGAGCGACATTTTCAAAAATTGTTTCCAAAATAATAGATTTTTTTTTTCAACCGACACGCTCCACAATATCTGATTAAGACATTCATCTTTGTTGTTAATTGTGTTTTCTCTGAAAAATTTTGAACCGAAAACAGAGCTAAGATATAGATGAAACATAATGTGTTTGGGGCATGAGGGTTTGGCAATTTTTGGACTTTTTAAACCTCTTGGAAAAGAAAAGCTCTGTATGAAAACATACGGATTGTATTGTACCTGGAAAAATATTGGTTTGTTCCGTACTAAATAATAATTCATGGCTAGAAAAATCATATTTCATATTTTTAGACGAATCCTTGGGTAATTTGTTGACCATCCTGACTCGATTACATCAAATGGAACCAAAAGAATCAATTTGTACCTGTTGAGAATTATTGACTCTGATACGATTCTTTCATAGCCGGTTGAAGAATAAACGATCCATTTGAGTCTATTTTTATCTACTTCAAGGTGTGTTCCTAAAGTACATATGTCATTGCCATCTCTGAAATATATGGAGATAACGAACAGTATTCAAGCTCAATAGTCCATTAAACAATACAAATTTTGGAGCAGAGCAACACGGACCTCTAAAACATCAGAGGTGGGATCAAGTGCCATGGAGGAGTGAACATCCCCTGCCGACCGGTCACATCCGCCGTATGCTCCTTGTCATGATCGGAATATAACAGGAAAATCCGTCGGCAATTCAGTATCTAAATAATAGCCTAACAATTAGTATGAAAAACGAGAGTCATCATTTGACCTACAGATAAATTGTATTTTCTGACAAGTCATTGTATCTACCATAGAACTTACGAAATGACGACTTTAAACGAGACTGCTGATATTCTTGATTCATCAACTTGTTTGTCAATAACTTATCTACTCATACGTAGAGCATGTTCTTGCGTATCGAATCAACTGAGAGATATAAACCCCGTATGCAGGTGATGAAGGTATCTATATGTTGAAATTCTGGCTTACATGATTTCTCCAATTTATACTTGTACATTTAGAAAAAATGACTCTAGTTTATTAGCTTGGTCATTTTGAAGAACAAAGCATAAGTATTTTTTAAATATTTGCAGTGTTTATTTAAAGATTGAACAAATCAAAAACAACTAGAAGAATTAAGTCACAAAATGAATGAAAATGTACTCAAAGGGTCATTTGTTATTATTTTGTACACACAATGTATTCTAAGAGAAATCAACTAATAAAGACGATGAAAAAGTTGTGACAATTGAAAAAACAAACAAGCTATGATTAATTTCCAAAGCATTTAACACATGAGTATTTATTATCGATTTTGTATGTAACAAGAGTAAAACTTGAAGCATCGTCTTGCTTCATTTTGTTTTTGGTTACTTGAAATGAGGAAAATTACAGAGAACAAAATCTATAAAGTCAAAGAAAGGGCGGACATCTTATGCACCTGTATTAAGCTTTTGATGAAATTTTAATTTTAATTCTGATTAATTTTAAATGAAATTACGAAATTTGAGGAAATATTTGTGATTTGCAACCCATTCAATGCTACTTATCACCAAAAGTAAAATAACTTATGAAAAATTAATTATGTTTAAGTACTAGTTATTAGAGATAAGAGTTGACTTTCATAAACGAGAATTTCTTATGGATTGTTTTAGAAATATAGTACAGAATCGTGTAAGGAACTTAAAGGGCGATATGCGAACTATCTATCCTTCCTTTTTCATTAAATCGGAGGTGATAAAAGAATTAGAAAGACTGCATGAACAATATGTTATGGTTCCAACAGACAGGGTTTGAAACAATATCGTCTTTGTTTGTAAGGCTCATTATTATAAAATTAATGTATTTCTAAAGAACTTTGTTTTAATTCTACATCTGAAAATCCAATTTCTACTCACAATTAACTTTCGAAGGATGAAATTCTTCAAAATCACATTTCTGTATTATACTTTTATAATACTTTTAACATTCCAGTCAAGGAAGTTGAGTTCGATCTACCCTATCTACACAGGATTTCTAAACTTCATAAAGATCCTTACTAACGAAGATACATTAACGGGTCCAGCAAATTCACTACCAAGTCCCTTAATTTCTTTACTCCTCATAAAATTATTAACAGCAGCTGTAAATGAGAAACATCAGACGTGCTTTGCTACAGCATATTCTGAATTCGAAGTGGTTCAATACAAATGTGATTCTCAAAACCCCCAAACAACTTTCAGAAAATTTAAAGCTATATATGGAGTGTCTGAGCTAAAAAAAATAAAAATACGAGACTGAGTGTAGATGAACATGATATTTGTTATTTAAGTTCAAATTAAAATTTTCACCGATTTTTAACTTGAATAACCTCACGTTTCTATATTTAAATTTTTAAACTGTGTCTAATATTTAAATGCGGAGTCGGTAAATAAATCGGTTATTGTTTTAAATTTCTAATATCTATGAAACGCGATTGATTTAAATTGTGTTATTTACAGGAAAGTTCTATCTTTATACGAAGTAATAAAACAGATATAAAGATCTTTTTAATTTTAGTTAGTCTAAACTTATCAAAAATACGCCATATATGACTTTAAAATCATTTTTTTTTTTTCAAAAACCAATCACATCAAAACGTATGACTTTTCTACCTTTATACAACCATTCCTTACGGTATATTAAAAACTAGGCATTTTGATATCATAAACAACTACTTCCTTAATAAAAATGGGACTGGAAATTTTCATATCCCATGACAGATCATCAACAAAATTACTTTGTTAAGTGCAAGTCTCTGTAAGAATCAGGCAAAGTAGGTTTGAAAGTGAATCATGAGGGTTCTCAGAATTTGATGATTTTCAACATATAGATTTCTCTTGTGCTACATTCAATGTATGCAAAGTTAAAAAAGTTTTGGGTCATGGTTACTATGGAAACATGACAAAAGAAATTTCCTTAGCAACCAGTCAATTTTCCATGTGTATGGACAAAAAAATCACAAATCTTTAGGGCTTGAAATTTATTGTGAATATTTATTAATTTCTTCTTATTTATTCATATCGTAAAGATAAACATTTAAAGTGTTTTCACAATGCATTACATAGAAATAAGATTTATTTATCAAAACATCCATTTTTGTTGCTAGGCAACGGATTGGAATTTTCAAAAAACACACCTTTTTGAATTTAAAGTCCAAAAGAGACATTCCTCTGCTATTATGCGAAATACTTGCAACTCCTGTATTACGCCAGAAGTCTGAGTAATAAGGCTTTGAAAAGTACCAAAATCAACAAAAATGCTGAATCAGCAAAAAACACAAAACATGCATATCTACCCATGTCTAGTACAGATATATCTCAAAATCTTATTTCTATGTAATCCATTGTGAAAACACTTTAAATGTTTATCTTTAGATAAAAATAAATGAGAAGAAATTATGAAATATATTCACAATAAAGTATGTGGACTCTATATTTCTAATTTTGACTGACATATTTTATACCAATTGTTATGCCTTTGTTTTTATGCTAAATTTGACTACGAATTAATCCGTCTACCTGATCAGTACATAGGGCTCACGGCGGGTGTGACCGGTCAATAGGGGTTGCTTACTCCTCCTTGGCACCTGATCTCACCTCCGGTATTTCCGGGGGTCCGTGTTTTATGCCCTGATAACAGATTTTTATTGTTTTGTTTTGTTTTTTTTATAAATAATATATTTATTTTCAATAACATACAACAAAATATTGAGGCAAAACTTCCGCAGAAGCCCTCTGTATATACCTCACCTGGGGTGCCAGGAGCTCCCTGGATCGGTATTTTTATTATAATATTTAATTTACAAAATAATATACATTAAATGAAAAAAAAAACATATACGTATACATATCATTGCTGACATTTCATTTCTATATATATGCTTATCTATCATTGTATAATATTTTTTTGTAAATAAAAATAAGTATTATAGATGAAACATCTATACTTAATTTATATACTTCTCAAAATACATACACAAAGAAAATCATATTTGGTCAGCTAACTTTTTTAAAAGATGGTAATTTAATTGAACACTTTTTGCATCTTTTGCTATAAAATAATACTGATATAATGATGATTTTAAAACAGATAACATTGCATGTTCATTTACATTTTCATTTTGTAATCTACATTTCATTTTATACTTGTATAATTTGTAACCTACAACTGATATGACATTATTAAAAAATTTTGTTGTTTCGTTAAACTCATTAAAAAATCCTACAACAATATTTTTCCAGGATATATTTAATTTCAATATTTTTGATATTTTTTCCCATAATCTTTTTGAATCCGAACATTCTAAAATTAAATGTTCAATATATTCTACTTGTCCACAACTTGTACAATTTTTCCCCCACCTCTTTATTCCATTTACTAACATTATAATTACAATTCAGCTGGTTATGTAAAAGTTTAAAATTGAATTCTGCTATCTGTTTATCAAATACATTTAATATCTTAGCTGTATAAATATTTTTCCATTGACCATTTGTTATATTGAATTCTTTTGACCACTTCGTTTCCATTATTGGCTTTTGCTTCTTTTTAGAAAGTAGAATTTTATAATAAAATCCTGATTTTTCAAATTCTGGGTTTCTACTTTTTCCTTGAAAATAAAAATAGGGTTTTTGTATATTAGTGTTTTTTACATTACAGTAATCTATATTTAGCTTTTTAATTGCTAGTTTTTATTGTTTGTAGGTTTTGATCACTGTTAATTATCTTCACCTTTTTCATTATGACTGAATATTTTAAAGGGTTTTTATCACGTCTTAAATTTTTTTTGATGTGACAAAGTTTACATGCTATATATTTAAAAATCTTTGCTAGAAAATTAATATTTTTGATGTTTCAGCGATTCAAAGTTTGAATTTCTCAATATTCATATTTTGATCGCCGATGTAAACCGATCACGGAAGCCTAGTCCAATGGCGTTCAAACCTAAGACGTAAACACAGGTGGTGACTGTTCCTTCGCCAAGCAAGAGAAGTGAAAGTTGCGGGCCTTTCGGATCATACCTTAAAAACCGATGCCCTGTGTCACAGTAGGCGCTGGCACGATGAAGAACCCTCACTACTCAATGGTCCTGAGTGCCGAGTATAGGTCTAAATTTGCCATACGCTGACTCTCTGAGTGAAAATCTCGATCGGGACGTTAAACAACATACAATCAGTCAATCAATATTCCTGTATATTCCACAATTGATGTATCTTTTTACATCTGAAAATGAATTATAATTGTCCTCCAGTCTTTACTAAGAGTAAAGTGCAATTATAGCGAATGTCTGGAGAACATGAAAGTGCATAATTTGTCATAAGCTTTTTATTCAACTGATACTTCATTCCAATGATATACTTTTAATTAAAACTCCGTTATAAAGAGGAATTTACTTTCACAAGTGAAATAACTGTGACATGCATACAAGTACCTCTGGTCACGGTGGAACCTCGTGCTGGACATTTGCCCTTCAAGGTAAATTAAGGTTCACGCGACCTGGCATGACCTCTTGTTATCCACTTACATCTGATAAGACACTCAAGATTGCTTTGGTTTTTCACTTAATCGAAGTAATTATAGAGCAACCATCATGAAATCTTTCATCTTTGTAAGTATATCGAAAAATTTCATTACGCAAAGCACATTTCATATTTCCGAAATGTGTTTAAGACTTTTTTTCCTTCTTGGACTTTATATAAATATGATTTTAGAAATGACTTAGCATACTAGTATTTCGCACATTTTTTATGCAACTCGATAATCATGATTCATTATGGTTCGGAAAAATGACAGTTCAGATTGCAGACTGTACGAAACGGTCATTTTCATTTAGTCGGGACATTACTTGCGGGATGTTAATTCCAAATAGTGTAAATTTGTTTTTACGGATTCAATGCTGAAATTTCATTATACTGTCAAAAAAAATCATGACATCCTGAAAAATGGCCAAATCACGTTTTATTTTTAAAACACGCCCATTTCTTGACACAGTTCTGTGGTATTAAAATATCAATAAAGATTCAAAATATTGACAACATAAAATTTTTGTTGATTTTTTTTTAAATATGCACTCGCATTTTTCAAAATTTACCCCCCCCCCTTTCAACTTCATTTTAAATCTTATTTCAATATGCATTTTATTTAATTTCAAAATCTTCATCTCCTATGCTTTTGTTCACATAGGAAAGAATCGTGTAGTCTCATTCTCAACTATGCACGATTCTTTCTGTTTATCAATTCTAATGAACGATGTCTCCGTGATTACTAATCTACTGAATAATGTCAAAATACTATTTCTAAGTACTACAGTGCATTTTTGTCTAATGTGAATAAAATACAGACGAATGTTAACGTCTTCTTAATATACAATATTGTTACCAATTTTTAAACAATCAATTGATCAAACAATTATAGTTTCTCCAAGCTTTTCATATGGAACGCCTCAAATGCCTATTGTGCATAATATTTATCATGTGCCGAAACTTCATTATATGCTGCTAAATTGCCCTTTTATGCTACTTCATCATTCTACATTGACATTACCTATTGATTCTTGTTCGTTATTTAATGACATTTCTTCAAATATGCCTACACTTTGTCATTATATGCTGAAAGTTTGCTGATACTTCATTATATGATGATACTTTGATAATATATACTGATACTTTTCATAATGTGATGATTTTTGGGCATCTTCTGATGAAATTTATGTGAAATGTTTAAAACTAACAACTTCTGGAAAACAAGACAGAGAATCATTTCAACACTGTGGAAAACCTGTTGCGGTATTGGAGAAAGTGGATCTGCAACAAGCTTATGAACATTTTGAAGGTGAAAAAATAAACGCCAATTTTTTTTTTTTTTTTTTTTTTTTTTTTTTTTTTTTTTTGTAAGTTGTCTGACCAAGAATTTGAAGATATTGGTATTTCAAATAAAGCCGAAACGAGTTAGCATGGTGGGCTTTAAAAAACCAAATCGACGTCAGGGTAATGTTGTACTACTTGTATCTCTGTTATTGACACTGCTTGAATTGCTGATGCTGCTTAACTACAAGACCCAACCTGAAAGAAACTTCAGAAGGAAACTTGCAAATTCGGAATAAACAAGGGGCGGGGCTTTCGTGTCACTCGGAACCTTGTCAAAGTATCAGAATATGAGAAACGATCAACAGCAGTGTCAGAATATGAAAGAAGAGAATCAGAGTAAAAAAGATTAATAATCAGGCTGAGCATGATAATAACATACAAGAAGTATCAGTATATAATGAACAACTAGCAGCGCTCAATGTGAAAGTATCATTATGTAACGAGAAAAGATCAACACAGTAAATTAGCATCTATTACGGAGACGCATCAACATTCAAAGACAAATTATTAGCATATAGTAATGAAGTATCCAGCATATAATAAAAAGGTATCATTACAATATGAATAGAATAGATTTTCCATTTTCGGGCCTCATGAGGCATGACACATAACAATTATGATTTCATATAAATGCACATAATACAAAGAACTTACCTTAGGAATTAACTCATTGTTTAGTTAGTTTAACAATGTAGTCAAGACAAAATGCACATTCTAAGACTTGGTATCATATTGTACATAAGTTTGGCAAACTTATCATAAATTTTATAAGGTAACATTTGTGCAACGTAGTGAATATATCTTTATGAGTAGAAAATCACAAGTCTATAGGTCCTCTGTTACATGTTTATGAATATTAGCCACTTACATGTAATTAGGTAGTTAAATTTCACAAAACCACTCCTGAAACCAGTTCATTTGCTCTTTGTCTCAACCCGTGTGCTTCAAAAGGATACAACTTATAACTTTACGGGTATTTAGAAGAAACATATAATTGTAGGCAGATGAATTTAGGTAAATTGTGATAATTCTGATGATTTCAAGATTGAAGAAGCACGTATAAGATATGGAAAAAAAGTCAATACAATTTGGCATCCTTGTCCATACTACTTACCTGCTCACGAGGACCAAATGATTTTGAGAGCATGAACAGAACATTGTGCAAACTGATATAAAATGGGTAATAAATAGAACGGTTACATGTAACTGGTTTGAAAATGCTTCATACTGGGGACATTGCATATGATATATTTTCTGCTTTTCATAGAATTTTTTTTTTTTATTTTCTGTTGTCCGTCCATATGATGATAATAAAAACATGATGTACAGTGACATGAGTTCATGCTAATTTGCTCGTTTTAAGCTAAAGGCACAAATTCGAATCTATAAAATAATTAATCTAATGTGTTTTATTGCAGCTTGCAGTGTTTGTGACTCTTGCCATGGCTGACCAGTTCTTGTTGGACATCAATCAGGTAAACTTACAAAAAATTCAGGTTTCCTTATTAAAATCTTAAAATAAATATTACATTTGAAACAAACTACATAATTTTAAAATTAGAAAACTATAAAACAAATCTTTTAAAAACAATTGTATCAGTCAGATTTGATTGCACGTTCAAGATAAAGGTACGTGTATCTTAAATTCAGAGCACAGTAGTCATGAAACAAGGAAGTACGTGTTATTTCTGGCGGTTAAACAGCCATGAGGCCGAGGCTGTCCAAAGTCCCACTGGAATTTACGAATTAGAGGTAGCTATTTATTTATGTTTGCATTTCAATGTAAAAGATTCACGTATCTTGGTACTTATCCTCAATTTGTATTCAATATTTTTTTTTCAGACAAAGTTCCACCATTTACTCAGTGTGCATTCCAAATTTGGGGACGTAACCGACATCAGTATTTACTCACAAGATATCCAAAATCTGTGTAGTGGTGCCACTTTGAAGTCATACAGTCATCATCATTAATACTATTGGAATGGCATATTCTACCTGATTAATCTTTAAAAATAAATACATCATCATTTTTGTATTTTTCTGATTTCAATTATACTCTTATTTCATATATATGGTAAAAATATCACAGGAAAACAGAATTTGTAATTTTGTTATTCAAGTTTGCAATTCAATTAAAGTTCTATTTGAACACATTTCATCGTAAAAGTGTTCTCAGCAATATAGTCTGAATCTCTGCTATTGTAAACTGTAGTGTGTAGGTAGAATTGCACATATTACTGAACACTCCATACGACAGGTGTTATAGCCGTCGCCACAAGGATTTTAAAATATCGACCAGGAAATTGTTATCCTTCTTCTTACAACTTATGTTCAGTATTTGATTGACTGGTTGTTTCTTTGTTGTTTTACGTCCCAATCAAGAATTTTTCACTCATACAAACGTCACCATATACCGGTAAAGGGCTTCAAATTAAGATCTTTACTCAGCAGTCAGGGCCATTGAGCAGTGAGGGTACATTTTCGTGCCAACGCCTACCATGACTATGGGCAACGGTTTTTAAGGTCTCATCGGAAAGACCTGCAACTCCAACTTCAAAGTGCCGAAGCGCTTGGCGAAGTTGTTACCTATTTTTTATCGACTTAAATCTGTTGCTGCCGGGGCTTGGACAGTATAATCAAACGTATCAGTAAAAATTTACAAATCAAACATCTACTAACAGAAAATATACTATATTGACAGATGGCATGAATAATAATTGGCTCTTATCAAACATTAAAATATGGTTACAAAAACTACTTGTTATTTCTGAGACCTCTGAGAAAATATGCATTCAGAAACAGTAGGGGATTAACACTTAGGTAATATTAAAATAAGATAAAATTAAAACTGTTTACATGTTCATGAGCTAGAGATGATACGACGCTAAAGAAATACAATAACGAAAATCTATATATCCTTTAAGGATTAATATTAAACCACATAAAATAAAAAAAAAATTCTGTATTCCATCGCATTTCTTTGATATATACAGCAAATATAATTACGATAATCCTTTACAGTTGTCTTCGTAACAAGGCACACTGTACACAATAGTGTTCAATATAATAGAAAATGCGCAACGCAATGTTCGTTGAAATGCAGATAACCTTCTGACACTGTCTGTACCTATTTATAAGAACAGCAAGAAAACGGTCGGCTTTCTCATAACCTTTGGATTATTAAGAAATAACCATCATGAAATTTTTAATCTCCGTAAGTTTTTATTAAGATTTTATAAGATTGCACCTGTATGGATATTGTTGTAAAGCATCTTCTGAGAAAAAGTAAAAAGATAATTGAAAACTTGTGTAATTTATATTAAGGAACTGTTCTATGTGAAAACTTAATCTTTTGGCACACATGATCATGGATTTTCTTGAAACTTGAAACATCCTGCAAACTTAAACCATTAAATTTTTGGTTGCTGTGGATTTCCGTTTCCATGGGAGCGGACCTTGCAAGTGAAAAAAATAATTTTGAACTTTTTTTTAATCCCCATTGTTCACACGCCATCAATCGTCGAAAAATTTCGTCTATTATATTCCGTTTACCACTTTCTATCCGTCCGGGAAACTGCCGAAAATTAAGCATAAGCCTTGATATTCTCAAATGACGACATAATATATAGTTACTATGGTGATTTTTTTAGCGTGCCCTGATTTATTCACTAATTTCATTTCGAAATATTTCTCATGTCTTCTTTGACGAAACTCTAATTTTTGGGTCGTGCATCCTAGGACCACATCCACATGTACACATTCAAGTTCAATAAAAATCCTTATTCTTGTCTAAATTTAAAAGAACATTTTAGATATACAATATACTTAAATATGACAGATAAATATCTTATTAAAATTTCTGCTTAGTGCGCCTATTTCTTTTTCAATAAAACGCGTTGACTACGATTTTACCGGACAATCCTCGTATATTCAAAATGTCATTATATACACATATGTTTTTACGGTTCCATTTCCAAAATAACTATTTAACCTTCAACAAATTCTAAAGGGACATAGGCACAGATTTGAAGTTAATATTTTTATCAAATTTTCTGTATAATATCATGAATTATATGTTGCTATAGCATTTCGTGCTCATTGATGTGTGCAAAGGTTTAACAAATTGAACGCACCCGTGAAACGTAAACATTAACAATAACAAGAGCTCGTGTCCTGTTTACAAAAACAGTTGACGTTTCGCCGGGTGTGATACACAACAAAATTTCTAACTTTCTTAAGTATTAAGGATAAAGTTTACTTTGTGAAAGTGCAAGGATGTGTCAATCAAACGCGTCCCAAAATTCGTAGTTTCAATAATTTCTAGATACAATCAGTTTTTTAATTATATTTCCGTGAGAAATGCTAAAGCAACATGTAAGTCATTATGATATAAAACAGATTTGAGAAAATATTAACTTCAAATCAGTGTCTATGCCCCTTTAAAGTACATTTTCTATCGTTTGTCAATATTATCAACTGTAAATGTTCAAAAGAGTTAAAAAAAAAATATTCATTGAAAATCGCACAGGTAAAAATGTGAATTTTCCCATTTTCCCATGATAATAACCAGACCCCCCTCAAAAGTTTTGGGAATATGAAAAACAGTCTTAAATATTGATTAATTAGATTTCAAAATCGTCAAAATTTTTCATTTATTCTTTACCTCCCAGATTTTTAAAAAAAATATTTCTGGAAGCAAGCCTTCATGGTATGTAAATTTTTGGGAAATTTGTGAACCTGCTTGCCACATCCCTTATGTAAATATGCAAGGGTATAAAACTACGATTTTCACTTAACTGTAAATTGCAGTGTCAGTGTCATTCTTTTCAGAAATACATTTCATAAAGTTCGTGAAGAAGAAAGACATAGTTTACTGTGTCAAAGTTATAAATATGAGTGGTGCTATTTGATGGTGTCTGGCATCAATTTGTACTTCTGAGCAAAGTTTATTTTGAATACAGAGGCCACGTAATAGATACATCATTATGATTAAATAAGTTCAAGAAAATGATAAGCAAGTTATAACATTCAATCAAATTTACAGGGCGCCTCTCATGAATTTCAAGTGGAATAGTCTCGCTTGAAATTCAACTTTAGAAATTTTATTTTTCATTTACTAGTAAGCCATTTTCACGTATATTAAGTTTTAAAAGGAAGATGTTGTCTGATTCAAATTCTTTCATATATGTAACACAATGAACAAAACCCACTATACTGCCACACTTTGATATATCAAGATCTACGTTTTTCCATTACCTTTGAGTATAAAATATCCCAGCTTAAGCAAATTAAATCCATATTTTTTCACTGCTTTAATAGGTAATATTTATCTCTTCTTAGCTTTCCCTCCTCGTGGTTCTAGTAGCTGCTGATCAATTCTTACTGGATCTCTCCCAGGTAACATTGTATCCAGTAGATCCTCGTCTCTCCAGCTGCAGAAAAGTTCAAATTACAAAAAACATTTCAATTTTACTGCTTCACACCAATTTCAAAGTTATTGACTTGAAATAAATTTAATAATTTTTTAACCGTGGTTTAATATTTTAGGATACCGCTATTATGAAACAAGGCAGCATTTGTTATTTCTGGAGACTTAACAACCATGAAATTGAATCCGTTCAAAACCCTACTGGAATTCATGAAATTGAGGTATTAATGAAATTTACACTAGTATTAATTTTGCATTTACATCAATGATTAGAATTTTTTACATCATGATAGAAGTTTCCAAGCATCTGCATAAAGTATTATTTTAAAATCATACATACATAGTTGTTTCCATAAGCAGAGTTCCAAGATTATTCTATGTTTCCATGAATGCAGAGAGATAAACTGAATGTTAATTATATACCAGTATCGCATCTTTGTATAAATCACTGTAAGTATTATATATTAATTTTCAGACTAAATTTCAGCACCTGGTCAGTGTTCATACAAAATTTGGAGACATAGCTGACATTACTGTATATTCAAAAGCCGTTCAAAATCTCTGCAACGGTGATACTTTAAAATCTTATTCTCATCACAAATAAATTTGAAGAAAAATATCTGGACGATTTTACTTGTGAAACATCACTATATATGTGTTCTTTACTTTGAACATAATTAAAACTATGTAAATCTTGTTAGTTTGTAAAAATTCTTTTAAAAAATATTCATACTTTATCAAATACCATTGGTGTCAAAAAATACTGGATTTATTTTCTAAGTTAAATTTAATATTTCGGGGTTTTTGCGGGATACAAGTATATACAATGCCAAAACATAAATGCAATGATATACAATTATGGACTCTTTCAGTGGTGAATATGGTTTGTTATTCACCAGAAAAATATCAATATTGACCGAGGCGAAGCCGAGGTATTTTTCTGGCGAATAACAAACCATATTCACCACCGAAAGAGTCCATAATTGTTTTATTATATAGTCCGGATTTGAATAAATAAGACATTGAAGGCTGCATGATGATACCACTTCCATTTACGAACTTCTGTCGTAGAAAAATAAAGAAAAAATGTCCAGATTACAAGTTATAACTTTCGTGTTTTCCTTTTGCTGTTTGTAAGACATCGTAATGTTTAGAAAATAATCCAGCGATAGGCTTGGCAAATGTTTTTCCTGCTCAGATACACAGCTTGCTCCGGCCGTTGTAACCATCGTTTACAACGTTGGTTGAGGTGTTGATTGTGACGTCACAATGCCGCTGCACGCGCACCGACCCTCCGGTGAATACGGCTTCAAAACCAGGTTATGAACTGTTTGCGTTTGTATAGATTTTATAGAGACTATAAATAGACTACATGTATATAATAAAATGAATTATATTGCTTGTCACGCCTTCTTTGATTTCAAATATCAATTTATTATATTATTGTTCGGGATATCGATGCAAACCTTGCACGTAAGAAAGTATTTTTTGTTGTATTTTTTCTGGAATTATTCTGCAGCATTAAGAGAGTATCAACTTTACATACACCTGCATAATATTACGATTCGGTCAACTTCAACTATATAGCAGTTAGGAGTATTGTAATAAATTGAGAAACGAAACCTGGAAATAATTTAAAGATGCATTTTTGTGATGCCTTAATGTCAAGAACTGTTAAATATGAATCAATTTACATTGTACTATGTTACCCTTCTGAATCTGTCTTCTAACTAGAATCAAGGGAAAATAAAATGACACAGATTTAGTATGAGACTTACTTAATTTTAACTATTTTGATACTTCTTACAGTGTGGTAGTACATCAGTGAGCAACTAGTATCATTATGTAAGTTATTTTATTCTGCATACTTTATCCGATGATCATATTGAGACAGTGACTTTCCTCGACTCATATCAAAGAAACCCTCAAAAGCAATGTTTCCAGAATTTAAGAGTAGGTCTGACTTTTTGAGAGTTTTTAAGATTTTTAAGTACTATTGCATTTTTCTAAAAATAAAAATGATATCAAAGTAAGTAAGTCAGGTTTTGAAAATTTGAAATTTGAAAAATGAATGACCTTTTTATACCCCAGCTTGAAGCGCTGGGGGTATATATTGATAGGGTGTCCTTCCGTACTTCTCTCCGTAACACTTTGGGTACCCATACCCTATCTGCAACTCCTCCTATACATGTACCACTGAATTAAATTCAATTAGACTCTCATATAGTCTTCATTACATATCCATTGTGCACCTCCTATTTTACTTTTAATCAAGATATTTGGGGTTAACCATAGTAAACATGGATACAACCATTCTTTCTAGAACATTTGAGGTACCAATCTCTTATCTGTAACTCCTATACCATTGAATTAAAATTTAATGATACCTTTACAGATTCTTTATTACACAGTGCCGCTGAATAAAATTTAATGGACACTTTCAAAGAATTTTTACTACAAAGTGCCATTGTGCATCTTCTCTTTTTAATTCTGGTCGGACAGATACATGTATTTGGCGTTTACAATAGCAAATCATGATATCGCCATTCTTTCTGTAATGTAAAGGGTTACCCATCTCTTATCCGCAACTTTTTGTATACCACTGAATAGAATTTAATGAGGCTTTCACAAAATCTTTAATTATTACATAGTAACATTGTACACCTCCAATTTTATATTTTGATCTGACTGTTATTTGGGTTTCTGATAGCAAAAAAAGACATTGCCATTATACTCATAGCGGGAAGCGGGGATATCATTTTCTGAGCTCTGTGCTCTAGTTTTTTAGTTTCGCCTTTTTCAAAAAAAGTATCTATGCTGTATTCCTAGAAATTGATTTGTCTCTAGATTCATGGAACTTGTCTGGTTTATTAATCAAATCGTGTGTGTTTTATTCAAACGATCGAAAAGCCCAATTACGGTTTTTTGTTCTCAATGATTTGATATCAAAATAGACAATATCTCTAATTATAATGTGTTAATACAGTTTCAATATAACAAAATGAAAACATTAATAGACGAGATAGGTTTTTTCTGAGTGACTTAATTTATTCTTACATATCATAGCAATGTTGATTTTTTGCATATTCTTTCAAATATATTTGTTACTGAAAAAAAATTCTGGAAACGCTAGTATTACAAAAGGTTCATTTATAATACTAACAGTCCTTCAATTTATTTGAGATACGCAAAATGTGACCTTAAAATGCAAGAAAAATGAAAGGAAATGCCGGGCTTCTGAAATAATGCTTGTGAGAAATAATAATACATAAAATATGAAATATTTAACAGCTGTTTATTTGTATGGTTCATCCATTATATAAGGTAAGAAATAAGTGAAAAAGAATAAACGTAATCATATTATTGATAAACCTAACCATTTTGAAAATAGACATGATTTTCACTCGATCTGACTAAAAAAGATTATAAGATTGAAAGAGTCTGTTAGAGTTCATATGTTATATCCAATCCAAGTTCTGCTATTTTGGGTCCAAATGACTTATCAAAAGCCTCATTTTCAGCCACGGTATAATAGTTTTTCCAGTCTCCAACACCACCTAAGCAATAAATAAATTCCACCAAAAATTATTCATTCATTATTTCACCTTTAATGTCTCAAAATACTCTGAATCTACATGATTCTTCTAAAATAATTCAAAACCCATAACGTTTTCCTTGTTATTACTGCCATCCTATGTCAAAATGAAAACCCCAGCGGGACGTTTTTTTCAATTATTTTTTTTCTCTCCAAACCCTTATCATACCTTGCTCTAACTTTAAGGTGCACTTCTTTCTTTCAATATTCTAGATTGCCCTTATTGAAGACGAGGAAAACATTCTTAAGAATCGTCTTATTTTTGCATATTCTAACATTTTTTGTGCTAGCTACATTTGATTGGAATGGTTGAGAGGTTATAATATGCTCATTTGAGCTTTCAAATAAGGGGAAAAAGTAAAGCGGGGAAAAATCAAACCTTTTCTGTAAAAAAATATGTGAATTTGAATTTTTCTTCTCTGTAATTTCTGACATTTCCTTGGGAATAGTTGAATTTTTATAGGTAGACATGATATCAAAGTCGCATTTCCTGGCTATTTCTTCGATCAGTTTTGGAGAAGAATTAAGATTGAGAAAATCTGACATTCTTTTAACAGCTTCCTTTAGATTCTGCAAGATAAATTAAAATATTTTTGGAAAAATTCGAATTGCAAATTTATTTATTAAGAATAAACAATATGAAAGCGGAGTATGGACAAGATAAGCAAATGCAAGTCTCTCATAAACCCATTGATTTACCGTGGTTTCATTAATTTTTGTTTAATTTCAAATTTTTGTTGTTCTCATAGTTGAGCCAGAAAACAGAACAGGTGATCAACAAACTACAAATTTTACCATTTTTAAAATAGGACAGGGTAGTTGACCACGAATCAACGAACATTTTTTTTCTCCATACCAGGAAATTTGATTCCCACGAAAATCAATGTCACCATCCAACATGTACTAGTACAATGTATTTGAAATGTAATTTATACTTCCCTCTCCGAAGCTGATTAAAATTTATGCGAGATATTCCACTAATGATTTCAGCAGAAACTGATGCTAAGGCGGAAAGGGAGATTGTCAATCAAAAGAAAAACATAGAAAAAGAGCAAATTATATTAATCAAATTATTTTATATTTGTGTGAAACTCAAACTTTCAATATTGTCCCGTATAATTTTAGCGAGGACAATTCAGTTCCCTGCGAAACAAAACGTCGATTTTTTAATGGTCTTACATTACTTGGCTTAAACTTTACTATATTACACTCTTTTATCTATTACAAAATAGTCTACGAAAACGTTAATGGTATCACTGACAAAAATGCATAGTACATTTGATTCTGGATTTAGTTTTTGAGTGAAATGGATATAATATTTTGGTTTTACATGCTAGAAACAATTTTTTTAAAAGAATTGATGAAGAGAAAGAAAATTCTTATCTGTTTCGAATGAATTTTAAGAGAGATTAACTCCATCCTCTGATATGAGGTTAGCACTGTGGCACAAGACAAACGTCGCCATACACATTACAAGAATTGGAGTAGAATACTAGACTAAGTATATCTATATCACACAGAAATAAGTGCTTCCAGTAGCCCAATTTAATTTTTGCCATAGGCGTCATTCATATTCAGCATTTTAAAATAGCGTCAATTTTTTAAAATATCAAAAACAAAAAATTGAGAACCCATGCGTTTGATAGATCTTTTGTATCTGAATGATATGGATCATATAACAAAAAAGTGTTAAAAAGTCCAAATTTTAGCACTTTGCAAAATTATGTCTTTTTGTTTATGACTTTCGTAGAATGGCGGTAAAGTTGAAAGTAACGTTTAAAATTTTTGATTTTAATTCGAAAGAATCATATTCCCTTAAAAAAATTATATGTCAAAAACTATTTTATATTATGCAGCGTATTATTCCTATTATGCGTTTCATTTTTTGAAGAGTATGTTACCCTTTTCATTTCCTCGTAAGATATCTCTAAAAGTGGATAATCCGGATTTTCTTTCTGAAATGTCTTCCATTCCTGTAGCCATTTGACCCAACCCCCACATGGAACTATAAATAAAATTTTTAATTAAGCTCTATATTCTTTGAACTGAAACTATTTTCTATGATGCTATAGAAGTTCATTTGAATGAACAATTAAACGATATATTTTAGGAAATACTGGTAGTATATTTTTAAAAACATTCATTAATGATTTACATACGTACATCTACAAATTAACTTGAAAAATATCATATATATACCTTCTCCACTGACGAAATGTCTCAAAAATTCGGGAAAACTCATATCCGCTGTATTGTAAAATATCAGTTTTTTGCTGAAGTTAAAGTATGACACTGCAACATCTTTTGGATTTCGATAAACTTGGATGATCTTGCAACGCTTTTTCACCAAATCTCTTGGCAAGTGTCGCGGATACATATGTGAGGAATGGACACCGTTCTTTTTCTGAGCGGCCTCTATATCCGTCATCGGGCTGTTTTCGAAGATAGGCAGCATACTGTTCATAAATTCCGAATTGCCATTCTTGAGCATGTTACATATCTCGTATGCCCAGTGTGTACCTGAAATATTTATCGTATAAACAAAAATTTGATAGGGAGAAAATTATCCAGGGTACATCAGTTTGGTTCCAATTCTTCAGTCAGCAATACATGTTCTTTTTAATAAGCGAACTGTCGTTCTTTACTCTCCAAACACTCATATTATCCAGTAGGATATGATATCTTTAACTAAATAAACTATTTAAATAATGGCAGTCATCAGAAAACAAAATTTTTAACAACAATGAAAGAAACACGGCCTAGCGACATCTTTACAATCTATTTTGATTTTAGGTGTCGTAGTTATTGTAATCAATTTTTAAGGATAAATAACACAACCAAACTTTTTTCAGAAATCGGCAATATTTTTCATAGATTTATATTCAAATAGGTAACCTGAATAATGTTTGCCGTGTAAAGTGGGAGAATTTTGTAAGAATTTGTCACACTGTTAAAATTATGTGCAAAACAAAGTCGCCTATTCTAGCACCAAAGAAAACTTACGAATTCTTTATATTTTAGGGATTTATTATTTATGTCATTTTTATTCAAAATCAGTCAAAAATATATATCAATCCAGGCATCAGATTTTTGTTTGTGTTATGTATTCTTAAGGAATCAATATGATTTATATTTTGTAGAAAATGGAGGATTTACTAAATAGAATTCACAAGAATCCTATGTTATTCATTTAAATATCTCTGTTTATTTTCATATATTAATCCTGAACTTCAAAGAAAGACACATCTAAATGATAGACTGTTCAACTTCATATGAATGATTGGACGTAAACACTGACCTTTAGACAGTCTACAAACCTGACTTTGGGTACGAAACTATACACATTTCTTCATCTTTAAACGTGAGCTCATTCAGACCAGCCAGGAATTTAGAAACATCTACGTCCCGTTTGGCCGAAAGAAAATTTGGAAAATAATACCCATCATAGTCCAGTACTTTTGCAAATGATTCCCCTTTATCATTCAACAAATTCTTCATTTCTAAAGAATTGATGATCAATAAAAATTTATCAATAAAATGGTGTGTAACAAATAATCCGTTTTCCATTTATATTGAAGATAAATATTTAAATTCATTACCCATCAATAATAGAACTAGTAACTTCTCTTCTCATGCAGTAAAGAAGATATAAAGTATAAGAACATAATGTAGAGGTCAAAAATCAGAACTTGTATTATTTGATGGCCGTCGACATTTAAGATTTAAAAATCCCCCAAGTGTAGATTTTAAATAAATGTAATAAAATTTACCCCTAGTCCATTCTTATCTATTATGTATCAAAATGCTAACGGATCAAATCAAAGTTGGTATGATGTAGTGGTTGTGGCTATTAAATGTAAAAATATACAAAACCCGTGCATATCAACTGCGCCATGTTAACAGTTAGAATTAAAGCATCAAAATTCAAAGAGAATTAGAATAAAAGTAAATTGTAACGTAAAGAGCATACTAACCGAGAATATAGCAGTCATTTACAGCCTGTAAAATGCTACTACAAATGACGTTAGATGAATATATGAATATAGTATCACTTTCAATTTTAAAAGATTACAGTTTTGCAAGGGGGGTAAACGTTACATGCTTTTTACAGTGGGACATTGCTCATGAATATGCACGATATCTATTTATATATACATGTTACAAGGGCTCGACAATTGCTTATCTGTTCATTTATAATGTGTTTTTTTTGAAAAATAAATAAAAGCTGACCTACTCACGATTAGTCATAGAACAATGATTCCCTATACAGCCTCGTTTTTAATACAGCAATGTGAGTTTGAACACTTTTTTAATGAAATGTCTCAAGTGCTTTGAACATGAACATAAATATGACGAATTCTGGAATGTTTGGAAATATACATTTACCCCAATGACGATAGACGGTGCTAAAATATACAAACCTTCCGAATTTTTTGGCGGTATATGTCAGGTATATGGATAGAATGGATAACAAGGGAAGTTTATGAAGCAATTGTGCAAGGGCACAATATGGTTATAGTGGGTAGGATGGGACAGGAAAAGCTTTTGAAAGAAATCGTAATAAAAATTGATGAAATAGGATAAAATTTGGAATTCTTCAATAACTTATAGGGTGGAGGATGGAAACAAAGATAATTGACTCTTTTAGTAAAAGATGAACATTCAGGCCAAAGAAAGTTTACAAGTTTACAATGTCTGATAACTGACGAAGTTCCGATAGAAATTCATCTGCATACTATTTACCGAAAATATTTATGTCCAACTTTTCAATAGAAAATGATGAGTAAATCTGAATAAAACGCAGATTTCCAACTCATATTGAAGGAGATAAAAACTATTTGAAATAATTCACGGGAGGAAAGACTTGCCATAGAAACAATTTGTCCTGTAATGCTTATTACAAATATCAACAATTTTTGTTGGAACTATGCAGAGGTTGAATGGTGAAAATATTTATGTATCACTTAATATTGCAAGGGTTTTAAACGTTTTGCTTTGGTCCTGTCTCATGAAGCACTATGGCCAAGCTAATTCAGTATTCATTGACCTTAGTTTACGGATTGAATTGTAATTAGTAAATCTAGATGAAGTTCTCGTAGACTTAAAAAAAATGAAACAATATCAAGTCCAGTTGGTATGGCAGTGCTCTAACAAAAATACTATAGTTAAGTGTAGTTTGCTATAGTTAACTATAGTTCACTGTAGTTTAATATAGTATCAAAGTTTTTCTACTATAGTAAATCAAAGTATTTTTACTATGGATCTCAGATTGTTATGTTTTTTGTTCTTTAATTCATACTTGCACATATTTTATATAAAATGGAATTATTATTTGTATTTTCACATATTATTTCCAAATTTTACATAAATGTTATCAAATTTCAGAAATTTTAAATCTCAAAAAAAAGTTTCAGAGTAAAGTTTCATAATAAATCAAAGTATCAAAGTTTTTACTATTGTTAACTATAGTATAGTTTACTATAGTAAATTTTTGTTAGGGTGGGTAGAGTCAAATCTGTCGATTGCCTCTATGCAAAAAACTGTTACTGTTTCTGAAGAAAATCTGAAAAAAAAAGATTTGTAAATGTTCTGGGACATACAGTCCCTAGCCATACCCTTAAGCTACTGATTAAAGCTTTGTTTTTTGATTGCATTCCATGGGATTTTCAGGTTAGGTGAATTGATTATAAGATAAAAAAAAGTCAGAAAGTCTATTTCGAAGGTCAGATGAGCATGTTGAAGTAGTAAATGGCACGTTAAAACATGTCCAATTACTCCAATTAGTTTGGGGCTGCCTAGGTTTACTTTAGAAGCTCAAACACATTCATTCATGTCCAGTTCATGCATTTTTTCATTATCTAAAGCATTGATTCCACTCTTTTGAACCTCTGTTCCACTTTCTAGATGGTTGCCCTGTGTCTTACTCCTTTGTCTTAAAAAAATAAGTAAAGTAATCACATTTATTGGTTTAGATCCAAAGCAATAAAAACTTCGCATCTTTAGAATTGGAGGGGCTATTCATGCATCAAAAGAGGGCTTTTCAGAAAATGCTGTTCAAAATTGGGTAGATGAAAGTCAGATGCTGTCAAGCATTTCATTTGCCTAGGTTCATTTATTGTTGTAATTCATTAATTGAGTATTCTTGTTCTAATTGATGTATGCTATCTCAACCTTTAGGTCCAGGTAGTTCAGATTAAGTCTGGTATCACCCCCATTTATTTGTAGTTCAGATTATGTCCGCTACCAACGCACCCTCTAATATTTCAGTTTTATTTTTGTTACAACCTCAGTCCTTGGTGACAATTTTACAGATACTAATGATATGTATTTATCCATTTATTCTGTGTCTCTTTGTGTTGCTGGCCACCTGACAAATCATTTAATTAAAAACTGTTAATTTGATAATTAACTTCTTTTTTACTTTCCTCTTTCAATATGTTTAATTAAGTGTCACCAGTTCATTTTTACGAAATTTTATTTTTTTTGTTATTGATATCTCTGGGTCATCGTCCCATAATTTTAAAACATTATTTGTGTGCATTTTAACTCAGAGAAATGAGCAATCGTAAAAAAAATGGAAAGAAGACCCAGAGACCGACAAAATAACTTTTTCCAAAAATAAAAATACATCTTGTAAATGTGCTGCTTCATTGTTGTTTTAAAATCCAATTGTTGTATGTAGCGACGGTAGCACAGTGATATTCGTTTCCCGTCCCTGACGGTCATGAATCAATAAATATTTTTTTATCCTCACTTTGGGCGTTTATTTTTATATTTGAAACACACATCCTAGTCATTTATCAGTTTGTTTTTATTTACTAATGATTGTTATTATTATAATTTTTTAGAACTTTAAAATAAAGTGAAATTTTGATTTCTGTTGCACCGAGACCAAAAGCAAGTCTTCCGAAATTTTAATACATTTGCGTTTATCTATACCCAATAGTATGATAGATGTTTATAATTATGAAAATATGTCACATGTCTTTTTTTAACCGTTAAGATAAGCAGACTTAAATATTACACTTTTTGACAAGGTATTTCAAAATAATATAACCTTTTATTTATCTGCATACCTTTCGTGAAGTCTTCGAATTCCCAGCTATGATCAGCAGACCAAATCATCTGCTTGACTTGGACTTTTTAGCTATGAATGATTCGTACACATGACTCATGCAGATTACACGCCAAATACGTCCAACTTCTTTGGTGAGAAATGACATCTGAAGTAATATTATTCCCGCATTCAATTTTCTACCCACAAAACACCAAAACGATAATTACATCTATTTTTTTTATTTTCCAACCCAAATATTTCTTTTGTTTTTAGGTCGTCTGAGTCACTCAAACCACCTACTGCTATCTGTTTTTGTCATCCGCCGTATGTGCCTTAAAACATTTGAACATTTTTAACTTTATCTCTGGAACCGCCGAACTAATTTCAACCAATTTTGGCATAAAACTTCTATGAAAAAAGGGGAATAAGATTTTTGAATTTAATGGTCCCTGTCCCAGTAGAGCCTGAGGGATGGAGATAAATCCATCAAAATTGATTCATCAACAGTGCCTTAAAACATTTGAACATTTTAAACTTCTTCTCTGGAACCGCCGAACTAATTTCAACCAATTTTGGCATAAAAAAACTTCTATGAGAAAAGTGGAATACGATTTTTGAATTTAATGGTCCCTGCCCCAGTAGGGCCTGAGGGATGTGGATAAATCCATCAAAATTGATTCATCCACAGATCCTTAAAACATTTCAACATTTTTAACTTCTTCTCTGGAACCGCCAAACCAATTTCAACCAATTTTGGCATAAAACATTAATGAGAAAAGGGGAATAAGATTTTTGAATTTAATGGTCCCTCCCCCAGTAGGGTCTGAGGGATTGGGATAAATCCATCAAAATTAATACGATATTTGAAAATCTTTTTTTTTTGACTCCTGCACATCAAGCAGTTGAACTTTTGCCATGGTTGTAATAACAATTGAACTATCTACTAACAATGTGAAATTCAAGGCCCCATGGTCAGGGATTTTGGAATTACGGCGGGTCTCTAATGATAATATAGAGAAAAATAAATTCAGCAAAAATCTCAACCCCTGTATATTGAACAGAGGTGCATGGCTATGATGGTGCCTTTTTCTAAATTGCGAAATTTGTGGCCCAAGGGTCGGGGATTTAGTAGGGGAGGGGACTTTATTGTTTTAAGTGAAAATGCACTATCTATTTGAAAATCTTCTTCTGTGCTCCTGGGTATTAAGCAAACAAACTAAGTGCATAGTAATGATGAGCGAGGGTCCCTCTTTCAAACCTTTTAAATTCATGACCCCTGGGTCAGGATTTCTGGTGTTAGGATAATATAGTGAAAATGCATCTAATCTCTGATAATAGTTTTCTTTACTCCTTGGAATTTAGCAGATAATTTAACTGCAATGTTATGATAAACAAGGTGCTTCCTCCACAATTGTGAAATGCATGATCCAAGTCAGGGGTTCTGGTGTTAGCTTGGGGTTCAATTGAGTATAATGGGAAAGGCATTAATTCTCTAAAATTATCTTCTCTGTTTCTTTGTATTAAGCAAACAAATTAAATGTATAGTTATTGTGAGCAAGGGTGCCTCTTCCAAAATTGTGAAATCCATAGCCCCTTGGTTAGGGGATTAGGTGTTAGGGCGGGGCTCTATTAATTATATGGTGAAAATGCATTCTTTTTTTAAAATCTTCTTCTCTGCTCCTGGGCATCTATAGTAGGCAAACAGTGTACAAAGTTTTGATGCGCAAAGGTGTTTTTATCAGATTTTTGAAATTCGGACCAGTGGGTAGAACTTTATTGATCTTGTACGAAAAGTGTACTCAATTGAGAGAAGTTATTCACTTATGGTAATAGATAATGCTCAAATACTCAGCCGAGAGGGCAAAATTTTGATCTTTATTCTTATTTCTTATAAAGCAAAAATAAGGGGAAAGTGCTTTTAAACTAAATAACGTATATCTCAAATTCAATTAATATTTTACGTGCAAATAAAATTTCACAAATGGTCAACATAAAAAAAAAGCATTTTTATCTTACAGAATTACACACATACTTAAACAACAGCAACACAGTAGTATCAGATAATAAATCTCATGCGTGCATAACAGGCAGGGCAGTTTTAAAGAAGTATTCCCGAATACAAGGACATCGTAACGTTACATAATTCTTGATGTGAAAGATTAGAAGGGTTCATCCAAAAGTAAGGTCACAAACTGCTGTAAAATCTTTAGACGTCGTGCACAGTATTGGGGTTTTTAAGAGCAAAGTGTGTAACACAATTAAAGATGGCTGCTAGTAGTTTTTAGTCTTTTTTTCGTTTTTGATGCTTGGATTTTTTACCAATATTTTCGCAAATAACCTCCTGTGATGACGTCATACAAATTTTATAAATAGATTTCAAATACTGGACGATTCCGACTGTTCATAAAAATTGTAGCATTCCCTAATATGCTGACAAATAACAAGGAGGAATAGACTGTTTGGAAAAAAAATTATAAATTAAAAACAGTTCCTTTGGCAAAACAACAGTTATAATTGAAAAGTACAAATAAAAAAAAGGATGGGGTAATTAAAAAAAGTAATTGTTATTGAGTGTAATTAATTACATTTTTCAAAGTAATTGGAAGTAATTTGTAATTGACCACTTTTTCGATTACTTGTAATTTAATTTGATTAATTACACTGAAAAATACCATGTGATTTCAATTGCCTTTTCAATTACAATTCAATTACTTTACATGATGCATATAATACATATTAAATACGAAAACATTTCCATCACAGTCACATTTTACAGTTCTTTTTATTCATTTAAAACATCTTCAAATCTTCTGTTTTCCAAAACTTTATTGCATCCTAAAAATGAATTTGATAAATATGTATTTGCTTATTTATAATCATTTAAGTTTAATTCATAATCATACCCACATATGGAATTAATACAAATTAAATGCTTATCTAAAATTTTGTTCAAACCTCCTATGGTATAGCCATGAAGTAATTCAATTTTTTGATTATCAAATTCAAAGAATAGGAAATTGTTTAATGACAATAATGTGTCATTAAGACCTGTCTTATTACTCTTCAAATCACAGAGCTGTTCATTGCTATCAAAACAATCCTCCAAAGTGTTATCTATACCCTGCTTTGTTTAAATTAAAAAAAAATGATCGTAAGAGTTTATTTATTTAATACAATTAAAAGTTCTCTACTATTTATATATTTCAGAAAAGAAATCTTAATTAAATCATTATTTTAACATCAGAACAGATATCTTTGAAATGTATCTATGATTTGACAATAGTAATAATGAGATACAAATATTAATTATTGTGTGAAAATTGTCAACATTTGCAAGTTAATGTACTTATGATTGATTGATTGATTGATTGATTGATTGTATGTTGCTTTACGTCCAGTTCGATAATTTTTCTCACATAAAGACGTCACCAAATACCGGTGAAGGGTTTCAAATTTAGACCTTTACTCGGCACTTAGGGCCATTGAGCAGTGAGGGTTCTTTATTGTGCCAACGCCTACCGTGACACGGGGTCTCGGTTTTTAAGGTCTCATCCGAAGGACCCGCAACTTTCACTTCAAAGTGCCGAGAGCTTGGCGAAGGAACAGTTGCTACCTATTTTCGTCGACTTAGGTCAGTTGCGGCCGTGATTCAAACACACGACCTTCCGATCACGGAGCGAGTGCTCTTCCTTCTGAGCCACCATATGCATGACGGTCTTAAGGCATTTATGAAGCTTACCTACAATCGAAGTAATCAGAGAGTATTTTACATTTGATTCATTAAAGGTGCCTGGACACAGTTTCATTGTTTGTATTTAAAATTTCTATGGTTATTCAAAAATATAACAGTTAAATGAATTGAATTTACATAAATATTCTTAGAATTCAATGGCAACGACATTCTTTTTAACATCATATCAAACACCTGTTTTTGTAAACAAGGCATGAGCTCTGTTTTTGTTAATGTTTACATTTCATAGGGTGTGTTCAATTTGTTAAACACTGTACATATCACTGAGCACGGACTGACAATACTGATGATTTGGTTTTGCTTTCTCCCATTACTACTCTGAATTTTCTCTATTATAGCTTTAATAATTTTACTTAATACAAATTCAACAAAATTTCTACTTACCTTAAGTATTAATGATAAAGTTTACTTTGTGATAGTTCAAGGATGTGTCAATAAAACGCGTCCCGAAATTAGTATGATCAATAATTTCGATATAAGAAGTTTCTAAACACGCTTTAATTATATTTTCGTGTGAAATGCTATAGCAACGTATAAGTCATGATATTATACAGAAAATTCGAGAAAATATTAACTTCAAATCTGTGTTCAAGCCCCTATAACTCTTGGAAACTTATGATCAAATTTCATAAAGGCAGTAGATTGATAAACATGTATATGTAGGTTTTGTGTTCATGAAACACACTAATCCGAAATATTTAAATGAAAAAAAAAATCTTTGAAGAGCTGAAAAAGGGAGTGCCAAAGACTGGAGTCAAATGCTAATTATGATGAAAACGACATTCATGTATTAGATAACAATAGGTATTGACGAACCATAATTAAACTAAACCGGGGCAATTTACACATTCTATATTTTGATCCAATTGTTCGCAGTATAAGAGATTTAATGTATATTCCATTTTAACGTCAACTTTAAGCCTTTTAATGACGTTAAACTTTGACATTATAAAATCGGCTACAAATCTGTAAGCGACCATTATCAAAAGTTGTAAACAAAATTTTGCATACTAATACTTCTACCTATTTTGAATTTTGCCTTAAAATTCCATTTAGTTCTATTTCATACTATTTAAACATTGAGTTAAATGCAACGTTAGGTCGCGTTTAACACCGCACGGTGACAATGTTACCGACGTCAGTTTATCCATTAACCTTTTTAATCTCCCATGTATATGTACGTTTTATTGCACGTAGCCTCTCAATTTGTGGTCGAGCGTCTAGTTTTTTTTAATTATTACATCATTCTTTTTTATTTCTGTAAATAAGCTTCATAAAGTAAAACTTCTCTACGTTAGATGACTTATTACAAAATACACGATTTATTTGATTGTAAATCCTACCCTTTCAGTAATAAAGAAGAAGGTACGGTTTGGGCTTTATTGTTCCCTAAAAATTTAATATTCTTAAAAAGTTATGAAATTGGCTTAATTATGAGTTGATGAGATGAATGTGAGAAATTATGAAAGAATATGATATTAAGGAAAACCCTTGTGGAAATATGACATCATTAATGTGTTACATTTTTAGGTTTTGAACATAAAAAGTCTCAAAATGACTCATTTCAGGGGTTATTTACCTTAAGAATATAATGTCCACAGTCGTTGCCCACTTTAATTTTTGGATATGTTGTGTAAAGTCCATTTGAGAAAAACGATTTGTACCTTCTTACTGCATGGAATTTCAATGATTCAAAAGGCATGAGTTTTATTCTCTTTCATCTCTTTCATATTTAAGAAAAATGCAGGGCAAAATTTTATTGAAACCGTACCTTGTTCTTTGTATAGGGCTTGCACGGAATTTAAACTAAATTTACTAAAAATACGTGTTTGTCCATGACAGTTTCATCAAAATAATACCTTAGCTTTCAGAAAAAAATATTCAAACTTTAATTTTTTTTTTTTTTTATTTTTTTTTTTTTTTTTATTTTTTTTTTTTTTTGATACAGCGAACTATATATTCTATACACAACATTTTATAAATTCAATTCTAAAAACATCTACTCATTAAAGAAGCACTTATCCTTTTGGTAAAGCACAATGCATTTTTGCTAAAGATAATCCCTGTACATGTAATTCAGAAATATTCTGAAACAATTTTAGGGAAGAGTAGGAAAGGAAAATTAAAAATGTTTTACAGTTCTCATTCACTATTTCTCATAATTCATCACTGAATTTAGCATGCATAAACATACGAGGGCTTCATGCTCATTTTACTCCAACATTCTCCAACAAGTATTTAATACTAACTTGGATATTTTAGGAATGACTCTAATTCTTGGCCAAATTATTCGAGTATAACCTGGTTTGGGTCAGTTTACGCTTTATAATCCGCGAAGCGGATAATAAAACAGCGTAAACTGACCCAAACCAGGTCAAATTATTCGAGTATAACCTGGTTTGGGTCAGTTTACGCTTTATAATCCGCGATGCGGATAATAAAACAGCGTAAACTGACCCAAACCAGGTTATACTCGAATAATTTGGCCAAGAATTTGAGTCGTTCCTTATAATTTAATTTTAAAATCATTAAATAACTATGGGTGATAAATTTCGTTGCTTTTTATTAGTTCAAATTTGCCGCTCAATAATACAACCGTAGTATCGGAAGTACCGGAAATGATGGGAAGCGAGGGGAGGTAAAAACTGATACATATACCTAGCAGCCTTGTTGTTTGTTTACATGTGGTAAGATCGAATTATTGTTTGGTACATTTATTAAATCTGGAATTTTCCATGAATCCCGAGGACTGGAAATGAGAGGATTGTATGGATACAGATGATTCAGCTGGTTGTCAGGGGGGTGTATCCCCATATCAAACCAGGTTATACAAAAATAATTTGTGTTCTTTTTAGGATATTAACCAATCAGAGGCTAGAATACAAACAAAATTAAATTATTTAAGCTTAATTACGCATTTACATTATTCTCTGTAAAATCATCTGACTCTTTTGTAAGGATGATCAGCATCTATATGTATTTATAACTCGTGAGTTATTTTCAATCCAATTTTAGGTTGTATGGTTTCAATCGATTTCTCAAAAGCCTCGTTTTAAGTTACCGTGAAATGATTCTTCCAATCTCCTACCATGCCTGATTAAAAAGAAGTGTTCCGGGTTATTCAATACATTGATAAAATTCGTCATTCTCAAAATTCTAATGATGTCAAAAATACATGAAGTGTTTCAGATGTTTAAGAAATAAACAACGTTATTCAGTGAACATGGCGTTATGAATAGCAATTGCTCTCCTGACATATTACATGATGCACGTTAGCGCATCATGGAAAATATGCCAGCAGAGATATTGCTATTCATAATGCCATGTTCACTAAATAATCGTTGTTTATTACTTATATTTGCATTCTGTGATGTTTTCAAGAATATCAGAGGAAATCCTGGCCTACATAAGGATACGGCTGCTTGTCTCCAGTACAGAAAAAAAAACATGACAATAAAATGAGTAGACCTGATAAATCAACCCTTTCTCAAAAAATTACAAATAATATATATGGTATTTGCTTCTCAACCATAGTTATCTGGATACACACCGCATCGTCTTCAAATTCTCGTAATTTGTTTTGATGCAGTTGTGACGTCATCGAAACCCTCTGAGATAAATTAACAATTTAACAGTATTATGAAAAAGAGAATGCTTTTATATTGATTTTAAGAATGTTTTACTATGTTTTTTAAGTTCTTAAAATTCATTTTATGAGCTGAAATCGCTCTTAGAATAGATGTCCTATCACAGAAATTTCGTTTCATTTCATTTGAACATAAAACACCCTAGCATGAAGAGTTATCGTTCTTTGCAAAATATGAGTGAATATGAACAAAAAATAAAGATATAGCAGTTCTGAAAAAAAAGTTGTAATACTAGTAAGTTGTGATCACATCTTGTAAAAAGTTTTATTATACAATTAAATACATTACCGTAATTTATTTTTTAAAGAGATAAATCAGCAATTTTAATCATTTTGAATCTCTTTTTTTCCAGAGAATATTATTAAAAACTAATATTCATTCCTTTTCAGAACATTTGGAATATATACTTCTGAACTCGTTTTATTATTGTACTAGCTTGTACTGTGCAAGTGTGAGAAACGAAATTGCACTCAAAGCAGACCAAGTTGCGTCTTTAATCCTATAAACGCAACTATTGAGTGTAGGTTTATAGTGGGAGGAAACACAGAAAATGCAAAAATATTTCCTTGTACTGCACAAATTGACAAATATTACCTTTTTAAAAGTAGAAAACAGGAAATTAAAGGATCCGGAAAATATCTAACCTTTTCTGTAGAAAACATGTGTATTTTCCAAGGCTGATAAAATTTTCACTCTCTCTGGGATATGCAAATTTTTATATGCTGACATGACATCGAAATCGCATTTCCTTGCTATATCCTCAATTAACTCTGGTGAAGACTCGAGACCAAGAAAATCCGAAATTCTTCCAACACTTTCCTTGAGATCCTGTAATTTATATTAGAAATATTGTAATTCAGATTACTGTTGTATAAAGAATAAAGATATATGTATAGTTATAAGAGACTTTTCAAAAGATTATTTTACTCTTTTCATTTCTTCAAAAGATATCTCTAGAAGTGGATAATTGGGATTTTCTTTCTTAAATGTTATCCATTCTTTTATCCAATTAACCCAGCTCCCACATGGAACTGCAATATATAAATAGTTACACTTAAAAGTATCTTTGTATTAGTATTTTGACATGTATGGAGAACGTGCATCGTAATCTCAAAACAATAAAAGATGCATAAAATCTTTTTAAAATTATAACTATAATTGAACTCTGAATAAATCTGTAAACAGAACTACGTAAAAAAAAACATTGAGAATGTCTTTTTGTAAAACTTTAAATTTTGTTTGAATTATAGTTTTACAGAAAATGCTGTTACCGTTTCCACTGACAAAATGTCTCAGAGAAGCTCATGTCCTGGGTGTTTAGCTTTAACTTTTTAAGAAAATTAAAGTACGACACAGCAACATTTTTCGGATTCCGATATACATGGATGATTTTGCAACGCGTCTGTATAAATTGTTTTGGCAAATGCCTTGGATAGAAATGTGAGGTAAAGACACCAGTTTTGCTTTGGACGAGTTTCAGCTCTTCCTGTGGGGTGTAATCAAAGATTGGTACCATGGCGTCAACGAATTCTGAACGTCCACTCTTTAGCATGTTACAGATCTCATAAGTCCAATGTGTTCCTTATAGAAAGAAAATACATAAAATTGTTTTTACTCAAATTTGCTCATAAACTTCAATGAAATTTCGAAATATTTTGAAGAAAAGGGTATCTTAACTGTACCTCTGCTAACGTAGAGCAACAAGAATTCGATAAGCTACCATGAATGCCATGTCAGTCCCTCCCATCCGTATCCATAGAACCGTATTTATTTTTAACGATTTTTTTTTGGAATAAGCTTAAGTGTTCTCTTTTCTGCAAGTTATAAATGACAGTATATTTTGGGAGATACTGATTCACTTTAATGCACATATTTGACATATGCATTACCTGTGATAACACCTTCCCAAATATACTATGAATTTTTACCTCTTGATTTTGACCTTGAAATTTAACCTTTCTTTCAAAAAAATTTAACATTACTTTAAATTGGTCATAAAATTTGAATTTGAAAAGATATGGATTTCACATTACATATGTACATTACCTGTGACAAGCCTTTTCCAAATCTACTATGGTTTTTGGCCCTGTGATCTTGGCCTTGAAGTTTGACCTACTTTTCAATTTTTTCTTTGCTTATAACTTTTGATTGAGAATGGATAGGGCTTTCTTATTAGACGTGTGCATAACCTGTTACAAGGTTTTTCCGAGCATGCTATGATTTCTGAGGTCTTGAACTTGACCTTCATGTTTGACCTAATTTTCAAAAAAATTACTTTGGTGATTACTTTTGAATGTCATAAGAAAGGTTGTTCATATTTGACAAGTCCATTATCTTTGTCAAAATTTTTCCGAGTGTGCTGTGATATTGACCATATGACCTTGACCTTCAAGTCTGACCTAATTTTTAAACATTTTTTCAGTGTTGTCAATTTTTGATATGGCATTCATATTTGACACGTGCATTACCTGTGACAAGCATTTCCAAATTAACTATATTTTTTAACCCAAAGACCTTGAAAGATGACCCAATTATCAAAAATTTAAATATTGCTGAAAAATTTTGATTGAGAGAAGATATGTAAGAGTCAACGTATTTCAGCTATGAATTTCTTATGTACCCTGTCAAATTTTTGTTTATACGATAAATATTTCAGGTACACACTGGGCATACGAGAAGAAAAGACCTTCCTTTGGATACCAACAAGTTTGACCTACTTCTGAAAAACTTTAACCTTGGCCATAACTTTTCAACAGTTGGTGTTAGGGCTTTCATATTTCACATGTGGTTTTCTTGTGAGAAGGCCTTTCCTTGGGCACCATTAATGATTTGCATTTGAGAAAGTTTAACCTTCGCTATAAGGTGCTATACGGGGACATCAGTGTTTTACGAACACATCTTGTTTTCATTTCATATATGAATGATGCTTCTTCATCATTAAATAAAGAGGGTACAAGCTTACGAATGAAATTAGTTTTCTTATTCCCTAGGCTACTGAATAAATTCTTGTTTTCATGCCGCATGCCAACATTATCTAACTACCTGGTAAACAGAAGTGTTATTATATTAAAGTTTCATCAAAAACTAGATGATAGCTTTCAAAGTAATCAGATTATAATTTCATGTTTTACCATGCGAAATGCATATTCTATATCCAACATTTATTTATTTCCAATTTAAAAGATCTTTTCATGAAGAAATAGTCCTCAAATAAGAACAAGAAAGTATGTTTAACAATATTTTACATTTCTCATTAATCAATCTCAAAATTCAATCCAGCAGAATAAAAATTAAGTACAGAGAAATTAATCGAAGGTGTTATGCTTTTTCTACAACCTGCAAGTACGTGTATTTAATGTCATTAAGGACCCTTTATATACCAAACGAAAAATGTTTTTGGACATTGAGAAAATTATAGTGTGTAAAGGTGTAAATCATAAGCATATCTCTTTCATTTTCAAACATATGGGACCTTGCATTTGTCCACAGGAAAAATGTTCAAAGATAATGAGGTACTTATGAAAAGAAATCACTGTTGTTTACAAAGTAGAAGTAAGCAAAATACCTGCATATAAAGTGTTCAATCTGTCATGAATGCTTGATTTGATCACAAATGAAGTAATAAACTGTAAATTTCAATTTCTTTTATTGTAGATCAAAAGGCAGATTATTCTATCTGCATGAAAATACCACAAAATTAGAACTCTTAATCATGCAGTGTATAGAGGTCTCTTAAACGCGAAAAATACCATACGTACATTATACAATCTCATGCACTAATTTACAAATTTTTGTAAGCCAATAACAAAGTTTGTTAAGTTTTTTGAAAAGTTTATTAAACTACCGTGATCATATAGATTTTATAATGCTAGTTTCTGAAATCTCATCAGAATAGGCCAATACACTGGTTATAGCAAAAGTTTTAAAGATCCGTCCCAAATATTTCAGAAGAGCGTAAAACTAAAACCCCAAAAGTAAAAATTAAAGTGAGATCCAAAAAATTAAAGTCCAAAAAGTATTTCAAAAGAGTCAAAGAAAAGAGAATAGAAAAAGTGCCGTTTACCGACAAAACAGGGTATTTTGTGCTCAGAGGGTATTCATGGTCCCGGATATAAAAGTACTTTTCATTGGCTGACTTAACATTACCCTACCGCCTACGCTTAGTCCGTAGGCCTGTCCGTTGACCTATGAACCCCAACATGGCATCACCTTCCAATCCAGGTATACCTTCATTACCTCTGCACCACAGGAGTTCTAGCCCTAGGCTCTTTTACTTATCTGCTTCAAAGTTCCCAATTTTATTACTCTTAAGGAGGTTCGATCCTGAGCCTTTGAGCAGATTTTGGTCTGGACCTTTATTTCTAAAATTCTGCATCATTTTTAAGTTCTAACATTAAATCTGGATTCTACAATGCAAATTAAACTATATCCAATGAAAAAACCGCGATTAAATTCCATTCAATTAGGATTAAGCTGGGAACTATATTTTGTGGCGGAAGGTTTTTTAGAAGAAAAAGATCAATTTTTCCCTTTTGAAGAATATACAGTACTGTTAAGTTTAATTTCCTATTTTTCCATGCTGATTGCACACAGAGCTGTTTTTTGCAGTGAAATGTTTTATTCTGGTTCTGAAATATCTATTAAGTTATTTCTCATGAATTCTTTCATTACATTGTGACTAATATAGTAAATATATTCTGAAAGTCCAGGAAAAAATTGAGCCAATTTTAACATAAAATTAACACTTTTTTAGTAATATCTAAAAATTTACATCATAGACCCCCACTTTTGTTTTTCTTTTCTGAATATATAAGATAACTTTGATCAATCTGCTTAAATTCACCAAAAGTTTAAGACTTTAAAATAATTTTTTTGCTTGTTAAATTTTTAATGCCAGAAAAATCACATATTGTGAGTGCAGAAAGGTCAAATAATTGATTATGCGAAGCAATTTGCAATTTTTTCTTAGTCACAATTTCAATGTGTCTTTTTTTAAATAAACTAATAGTTTATTATTTGGATAAAAACATTGGAGGGAAAAACGTCGAAGAGGTGATTTTTGATTAAGACACAAATTTCAGTGCAAAAAGGTCATATTAAATGTACTGTAGCGCCAAAAGAAGCATATTGACCCCCATTTTTTGTTTTGATTTTTAATTAAGCTATGTGTGTAGAAACTAAAACTATACGTGACAAAAAAAGTTTAAGACTTTAAATATCAGGATCCAACCTCGTTAATCAAGAATCTTAATCGTAACTTTACATTTCCGTTCAAATTTTATTACTTAGTATCGATGGGCTTGATTGGTCTATTCTGATCAATTCCATTACAAAATGATTTACAAAATTATAGTTCATTGTACCAACAACAAAATCCAATTTGTTCTAACAAGATAATTATAGTTCGTGAACATAAAGTCCCTTTTCCATTTATAACGTCACTGTATGTGGTACACTAATAATGTACATGCTTGTTTAATAACCTTTTATTTTATTTTACTGTCACTACTAAGTTCACTATTAATAATTAAAATGATTATGATATGAATAGAGTCCAAGTTTAAAATGTTCAAATAAAATGTCCGTTCTAAACCCTAGAGGTTTACATTCGTCCCAACACAATAATAAATTTCCCCGTGGAAATTTCTCCGTTAAATCCTGAACATAATTTTAAACTTAATCACAGTTTATTTCGTTCACAAGTTAGGAATTAGTCCAACGAAACTGTTCACTTTTTATTAAACAAAATCCTCAGTCTTTGAAAAAAATTTAGTCACCATTTATTAATTGTTAATTGCACATATTACGATAATCGAACAGCACAGGAGGTTCGCGGACATCTTCTTCTTGTTCCCGATGTTAAGTCCAATATATAAGGTTACATTGATTATATGGGTCCAATATGTGTCCAGTATATGTTTACGTCACTATCTACGCGTTGATCTATGTTTTACTATGGTGCACTACTCTTCGCCAATATTGTTCGCTTTGGAATCAATGTTCTCATTCCACACTTAGGTATAGATCAAAATTAGTTATATTTCACAACCCATGTAAGTAACTTAGTTCACCGTGTTACTTTTCAAGTTCACGCCACGGATACAGTCCTGGTGATTTAGTAGATGACGCAGTGCAATTATCACCACTCCAGGCGGTGTTATCGCCCTTCAAATTAGAAACCATCAGTGTATCCCGTACATTCTAACAATCATGTCTTATTCAGTTTTTGTTCTCTTTCATTAAAATTTGTAATTAACATACGTATTGATAATTCCGTACAAAAATGCAACATAAATCAGTTATATCATTAGTCTCCAACGTTTTCTTCGTCTGTGGGCATCTCCTAATGACTGCTAACACCTGTCGTATTCCTCATTTCTACGACTTAAACACAGTACTATCCATTTACAATCGCATCCTCGCAGCGAATTCAACTCAGGATTAGTACAAACACTTATGACGGACCCATTAACACTGGGTCAGGCATAATTACCGCCCTTGGTATCAGACCAAAGTCATATTTAAAAATAAATGCCTCAAATGTAATCCACGACAAATCCCAATGTATGGAAGATTAGTGTAGCACTTTTGTCAAAATTTGGATCAAACTTCCAAACAAATCTAGTCAATTTTGAGATTCCATTATAGAATGTGACAACAAATCTGACGTGAACTTCATCACCATTTTCCCTTGCCTGTCCATTTAAATAAATTTCAGTGTAATTTTTTTCATTGTCAAAACACTAATTAAAAGCGAACAATACTCACTACTTATGTACATATTCTTTAAGCAAATGTATCCATCTATGATTAAAACATAAACTTTGTAATTATAGTTCATGAACATAAAGTCCCTTTTCCATTTATAAAGTCACTGTATGTGGTACACTAATAATGTACATGTTTGTTTAATAACCTTTTATTTTATTTTACTGTCACTACTAAGTTCACTATTAATAACTAAAATGATTATGATATGAATATAGTCCAAGTTTAAAATGTTCGAATAAAATGTCCGTTCTAAACCCTAGAGGTTTACATTTTTCACATCGAAATGATGCTATTTACATTATTTTCTGTATACTTTTGTAAGGTTCATCAACTTCTAAATCTATTTACAACTCATGAGTTATTTTCAATCCTAGTATAGGTAATATGGTTTCCATCGACTTATCAAAAGCCTCGTTTTCAGCCACCGTGAAATGGTTCTTCCAATCTCCAACCCCACCTGATAAGAACATATTTTGTATTGAATATCTATCGACTTCGGATCAGTACATTAATAAAGTCCGTAAATCTAAAAAAATTTGATTGATAACAAAAAACAATTAAACTGTTTATTTCCTTATACGTCACAAAATGACAAAAATTACTTTACTTAAAGAAGAAAACAATCAAAGAAATATATCCAACCTTTTCTGTAGAAAATATGCGTATTTTCAAGGGATGATATATTTTTCATTCTTTCTGGAACATGCGAGTTTTTATGTGCAGACATGACATCAAAATCACATTTCCTTGCTATATCCTCAACTAACTTTGGTGAAGAATCGAGACCAAGAAAATTTGAAATTCTTTCAACACTTTCTTTCAGATTCTGTAATTTAGATTAGAGATTTTTTTGAATCGAGATTGCTTCGGTTGTATAAAGGATACAAATAGATATAGTCATGAAATTCTTTTCAAATAGCAATTTTACGTTTTTCATTTCTTCATATGATATCTCCAGAAGTGGATAGTTTGGATTTTCTCTCTTAAATGTCGTCCATTCTTCAATCCATTTAACCCAGCTCCCACAATGAACTGAAGTGAACAGATAAACGCCATGTTAATATTATGTAAATAAAACAAACTAATACAAGTGTCATTCAAAAAATACGTAGAATTTTGTAACTATTCTATTTTAACGTCATATGATAACCAAATTCGGTAGACATGTTTTAACAATAAATCTTAATGAATTGGTTTCAAAAATTCAATATATCATGATAAATTTCAAAATTATTTGAAATTTAAAACTTGGGCCACGGAGCACGTCAAAATTTAATAATTTTTTAACACTACATTATATACACAATACAGATGTCATATCTCAGTAAAATAATGCTAAAAAATTTTTAAAGTTGATTAGTTAAGTTTCAGTCGCAGAAGACAGGTAGTCTTCATTGAAAAAAGCAGAGAAAAAAAGATGACATCACAGAGCAGCGAGAACCAGACATAATTTTGCGTTGCACTCGGGAAATCTCTAAAATACACACTTAATTGCTTGGGGAAGCAGGAGATTATCAAAAGTGAGCACTGCACTTGTCTTTATATGGAAATGGTAAAAGAAGATTAGGAGTGAAGAAGACTCTGAATCGGAAGAACGGCCTGAGAAGAAAAGGGATTACTAATATCAAACAAATCTGGTCAAAAGAGATAGTAACGTCATGGAAATTGACGCAGGCACGTTAAGGCTTTTCAGAGAATATCGCAGTGTACTCTGTGCCTTCACTTCTCTGAACTACAAATGTATGACGTCATAATTGAAAATGACGTCAAGTCACTGCAAACTTGAGCTGTTATGATGGGGAGAGTGTCATAAACTTTACACCTTATTGTAATCTGCATATAAAGTGTCAGAAAGCTACTGTAAAATAAACGTGTTTTAATCTTTTTTTTTTAAATCTTATATACCTGAACATTTTAGATAACTTTGCTTTATTACTCTTGTTTAAAGTTTAAAGTTTAATATACGTTGAGTGGAAAATACCCTGTAATTTGTCGGTAAGTTGAATTTATTGTGAAATATTTTGTACAAGAATAAAGTGTCAGAAAGCTACTGTAAAATAAAAGTGTTTTAATCTTTTTTTTTTAAATCTTATATACCTGAACATTTTAGATAACTTTGCTTTATTACTCTTGTTTAAAGTTTAAAGTTTAATATACGTTGAGTGGAAAATACCCTGTAATTTGTCGGTAAGTTGAATTTATTGTGAAATATTTTGTACAAGAGTAAGAGTATAACTTTTCCCAAGCACATTTCGGGTTCACAAGGAAGCGAAGAGTTTATTTATGTGAGAAAAAGTTAATAATAATTGTGTTAATCAGCTGCGCCGAAGCGATTTATGTGAAACACTTCAAAAAAGTAGAAATGACCGTCACGTAATCAACGAGGTCATGTGATATCGTAACAAATACGTTTATATATAGCCTAGAGAACTTTCTATATAAATTGACCTTACTTAAGTACATAACTTACAAATAAAAATCAACATCGACCTTGCAATGTAGCGTTCTGTTTTGAACGCATTTCAAGCTTCGGAAAGCGGAAGGGCGCTACACTTATTTGGAACTTGTTAAAGAGTTACACGGTAAAAATAAATAAACAAATTACTAACGTTGCCAAGCAAAATATCAAGTCTTATAGAAACATTCTAATGAATAGAAGATGCACCAAAGACTGTGTGAGATGTAATGGGGACTTATTTTTGAGAAGCAGTCATGACCATATGTTTTGAGGTTACACTGTCAAGAGTGGTGACAAAAGATGTTGATTTCAAATTAAATTATAGTTTTTCTTTTGATCAAATAGAATGAATTTGAACTTCGACAAAAAGTTGTTTTTACATATCTTAATGTGTTGGTGACGAATTTCTAAAAAGTAATATGACAAAGAGCGACATTGTGTACGTATTATTTGAATGACCGTCGTATATTCTTAACGTAAGACTAAAAGATGCATTTATCAATTATCATTTGATAATTGTAACTTTAAAGAAATCTATTAATAGAATTATTTCAATAGAGGAAGCATATCAATGAGAACTCTCAAGATTCTGTTAAAAACAGCTTACATATCAGTCATTCTACGATAAATGAACCAATACAGGGTATAAAACATGAAAAAAAAATTGTTTCAAATAGCAAAATGAACATCATAATTCTCTAAAGACATATCAGTGAACTTGAAAAAAAAGAATTGTCCACAAATCTGGTATCGTTAACTTTTTACAACAATTTTAATATACCATTGATTTTAAGGTAATGTTACGAAAGTTAATGCTTGAACAAGTCTTATCATTTTTAAATAAAGCTGAATTTGACCAATTTCTCGTTTCTGAAGTTCAGTATAGAACGCTTAAGTATGATTCATGAAGTTTCGCATGAATCCGAAATTAAGTTTAAATTTCGTGAAAAATATCGTTACGGAAGTTAATCGTTACGGAAGTTAATTCCCAGCAATAAAAATTCTCGGCAAAGTTAAAATTAAAGTTTGTTTTAGGATATCAAACAAAAGCATAAAACATTTCGCTCCCAAAATAATAAAAATCTTTATACTTTTAATGCAAAAACTTTCCTGAATTACCGGTACGGAAGTTAAATTTTTAAGAGACACAACTGTTTTTGTCTAATTCATTTTGCTATGTCGAAAAAGTAATCGACTAAAATAGCTGACTCGCAACTAGAATCGATGATATTAGGTTCCATGGTCACTTTCAGATAAGTTTCAGTTCTTTTTGAAATCTGCATTCTGGAATTCAAAACAAAATCTTTACGGAAGATAATCGATTTTTAGCGACATGCTATAATTTCGCATGAAAAAAGATCCATGCATTTCTTTGCGAGAAGTGGTTTGATTTCTTTTTATATAGGATAAAAAAACTTTCTTTAACATTCATTACAATCTATTCGGAACGCTTTTACAGCTGAAAATTTCGTCTTGAAATTTGTAAATAAATGAAGCGACTTTAAGATTTGCAGTGGAATACGTTTTTCAACATTACACTATGTTCATATCAAAACTGTAACTGCATATTTACAAAACCATGTGTGTATTTTAAGGCTTAGAGTTGAAATCGATCTTTAAATTTATAGTTTTTAGATATTACAACTGTAACTTTGTAAGCGACATAAAAAATTCTTAATTGGTCATGTTTTTGTAGAATGACTGATATACAATATTGTTTTACACATTCATATATATAGTGTTGCAAAAAATGTTCATTACCGTTTCCGCTGACAAAATGTCTCAGAAATTCAGAGAAGCTCATGTCCTGGATATCAACATAGTTTAGCTTTTTTATGAAGTTAAAGAATGACACAGCAACATCTTTTGGATTCCGATATACATGGATTATTTTGCATCGCGTCTTCATTAATTGTTTTGGCATATGGCGTGGATAGAAATGTGATGTATAGACACCAATTTTGCTCTGGGCGAATTTCAACATTTCCTTTGGACTGTAATCAAAGATCGGTATCAAGGTGTCAATGAATTCTGTACGTCCACTCTTAAGCATGTTACAAATCTCAAAAGTCCAATGTGTCCCTTATTTGGAAAGAAAAAGACAAAAATTCATTAACTCATACTTTAAATGAATTTTCGAAATCTTTCAAGGAAAGAGATCTCTTTACGTCTACCAACAAAGAACAAAGAGAAGTTGATATGCTTCTATGAGTGTCATTCCCTCCATCCAATCCCAAGAATCAAAGAATTTTTTTAAAGAAATTTAAGGAATAAGTGTTTTCTGGGACAGAAAAGAATTTGAAATGAGAAAGTATTTGGGCAGATACAAATTTATTTAAGAATTGTAAGTTAGTGAGATTTATTTATGATAGTAAAATCTACTTCTTTAAAAATTTGAAGAGAGAGAAGCCTTTGGTTATCTTATGATTAATTTGACCACACAGCATAAATAATGAAGTCAGAAAGTGTGTGTTTGTTTTTATTATTCAATATCTTAATTGAAAGTTTTACAGATCTTTTTAGTGCTTTATTTCCTATAAGCTTTTTGAAATTTTGTGCCTTAGACCTATCATTTAGACCTTATTTTTCGGATAATAACGCAGATAAAGCCATATTAGTAAAAGCCAATCAGATTTCAGCGCAAATGCAAAAGCAAGAATTGTCATATATATCACATTGTATTGTCTCATAATATAAGACTACATTTTAATTTTCAACGAATTTCAGAATCTACCTGAAAATTCAGAAAAATACAGCCATCGAATTCATTTTGTATTCATTTTTATGATATCATGATGCAGGGACTCATTATATTTACCAATATTCTAAATTTTATCTTAATTGTTTTGTTGAAATCTAAAAACGTAATAGTCCTTTACAACTTCATCCAATCTAATTTCAAGCACATTTGAGATTTTTTTTTCAAAATTTCACGAATATATCTTGTTATAATATCTCATAATATATACCGATGTATTAAATATACATGTAATACTTAAAGTATTTCAAAGAAAAAAGACGAAAAATTGCCGGAGTAGAAATAAGAAAAAAAAGTTCAAAGCATGCATTCTTGAACATCGTTTAGGGAACATAAATATATATAGAAAGTAGATAACGTCTCGATTTGCTAACCTGACTTTGGGTACGAAACTACGCATATTTCGTCATCTCTAAAATTGAGTTCATTAAGACCAGCCAGGAACGCTGGAACATTTACATTCTTTTGAGCTCCTAAATTGTTTGGGAAATAATACCCATCGTGCTCCATCACCTTTTCATATGGTTCCCCTTTCTCATTCAACAGAGCCTTCATTACTTTAAAAAAAGCTCTGAAATAGAAATTTCTTAGAATATGTTTAACTTCCGTAATCTGTACACCAGTAATCCGGGTACTTTACCTTCCGATCGTAACGAATTAACATTTATAACTTCCAAATATAAAAGTATGCTTCATTGGTTCGGACGATTAACATGGGAACACAAGTGTCCAAATTGATGAGGCTCAACCGTATACATTTGCTTAATATTTACAAACACAAATAAAATAATATCATATATTAGCACTAGTACTTTTTTAATATCATTTTTATACGGATGATTTTTTATTTCATCATTGAAGAAAGAGAGTGCAAACTTTAGAATATTAAGGACAATTCCTTGTCTTATTCCTTATTGAATTAATTCTTGTTTTCATGCCACAATATATACAGGTAAATGTCTTATATATCTAACGTGATTTGAATTTACATGGCGAAATATTGATTCGAAAGTGCAAAATTTAGGACTTAATAATTATTTATTGTAAAACAATTAAAAACAATTCTTCTTATTATAATTTTAACATGTTTATTACATTTCACAATTGATCAATATAAAAAATCAAATTATAGAAATATATACATACCTAAACAACAACAACAAAATTGGGCTTGATACTTATTTGCTCTCTCACCCCTCCAAATTTTGTGTCATTATCTGTACCTTTCATGTTCTATTTTTGTCTATCACTTTTCTATATGCATGGTCATACAGTCTGTTTCAACAAAAAGTAATCTCAGCCTTCTATATTGAGTCAGAGAGTGGCCTTATCGGATAAAACGTTAATAATGATGTAAAATTGCTTTAACCTTTTGGTTTTCATACTAATATCTACCTCTAGTAATAGCTTACTTCTACATTAAGGCTTGTACAGCAGGTATAAACCCCATACAAATGCTGTGGTTGGTTGCCATCGACTAATGGATTGCCTTGATTTTGTGTACTGCACTAAAATGGAGTATGGATCTAAGGCTTTCTCGTCGATCGTCTCTGAAATATTTATATTATGAAATGTCCATGTAAATATTGTATTTTTTAAAAGGATATTGTAGTGTGAAAAAATTCATTTCAAACATTATCTCTCATTATGTAGAAGAAACTGAAGAGAGAGAGAAACTTCTGTCGCAGAAAGATTAAAAAAAATCAAGATTACAAGTTTTAAGTTCCGTGTTTTCCTTCTAGTTTGTAAGACATTATTTCCGGTTAACATTTTTAGATATAAATTTTGTGTAAAGACGAATAATGACCCTCATAGAATAATGACCGGGGAGTCATTTTTCAGCGACAAAAAAATTACCTCCAAGCCGTATATTCTTTTTGTAGAAAAAGTGCCCTAGGGGTCATTTTTTTTTTATATATGTGTATCCTATAAAAAAAAGACCCCTTTTGAAAGATGACCCTTTTTCCAACAGAGTGATACAAAATTTATAACAAGTGATTGATGCCAAGGTTTGAACCTCAATGTTCATTCCTTATTCCCTTTTTGACCAACACTGGACGAACGCGCAATTAAAATGCAATAAAACAGCATTACATTAACATACATATCTCTATTTATTATGCCTATTGTGTTCTCAGCACATATTGAAAATCGTAAAATGGTTACTATTGGTTATAACTCTTATAGTAACCTCCTTTAATGACTGTCTTCCATTTGTTTGATATTTGGATATTTGACTGATTATAGATATTCATAGCTAAATAACAGACAAGAGGGATCTTCTGGCTTTTCAATGGTAAACATGTCTCCCAGAGTATTCAGCATGATTTTAGTACGATCAACTTTTAAAAAAAAAGTGAAGGAAGAAAAGAATGACATAAGTTTTCGAAAATCAATACGGAAAGTGGAAAGTTATACTATATATATATATATATATATATATATATATATATATATATATATATATATATATATATATATATATATATATATATATATATATATATATATATATATATAATGACAAAAAATCGTGCAAATGAGGTAGAATGTATCGCAAATGACATAATATCTCGTGCGAACGACATACTGTGGATATATTTCCTAACGAAAAAAAAGGTGAAGATAACGAACAGTGATGATTTTCAAATATCCACAAACAATACAATTCTGTTAAAAGGGCATAAAAAGGACCCTCGAAAATTGCAGAGATGGGATCAGGTGCCTAGAAAGAGTAAGCATCCCCTTTAGACCCGTCACACCCGCCGTGAGCCTTGTGAAATAAATCAGGTATACGGGACATTCTGTTCTCGAATTTAGTCGAATTCAATTACATTGATTCTGACCACATACAATAAACAATAAACCTTTACATGTGTTTTAATTCTGAATAATGCAATGTGGTGTTACAAATACAAGTAAAGGCCTTGTGTTCTCTATTATGGGTGTCTGTTGTGGGACACCTTCTGTGATGATATAATTTAGGCATGCGTTATGCTAGTGGAATTGAAAATAGTCATTATATTTTATAAACATTTCTGAGGAAAATTGCCTTCAACATTTTAACTGTCTATAGCTGAGCTTTATTATACCATGAAAATATATGAAATATATGAGTATTGCTTTTTACGGTTTTAATTGCAATGTATGTTCATGAAAATCATTCTATAAAGCCTATATCTGTAATGCAGGAGCTGATTCATACATATATTAACCCTCCATTCTTTACAAAAGACGATGATTTATTGGTGGGACTTATCGTTTAAAATAGATTGCGGATTTTCAATCGTGCCTACATATAACGTCTACGGTCACGTTTCTGCTTATGATTTGTGTAAAGAAGGAAAAGAAATGGAAACATATTACCGCATGAGGCAAATTTAAATGCACGCTAGTTCCACTGATTTTCTGCATTAATGACAGATAACTGGATTTACTACAGAAATGAACCATATTTCCCGCATATCTGAAATTCTATACGTAGCCCTATGTATTAAGATAGGGTCTCCAAAAGCTGTGAGATTCAGGGGGGAAATATTGGACTTGAGTGAAATAATTGAGAAAGGCATAGAGAAACATAAACATACCAGATATTTTACAATGATGGTGAGTGGAAGCTTTAGGGAGGGATTCAGAATTTATTCATCTGACTTAGATGTAATGATATGGCCATTAAACAACACGGTGATATGTGACATGTTCCAGGACACGTTTAATTATTCACCCACAGATACACTCATTTTCATGGATACCTCTGAAACCCCAGCTGGATTCACAAGATTACAACTACTAAGGCCGACCTGTAATGCATCTAATTTTAATGCCCTGTTTAAAGGTAGCGTTGGGTCATATATTTCAAGTTCACGTTTCAGAGTTTACCTTTTTCACTCCTTGCGTGAACTATGCCCACCACTTGAAAAGGAAAACCTACATGGACCGTGCCATGATTTTATTTTTCTGAATAATGAATGTGACTATGCAATTTGTGTCCATTTAATTCATTGGCCCAAGGTCGCTTGGCAGTGTATTAACAGATGTTCGAACAAGGCATGGCCAACACGATGTGTAATACAATCAATTCTTAGTTCAGGATGTCACCTTGTCCCCATCGGAAGCAAACAAGGCTGTGATGATTTAGAAAGGAGAATTTCCTTCTCATTGGCAGAACGTAAACTTGTGTATTCTATAAACCATGTCCAGTTTCTTTGCTACGGTTTGTTAAAAAAAGTTCTCAAAGAAATCATTTGTGACGAATTATTGTGTTCATATTTTATGAAAACCATTTTATTTTGGGCGATACAGGAAGATTCTTCAATGACCTGGGATCCAGCCTCTTTGCTTTCCAAATTTTGGATATGCTATAAATTTTTAATGCACGCTGTTTATACTGGATGTCTACCAAATTTCTTTATACCAGAAAACAATATGTTTATAGCTAAAGTATCTGGACCCCAAAAGGCATCATTGCTTGAAAAACTAGAACACTTCTATTATTTGGGAGTCTCCTTTCTCCTACGCAGTCCTTCTCTCAGAAATATTCTTTTCCCGGCATTTTTGAATCCGTTTCTTGCGGTTCCAATAGGTAAAATTCACGTCGAATCAGAGAAGAGACTAGATTTAACTTTACCCGTTGAAATTGAACGTACGAAAGTGTTGTTGATATTGAACAATTGTGAAATATTCATAAGTCTTAAGATAATTGACAGGTTGTTGTGTAGTCATTTTAATGTTTTTCTTCAGAAAGCCCTTACAGATTCTCTGGTGTTAGCAGCCATGTCACTGCATAACGATTGCTCATTTGTCACTAATTACAATGATAGGTCAATAATTCATATTCTTGAATTCGTTTCAAAAATAGGTTGTGTGTCGGACATATTATATCTAGTGTTATATTTGTATGCTACCGGTAGGTATAACAGAGCATTACGGGTTCTAGTATTGGCAAAAGAAAGATTGTTACAGCCCCATGTCATCATTTACGGAAGGTACATAAACGAGCAGAAATACAGAAAATTTCATTGGCGGTAAATGTTTTTCAACAAAGATGAGAAAATCATGGGTACTACTATGTCTAATTGATTCAGGCGTTTTCTACATGGATGAATTAAAGTTAGAACAGCTCACATGAACGGGATATATGTTCTCTCCTTACCCCATTTAGTACTGATGCACATGTTGTTCGTATTGTGTTACTACAGAATAGGTAATAGGTTCCAGTATCTTCGGTCTCTAACAGACCTACACACGCTATTGCTCTACGATGATGGGATGAATGTACCCGTACATCTTTGAGACATATCCTGGCAGATACTAGGGATTTGTTAGCATGTTGTAGGGGACTTACACGGAGCATTACAGTCTAATCAAAATTCACTTAGACAAGAACCATACCACAAAATGCAGAAGGCTTCCGAGACTAGGATAGACTTGATTCTCGAGGAATTGAATTCATAGATTCCTATCAAAACTCTCAGTACTGATTTGTTTTAAAAAAAAATTATCACTTATCATGAAGCAAATTTGACATCCGATGTCCAAAAATAAGTCAGTGCTAAAATGCAAAAAATAATTAAGTCTGATGCATCATGGACTTCTCATATATATAAAATCAAAAGGTAAAATTTAGAACATTATAGAAAGTATAAAATTTCTTGATATTTTAGAAATTTGACATTCGCACCATTTACAACCAAAAAAGGTCCAAAAATATATACCATTCCAGGCATCGATTTTTTTTTTTTTTTTTTTTTTGTTTTTTTTTTTTTTTGGTATCATCTTTCCTTAATTAACTTTTTGCTTGTTAATTTAAATAAAACAAATAAATTATCTATTAAATAATGTTAATAAAATTCATTGCACGTGTGTGTACTTTGGAACTTTCTAAAATATGTCGAGCAGCATGTTTGAGAAAATTCGAACGAAATGTAGTCCCAAAATGAGTGCGGAATATTTTGAAAATTTGGGCACTTGAATTTGAAAAAGCATCCAAAAATACATCTCTTCATGGTATCAGAAAAACTTCGACAAACCTCTGCATACCTCTGATTCTACACACAAGTACTCTGAAGTTGATGTAAAAAGAATGCTGGGGTTCCTCATTGACAATATTTATGTAGTCTTCGGAGACCAGGTCTTCCAACAAACTGTTGGTTGCCACATCTGTTTCATAGTTGGATGTTTTACGGACTATAGACGATAAGAGCCAACTAAATTGTATAACAAAGGCGATGACGAGCTTTTCCATCGTTAATTTTCCGTATTTATGTATTAATATCCCGCTATCATCTGCATATTGTGTTTACATCTCCCAAATTATTCGATGCTCAAGAGCATGCTCCGAGTACGATCAATTTTTAAACCGAAGCAGGCTACTGACAGATAAGTTGATATTACAGGGATTTCAACAACCTCGTTTTAAGTCAGCATTTCGTAAGTTTTATGGTCGTTATAATAACCTTTTTAGCAAATATAACCTACAGTGTATCATTGGATCGCATTTTGGCTAGCTTGTTTCATTCCAATTGTACATGCAAGGCCTTTGTTTATGTACTGAATTTGACTGCGGAATGTTCCGTCCACCTATCAATACATAGGGCTCACGGCGGATGTGACCGGTCAGCAGGGGATGCTTACTCGTTCTAGGAACCTGATCCTACCTCTGAAATTTCCATGGCTCCGTATTTTATGCTCTATTCACAGATTTGTATTGTCTATAGATTTTTTTGAGATCGATCACTGTTCGTTATCTTCATTTTTTCAAATGAGCTTTTGCGGAGGGCAAAGCAAAACTTGTTCATTCATTTATTTCTTGATAATTTAAGTAATTTAAGCTTGTCACGTCCTAATACATTCAGAAACAGAGTCAGAGACAAAGAAATTCAAAACATAAACTCAGTTTACATGTCTGTGAAAAATGGGTTGTTTTCCGTGGCATACCGATTTTTTTTTTTTCAAAGGCTGTGAATTAAGAATGTTCAGATGCCTCATGGTTATTAAACATGCATTCAGTCGTAACATGGCCCAAATGAGTGAGTGCAAGGGATCATAGTTCCAATCTCATTCTGTTTGAGTTATATTTTAACTATGATTACATTCGTGCCGTTTTCACGAATTAATTAGAATAATTTAGTTTTCGTCATTGAATAAAACAATAAATAGAAAATATTAGCACATGAAAATGATTTTATAACAGTAAAGAATTTCCTCAGTTACACAGTCAAAACCAGTATCTGTTCCTTGTAAAGAGGTGAGTGCTGAAGGATTGTACTGTACATATACAGGAGATCTGAAAGCATAAGGAATGCAAATGCATTCAGATTTTAAAGAATACTTGACTGAGGCAAACAACTCAAACACATACAACACCATGTAGAAATAAAGAATAACTTTAAGCCAGAGAGTATTCACGCTCGTTTTGGCAATGTAACTAGCTTAATATACAAAAATGCTTGTTACACAAAAATAAGCTTTATCTATATTATTCTTATTCAATATTTAGAAAATAGTACTTTCTGGAAGAAAATACAACAATACCATTCAAATCACTTCTGCTATTTATAAACATAATTAAATTATTACAAAAATAAATTCATTAAAAAATGAAAAAAAATAATACAAAAAAGTCAAAACAGGTTCCACAGTATGCTTAAATAAATTAACTTGAACTTTCAATATTGATATTCCATTACAATTACAATTGAATCTTAATTTTACGTTTTATATATTTAACTATTTTCTAACTTTATTAAATATAATTCATTTAAGCGTTAAATCGAATCAAGTCTTTATATATTTATCAAGATTGACAGATTGACAGCAATAATTGACCTTCATTGAAATCAAAGACTTTTACCTGTTGAAATTTGACCTATCACTTAGTGACCCATGATCTCTATAGGAACCTCATTTCTACAAAGTTTCTTTCTACTTGTGAAGTAAAAATGATATTATCCTAAATACAAATGAAGTGAGGACATTAAATTGCTACTATGTATTAATTATGAACATGTTGACCTTGACATTTGATCAATGAAAGTTACTCAAATGTTCATGATTGTTTTCCATAAACCATCCTCTGCAATCCAAATTCAAGTAATGAATTAAACAATACTTGAATAATTGAGTCGGACACATATAAATGTTGAGAGGATTTGAACAATATTGGCTTTTGGACCTAGACTTTCCATTTTTTTTTTTATATACCAAAATCTTTAGAAGCCTTAACTTTATAGAAAATGGTTTGTTGGTTCAACTTGGTTGGTAAATTGCTTTGCGCCCTTTCGGGAATTTTCACTCATGTCTTAACGATGAAAGGTTGCAAATTTTAACCATTACCTGGTACTTACGGCTATAGAGCAATAAGTCTCTTTTTGAGGCATCCTCCACTGCGACAATGGACCTCAGTTTCTCCAATCTTATTTTAAGAACCGCTCTTCACGTGTCGCAGTGGGAATCAAACCCGCGACGTAGGAATCAACTCCTTAATCCAGGACCCGAGAGCAAATAGAGACCTTCTTTATAGCCATTGGTCTGCGCCATGCCATATCATTTCGGTCATAAAGAAAATGACCTCTTACGTCATTTTTTTTTCATTGTAAGATTAATTTACTTAGTACTGTCCTTGAGCTAAGTTTTAAATGACTGCCCGCAGAACGTATACGGTGACAGAGAATTATTATCACAGAGGTCCAGGCAGAAAGATGTGATCGTCCTACGAAAATTCAAGATGGCAGCGATAGTTACCTTTTGATTTACTGTGATAAACAAAAATATGACGTCAATTGCCTGTGAAAACTAGCTGAATAATCATATCACATGAATATGTTGATTGATGGATACTGTTGAAACATTACAAGCACTGTATATATTATGTTGTGCACGTCGAGACTCATGTTTCATGAAGATTTTACTTCACATTTTTACAATATCAAATACTGATTCATAAAAATTCCTTCTTTCAAATTTTTACATCATCAAATATTAAGGACCCTCTCTACACCAGTGCAAAATGTTTTTTGGACATTGAGAAAAATATATTGTATAAAAGTGTTAATATTGAGCCTATTTATTTATTTTTCACTGCATGGTACGTGGCATTTACCCCCAGGAAAAATGCTCAAACACAACCCAGTATCAGTGAATAGAAATCACAGTTAATTACTTCCGTAGAGAAAATACATGTAAGTAACACGTTCATTTAATTTATCTTGGCCTTTTAAAATGTTAAAAATTCTTGTATTGATTACAAATTGAGTAATATACTGTAAATTTCTATTTTTTTTTTTTAAATAAGATCTAAGAGCAGATCACTCTAACTGCAGAAAAATACCATAGCATCAGAACTCTTTAGTGTTCAGTGTAGAGGGGTTCTTAAATAAAAATATAAAACGTCCTTATTGCTCAATAATATCTAGTAATATATTCTTCTACATAAAATTCTTAAATTATTTCTGAATCTTCTTAAAATTTTGAAGATTTGTCTCATTATGAGGGAGTTTTCTTGTACCTGGTCCTTTTTTTTTCTTATCAAAGTATTGAATCTCAATAAACGGAACTTAAGACAATGCATTAATCTTTGACCTCAGAATGAATCTGCGACATAAAATCGATTCATTAAAATTGGATACATATGAAAGCAGATTGCTATCAACTCAACAAAAGGAGAATTTTCAATTTTAGTATTTATACGAAGTCCAACATAGAAATACTTATATTACAAATTTAGGATTATATCAAATACTCTTTTTATCTGTTTTTGTTCCAAACTTTTACATTTGTAAAATAAGTTCACGAAAGTTTTTTTTTTTTTTTCCATAGAATAATCGATTTAATGGAATTTGGAAGCAACAAGCTTACCCAGTACATGCATTCTGATATAAATAAAAGAAGCTCTTCATGCCTGAATTACCTATTTGATAGTTGGTTTTTCCCTATTAATATTCTGTTTATTTTAGATGAAAATTTTGAGAATGTATTGCATGGACAATGATTTAATATTTTAGCTCAACTGAGCTAGGGATTTTCTAATCAAACTTTGTCCTTTTGTCTAGTTGTAGCCGAGGCTTCTTTATCCATCGCCTGTAAAATTCTCAAATATTTAGGTTTTTCGTCAGAACCATTAGTCTCCAGTTTCAACCAAACTTGACATAAAACATACTTCGGTGAAGGAAATCCCAGATTATTCAAATGAAGTTCAAGGCCCTTTCAATTTATCGTACTTAACGAATTATGGTTTTATGGTTATAATGAATTAAAATTTCTCATCCCTGACACTTCAGAATTAACGTGCAGTATTGAAATAACTTTTTTTGTCAAATCATTATCATTGAACCATGCTAGCGTAGGGCCGCAATAGAACGTCAAGAGTTTTCATAGGATTACATAGATAAAAAAAAAATCTCTAGAAAGATCTTCTCAACAACGAAAAAGCTTCTATAAGTCATACTAACATTTATACATGTAGAAGATTCCTCGTGTAGTATCACATTTACAAACAAAATTAACAAAGAAAAATTCTACATATACACTAGTATTGTACTTTATACAGAGATATTTTCACCTCCGTGTTAATATTATCGCCTCATTAGGAAGAGGGCGAATTTAAAACGGTGTGAAAAGACAGCCTTATATCTTAACACAATTGTGTCTGGGCGAATATAAAGGTAGGCAAAGTTTTTATACTGTGAAAGGGAAAAAATAACATTGTCTACAGTTTATATATTATATCAACATGCAAACGTTTTTGTGGTTTGTTTGGAATTTTAACATACAAAAAAAAACTGCGTAAAGATACATGTACATAAATATTTATTTTTGAAAGTTTGATAACTCGCAATTTTGCTGCATATGAATTAAACCACGTTTCTATAGACATCCTTTCCTACTCAATGCCTTTTTAAATCTTAGAATATGAATCTCATAGTTGTTCAGAAAAGTAGATTAAATCAGTTGCTTGTCTTCATTTCACGTTTCTACATTTTCAAAAATCGTAAATAAAATTACTATGTATTTAAAACTAGGAGTATGTCAAATTTTTATTTTGCATATTCCAAATCGCAGCTCTGTTAAGGCTGCATAAAGGGGGCGGGGCCTAATTTATACGGGAAAAGTTTACTGTGACATCACACAAATATAGCAATTCCTCACAATAACAGAAAATGAAATAATTTGCGAATCTAAACTGCACAAGAGTAATGAACTACATCAAAACTTACCACTGCATTCATTTTTGTCGCTAGTTAAATCCCACACAGCAAGATATAAACAAGTCACTGATCGCAATGCACTTGTCGACATGCGTCATCATGGTAAAGTTTGACGCATTTTATGTGCAGTGAGAGGCGGATCAAGTAATTTTTTCACAGTGAAAAATGCATTTTATTATTAAACAGAATATTATTTGCAAATATTAGGTAGACCATTAATACAAATCTGAAACGTTTGTTTAGTGCCATTATTTGAAAAATATCGAGAGAATGTATTCAATTAATTCTACCGTGTTTTTGTCTACAGGGTGTGCATGTTTCACGCTGAGGTGCCTCATTAAATCGCCTTTTCGCAAGGGCATACACTTAATAGATCTTGACCATTTTTTGAATACACATAACGGAAGTATTCCTTAACTTGAAAAGTGCTGCTGCTTTCCTGAAATCGATAGCATGATTTAATTAATACATAAAATACTTGGTAAAGGTCACACATTTTTCAACATTAGCCAGATAACTTGAAATTTAAACTAATAAAATGCGAATTATATTTAAAGCAGCAGCACTTTCCATAAACTACAAGTTATGTAGAAACAAACTATTACTTTAATTTTTAATTTTAACTAGGTTATGCCCTTGCGATATTGAAATTTGTTTGTGACCTACATACAGTACACATTACATGCATTTATCACGTGACTATCATATAACGTGACCAAACCAAATTCAGTACAGAGCGGCGTATACAATGTTATTTCAAAGAATGTTAAAGTCATAAGATAATATACCGTATATACTCGCCTATAAGTCGGATTTTTGGGAGTTAAACTATGGTCCAAAACTCTATGTCCGACTTATAGGCGAGTTATAAAAAGATTGGTATTTTAGAAGGTAAATACCTCTAATATAAGTTTCAAAAATAAAACCGACTTACAGGCGGACCGACTTATAGGCGAGTATATACGGTAGTACCTTTACAAAAATAAATTCAGTTTAAAAAGGTATGTATTTACGCACGTTTATATTCTGTTGATTTCTTTGAAGTACGCCTTAACTGTGCTGCGATATAAGGACATCTAAACGTTATCTCGATGTTCACAAAGTTCTGTTGAGATACAGTTATATTCTTTTTAGATATATTGAAGCATACTTTGAGTTTAAATAGCAACTCAGCTACGTTAAGGAAGGCCTGAGTTCGCATTTGTGAAGCACCGTATGGGAAGTTTTTAATATGACGTCTTTAAAAATTTAACAAGCGAGAAAAATCAATTTAACCACATGATGATGCGTAAATAGCAACTTGCATTCATTTATTTTACCAATTATTTATAAAAACATGTAAAATCACAACATTTGATAAAAATACTGTCGAGTAATTTGAAGCAAATCTTGTGTATAAATGACGTCACTAGCCTTTACTTGACGCAGTACAAGTGATCCAGAGGAGTTGATCCATTGGTTTAATAATTACAAAAATGCTTAAATAAATATAAAACCATCGCCAATGTTTAAATCTCATCAAGATTAAAAGGAAATAATTTAATTAAAACAATTACGTAGATTATCAACTAATCTACCAAGCTGCACAACAACAGCCCATACGAAAAAAATATATACTATTAGAATTCAATCGGAGTATTCAGTTGACGGTTCGTTGACGATCAATTGACCGTCAATTGACCATTATGTGAAATTTTTCCATGCAAATGAGGGAGCGTACAAGTCAACTGAATATAGTTGACCACTATTGAATGCTCCTCTATTTTCTTTATAGCTGACCATTAGTTGAATACTCCTCTATTTTCTTTGTAATTGACCACTAGTTGAATACTCCTCTATTTTCTTTGCAGTTGACCACTGTTGAACGCTCCTCTATTTTCTTTGTAGTTGACCAATGTTATAACTCCATTAGTCAGTGCATGTTGCATTTTTTAAAAAAAAATGGAGGGAGTTTTGAAAACCTAAGGCAAGCAGTACATGTGTGCTTGGAAAAGCTGCCATGTCTCTGAGTAGGAAAAGTCAAACAATGGGACTACTAAAATGATGTACATCTATATACATGTATAAATGCATAAAAATAAAATGAACTGGCACACTCTCTCAAGTTGCTATGCCTCCTTTATTTTCTGTGCTGAAAAAGTAGACTTAGTCTAAAGCAATGGCATATTTTTACCAACAACACAACAAGAAACACAACAAAGCACTTGATGCACGACAAGTTATCGGAATTCTTTTAATATTTTAACAAGTACACAATAGTAGGGACCTATCCTGGCTACAGTATTATGTCTTTCTAATATCTTTTAGAATAAAGTATAAAGAAAGAAATATCTTTAAACTTTATACTTACATAGGATTGCACAAGCTGAATCATTTATGAAAACACTTTTTTCAATTCAAAATTCTCCACTTTCTAACAAAACACACCCTGGCATACGTTACAATGGCGGTTACTTGATTAATGGATTTTCAAACCCGATCTATAATAACGTCATTTCAAACCCAACACGTGATCGGGAGGTCGTGAATTCGAATCTCGGCCGCGACTGACCTAAGTCGATAAAAAATAGGTAGCAATTGTTCCTTCGCCGTGCGCTCGGCACTTTGAAGTGAAAGTTGCGGGTTGTGACGGTACATATTGTCGTTTGTACATATTGTCGTCGGCGACAATATGTACCTACCCTCACTGCACATATTGTCGTCCATCGGTACATATTGTCGCCGGCTGAAAAGTTACACATGTACATATTGTCGCTGGCGACATTATGTGCCTCACCCTCACTGTACATATTGTCGCCCCACATATATTGTTGTTTAAAGATTTCTTTTGTTGTTTTTTGGTAGTTTTGTGAATGTAACGGGTGTGTGTATCACACTGACGTATCACGTATGCTATTTCATGCAGCGTGATTGTGACGGTACATTTTGTCGCCGTGTTCATATTGTCGCCGGCGACAATGTGTACCTACCTCACTGAGCATATTATCGTCCATCAGAACATGTCGCATGACAATGCACGGCAATGGTCCATATAAATATGACTAATCATTGCTTTGTTGTTTTTGAGAAGATAATTTTTAAACAATTTTCCCATATATTCCCATGTAAAACTGTGATGGCTAATTGCGATCCTACCCTAGGCCCGGTTTCATATGAAGATACTTCAATCTGCACCACCTGAAGATGCTTCCATAAAAACATCACGAATCACTGGCCTCTTGCTGTTCCTCAGTGGTGGATCCAGAAATTTCAGAACGGAAGGGGGGGGGGGCTTTTCAGAATTTTTTTTTTTTTTTTTTTTTTTTTTGGACAAACAAAAAAAAAGTCATTTGTATGTAAAGGTGTGTTACTGTAAGTTATATGTTAAATTGTTTGTTTGTTTGTTGTTTAACGTCCCTCTCGAGAATTTTTCACTCATATGGAGACGCCACCACTTGTCGGTGGAGAGCTGCAAATTTTGAGATATGCTCGGCACTTAGGGCCATTGAACAGTGAGGGATATCGGTTTATACGGTCTCATCCGAAGGATCAGTCTCCATGCCCCACAGTGGGATTCGAACCCGCGACGAAAGGATCAACTCCTTATTCCGCGACTCTAGAACAGATACCCTACCACTTCGCCACGCAGGCGACATATATGTTAAGTAAATTATTTAATTATGAAATTTTACCTGTTGACTAAATTGAGAGTATATACAAGTTCAACAATCAGAATTTACCAAAGCAAAATAAAAAAAAAATGAAACCTCCGGGAGGGGGGAGGGGGGGGGGTGGTACATCTGTCTGGTTTTTGAGAAGATTTTTTAAAGATTTTCTATATATATTCCTATGTAAAACTTTGATCACCCATTGTGGCCCACCTTACCCCTGGAGTCATGATTTGAACAAAAATGATTTTATTTTTGTTTGTTGTTATAATGTCCATCTCGAGACCTTTTCATTCGTATGTAGACGTCACTTCTTGCCGGTGGAGGGCTGCAAATTTACACCTATGCTTGGCACTCAGGGTCATTGAGCAGTGAGGGATTTTTTTCGTGTCAGCACCTCAAAATTCAATATACGCTATATAATGATGTTTTCACATACACTGTAAGTATCTTCTCTTCTTACCCAGTAGTTCTTGAAAAAAGATTTTGAAGATGTTTTCTAAATATTCTATGAAAAACTTATGATCACCTATTGTAGCCACACCCTTCCCCCGAGGGACATGATCTGAATAAAACTGAATCTACACTTCATAATGAAGCTTTCACATAAGTTTCAACTTTTCTTACACAGTGGTTCTTGAGAAGATATTTAAAAGATGTCACTAAATTTTCAAGTTTGATTGAAATTGACCCAGTAGTTCTTGAGAAGAAGCTAAAATTGTGAACAGCTAACAGACAGAGGGACGGTCAGATAAAATCTGATCAGAAAAGTTCACTTTAACTTCCAGTTCAGGTGATCTAAAAACGTCAACACCAACACCAATTATATCGGCACATGAATGTATATAAAAATAGGCGAAAAATAATTTCCAAATAATCATTATTACTGAGCGAAAAACTAATACATGTATTCAATCTCCAAGTATACGTATATTACAAGAAAAAAAGAATAGGCTGATTTATCAGATATCTCAAGAATTACGTTATCTTGACATATTATAGTGATGTACATCAATCCAGGACACAATTTTCTGACCAAAAAATTTTCTCCCTACGGTACTGCGAGTAATGCTGTCTGTCTCCCTCCGTACGTGCGTGTGTGTATGTCAACCGCTCTTTCCTTTCTCAAGTAAATATTCGTTAAAACAATATATCGACGACAATATATGCCGACATTGACTGTACATATTGTCGCCGACGACAATATGTGCTGGTGCTTGACTGTACATTTTGTCGCCCATTATGCAGGAGGAAAATAAGGCTCCTCTCGGTACATATTGTCGCCGGCGACAATATGTACCGATGGACGACAATATGTGCAGTGAGGGTAGGTACATATTGTCGCCGACGACAATATGTACAAAACGACAATATGTACCGTCACACGGGTCCATTGGATGAGACCTTAAAAACCGAGGCCCCGTGTCACGGCAGACGTTGGCACGATAAAGATCCCTCACTGCTCAATGGACCCGAGTAAAGGTCAAAATTTAAAGCCCTTCACCGGTATATGGTGACGTCTCTATATGAGTGAAAAATTCTCGAATGGGGCGTAAAACAACGTACAATCAATCAATCAAACCCAACATAAATAGAGTCAGAGAGATTTTCTATCACTGAGTGGTCAACTATAGTCAACTCTGCAAGATCTCACAAAGTCGGAGTGTTCAACAATGGACAACTCTTTTCTCGCATGAAATTTTCAAAGTATTAACATTCAACTAACGGTCAACTCTGTGAAAAGCGGTCACTTGACGGTCAACTGACCATTTTATGTAAAAAAAAAAAAAAAGAAAACAAAAAAAAAAACGTTGACAGCTTTTCAGAAAAGCATTCAACTCCTAGTGGTCAATTGTTTTCGAGCATTCAGTTGACGACTAGTTGACTGCTAGTTGACGACTAGTTGACAGTCAACTAGACATTTTCGTATGGGAGAGGATGTAAAGACTATCGCTAACACAATAAGTGTATTCCTGATTAACCTCAATAGTGCAAGGGCATAGACTAGACTGTTTGAGATGTAATATAAAATATAAATTGTTTATATCATGTGTATTTCAAAAAGTGCTGCGAGCTGATTCAGGTCGGCATAACATTATTTTTATTCGTAACAGAATTTAAGCGAATTGGGACTTTTTAGCTATTATACGCATTTTCGGCAAAAATACGAGTATTTCCAAAACAGCTCAAACGGGAAGCCTATGTAAATCATTTTTAATATGTATCATTTGTTTCTCCAAAAACATGCGTATGCCCTTGCACTAGTGTCCATTTCTACATTCAGCTGAACAATTCCATTTTTATACCAGTCACGTGACACACAGCTGATATAACTGGTACTGAAAACAGCACAAACTTATCCATTATAGATATCTATTATTACATTTCCAAAATGTATACAGTTACTTTATTACAAAGATTTTTAAAAATAATACCTATTAAGAAGGTACTAAGATCGCATTTTCCATTTCCTTCCTCAACATAGCTGAGAAACAAAAAAAATATATAATAAAAACTTCATAAAATAAATATGGAATAAAGAATAAAATCAATAATGAAAGATAAGATCATAAACGTGATATATATAAATAGATATCTTACTACAGAAATGCATACCTCACGAAAATTCCGGTCTCAAAATCCTTCCTTTTCCCAGTGATTCTCTTTTCTTTATATACATATTGCGTACTATTAGATAGAATCATGAAAGTTTTACAATCATCAATTACCTTATATATTCTTATTTTTTTCTTTAGAAAATCCCATTTCTCCCTCCTGATAGGAATTTTATTTCCATAAGTAGCAGTAACACGTTCTAGGATGATATTATCTTCAAAGCTAACAATTATGATTATCTTAATACACGGAAGGAAAATGTTACCTCCATATAAGATTTATTTATTTCACGAATACTTTACCAACAAACATTTCTAAACATGCATTAATATAATTCCACATTACGATGGCAAAATATATGTGAAATATAAAGATAGCGAACAATCATGCTCAAAATCCTCATTAACAATACAAAGAACTGCGAACGATAGTATTGTTCTCCCGCCTACCTCCAAGTCAATTTTCAAAAGTCAACACATTTGAATGATTTTTCATATTTGTATAGATATTTATATGAATTTTCGAAAAAAACATTACTTATTTGGGAAAACAAAAAGAGATAACTCTATAATTTTGGTAAAACTTGTGTTTTTCACCATAGAAATCAACGAAAAATACTTTTAAAACATCACCACCCGTGAAACAAAAATTCCTTTTTACAGGTTATATGGATTGTTATTTCACATATTCATATCAAATCTTTTTGTGCTTCACGGGGGGAGATATGTTTACAGACAAAAACCAGTAAAACTAGTCATTTTATAACCTATTTCTAACGAGATAGCAAATTGAAAAAATGTATTTATCAATCTTATACTTTGAATTTTACATAATTTTAACATACCGAAAGATTTAAGGGTCATTTATCCATTTCCTTGCGTATTTGAAATTTCGGTAATGTTTTAAAGCCTGATTTCAATGGATAAAATTTTCTACCCTTCTTATGGAAAGAGTTGTAAAACAATGGAATAAACTTTTGACGCTGGTTTTAACATCATGAATCAATTAGTAATGAACTATTCTTTGTATTCAAAAAAGTTTTAATGACAAAAATGCCATTTATACTGAATTAGATGGGGATAAAATGTAGGCGGGAATTGATAGTTAGCTCGAGAAGTTGTTGAAAGCAGAGCAATCACAGACCTCTGAAAACTTCTGAGGTGGGATCGGAGGCCATAAAGGTGTTAACATCTCCTGTCGATCAGTCACGTCTAGCATGAATCGTTTGTCGTGATTGCGTAAACGGAAATAATAGCCGAACAAATTGTTATAAAAAAAACCCAGTTAACATTAGACCTTAGGACCGTTTGTAATTGCATAAAATATCATTTTATCGACCATGGTATTGCCAAAAAAATGTTTTCAAATGAGACTGTTGATACCCTTATAACATAACTGATTTGTATTTAGCCTGCTTTTGTTTAGAAATTCTCATAAGCAGAACATGTACATACGTTTGAATCAACTGGGAAATAAATATGGTGATATAGGTATATTGCTTCATAAGTATGAAAGTTGACAATTGAGAAGTTGAAGTCGTTACGTGTATTATAAAGTTTGGTTGTTAGCTTGTTATTAGTGTATTTTTTAAATAAAGGAGATGTGTAAGACTGCGGTCTATTTTTTTTTTCTTTGAATAAATTTTATTGTACAGTTTTCAATTTCTGGTCTAGTGTTGTTGATTAAAATTCAATAAGAGCGCTTAAATATCCAAAATGTTTCTAAATTCAAAATACAGAAGTCGCGCGCGCGGCGCAGTGGTTAGAGCGTTTAATTTGTTCTAGAGTCATGGAGTAAGGAGTCGATCCTTATGTTTTCACTGGTATGAACTTTTGTTTACTTTTTCAATCATTCCAAATGTAGAAGTCTACAAAAAAGATTAAGTAATTATCCATCGTTTGCAAAAAAATGATGAAATAAAACTAAAATATCTATATAATATTTATGTTAATTTAAAGAAGACTGATTTTACGAAAGAAAAATATTGATTAGTCCTGCCAAACTCTAGGTAAGAAAAAATGCACTTATATATATGGCCTTAAATGCATAGGAAGATAAGACAATCTAAATCACAAAAGTAGGGCAGACCGATTTGATTTAACATCTATAGCGTATTGAATCAGTAGTGGATATAATAAATTCATTGCTATTTACCATGGCGGAAAGGAAAAACTTTCGTCCGAAAGTTGCTGTTTTCGGACTTGGACGAATTGGAAATATTCATTTACGTCATATAGTGCAAAGTTCTGCATTTGAAGTTGCATACTTGATTGACATTCCATCGATGCTTGAAAAAATTCGGAACTTGATTGACAACTATTGTTTAAAAGACACCGTCGTCTGTTCCCCAGAAGAAACCGATGAAATTCTTAGTAAACCTACGTGAGTATTATATTAAGGTGACAAATCTCGAAAAAAAAAATATCATTTTAATAAAATAATAGTAATAATAAATACTTGATATGAAAAAAAATTAAGGACGCAAACATTTAGGAACTTGCTATGCTCTGTTTTTTTTTCTTCATTTTATGAAATAGCTCTCAAATTCCTGTTTAAAACACCTATAGGTGACCCTATTCAAAGACATTATTTTTTGTATTATGATTAATTCAGGAAAAAATATATCAAAAATATAAGAATGACAAAGACAGATGATTATAAATAATCTGCAAGAAGGTTTGGTTTTTTTAAGGTCAAATATATCAAAAGAAGAAAACCGAGGAATAAATACCAATGTTATTCTATTGTAGGCTGGATGCAGTTGTGATATGCACTACTGTTCACGGAAGAGGAGATCTTATCATCAAGTCATTAAATTCTGGTAAATAATACAAGATATTTATGAAAATAAGGTAATTGTGGCAATTTTTTAAAAAAAAGTTTGTGTCATTAAGCTTAAAGTCATTTTAAGAGTGAACATCAAGTTCAATAAGTTAATGCAAAATACAATCTAAAATTAAGAAAAGTACGAGGTATGCTCAAAAGACACTCATTAATGGCATTCTCCATGACATATCTAAAATTGTATTTTCTTCCATTGATTGTTTCTTGTATTTTTGGAATAAGAAAATCTCAAAATGACTGAGATGAAGCGAATACAGAGGATGGCTATAAGCTCTGAAAACGTTCCTTTCGTCAAACTTCCCTTTGCATATTTCAAACATATCTGCAGCAGCGTTGTCAGACACAAAAAACTTAGTTCGAGGGCCCGTATTTTGACTTCCCTCAAAGAAAAGCTACTGAATTTTCCTCAATGCAATTTTAACCTAAAAACTTCCATTGATGGTCCTTTCTTTGGGTGAAGGCTGAAGAAATATCAGACCTCTTGACTTCAGGGAAAAAAACCTGTATATGACATCTTTGAAGATCTGCTCTCTTTGTAATAATAAGATGACAGCTTTCTCTCTGATTCCTCTTTTTATCATTGTTCTTCCTTTTATGCAATAAAAAGTGCATCCATGTTTTAACTACCATCACCCAAATTTATCATGCCTTCTTTGTAATAATTTCTAGTTTTTAATAGACTATTGAAACTTAAAACGAAGGTTTTCTCTTAGTCATCTGTAAGGAAATATTCCATCCATCATATATAAAAATATTTTAATATTCATATTTATCTTGTCAGAAACTCTACAAACTCTACAAACTGTGATGATGAAATGTCTAGTGTCTTACCAACGTCTTTCAAGATAAATCTGCCATTTACAAATATCATGTTGCTAACAGCATCGACAATTTTTGGTGTCCCAACATATTTTGATCGACCTGTCCAACAACGATCTTGTTACATTCCTTTTTTTTTTATTTTTGGATTTTTTTAATCTATCTGAACACTGTACAGCTTGAAAGGTTTATCTTTCCAGATATCAAAACCACATCTTTCATACTGGTTGGTCAGCGATTTTTTTTTAACGAAACGCGGTTTTTACTTATGCCTTCATTTTCATCTTCTTGTTAGAGACCGTTTTTAAACAGTTTTCAGCTCAGCGTAGAGACCATGCTTACTTCAAAAGTGAATTTCTTTGCGAAAACTGCAGAAAAACATGAGATTTTCCACTGACTATGAATTCTTAAATAGTACTTCTAGACCGTGAAAAAATAAAATTAAATGCTTCTACATTTAGTATTATATATCCTATGCATTATTTATTGAACGACCCTCGTAAAGCTTTACAGGACGCTAATCAATCAAGAAGCACAAAATCTGAAATTAGCCATTTAATTGAATGTCTTTTCAGGGAAGCATGTTTTTGCAGAGAAGCCGCTTGCTTTAACGGAGGAAGAAGTAGTTGACTGCTACAGAGCAGCCAAGACAAATAACAAGACCCTGCAATGCGGATTCGATAAGTAACGTGAACTTAATTATTGAACCATATTTTATAAGATTCATTATATAACAAACTAAGACTTAGTTCTACACAAAAAGTCAAATAATTTCGATTATATAAGAAGAAATTGTAATCATTAAGTAATTCATTACTATTTATTGTAGAAGGTTCGATGTTAGCATACAGAAATTATACGAAAAAATTCGTTGTGGTGACTTAGGCACTCTAAGAACAATTAAGCTGTCGGCTAGAGAACTACCGTCTACATGTACAAAGGAATACATTTTATCCTCAGGTGGTGCCTTTATTAAATCTCCAATACTGATTCGTAAATCGTGATATACATTAAGCTCCAAATAATTTCCAATTTCTCCTATTCGTATAAAATGGTCATTGTTATATTCATCCTGAAGTTGAAGTGATGCCATTTTCCTGCGCTGATACAATTACTAAGCTCAAAGGGTATTGTCAAAAGACAGTCATGAGTTGCATTGTAGTTCAATTAATATTTACGAATCCATGTCTAATCAAACGTAACTTTAACATATATGAAATAATTCTATTTACAGGTGGATTTCTAACCGACAGCGCAATTCACGAGTTCGATCTTTTAGTGTGGTTGGCAGGAGAGCGACCACAATCAGTGCTTGCCTTCGGTCATGCACACAATCCGATGATTAAAGAATGTGGTGATTTTGATAGTGTAAACGTAGTACTGAAGTTTCCAAGCGGATTATTGGCATTTATCGAAAACTTCAGAGGAGTCCCCTATGGTTATGATCAGAGATATGAGGTATAAAATGTGTTTATTGCCAAGTTCACCTTATTAAAGAAAATGAATGTAAAAATACCTCAAATTGAGTGGATCTATACCAAAACAACTGAGTATATATAAGCGAAAATTTAAAAAAATCTAAGTGTTTCAGCTTTAGTAATGTTTTCTATTCAATAAGGTTTTAGGTACCAAGGGATGTGCTGTCATCGAAAATCCAAAAGAATCACAGTTGTGCTTATGGGACGAGAAAGGAATGCATTCTGATCTGATGTGGCAGCAAGCTCTTACGCGGTTCACAGATGCCTACAGAAATGAAATTGAGCACTTTGCAGCAGTTATCAAAGGTCCGAAAACACCTCTATAAGAAAACTTTTTTTAATTTTGGGAAAACCATTCAAATTTTTAAATGTGTTTTTTTTGCAAATATGATTTCAAAGAAATGAATAGATTTCAATGATATGCATTGACTTTGTTAATAAATACCCGAAAATTATTTTTTTTTGTTCATTGTACAAATAACTTTGTTTTACATTCTAAATGTTTCTTTTTTTTTAAATTTCAGGAGAAACTGACTGTATTGTTAAAGGAGAGGAAGTGACGTATGTCAGTAGATTATGCGCGTCTGCCATGGAGTCTCTACAGCAAGGAAAAGTGATAAACCTTACATAGAAAACTATGATTAACAATATTTAACTTTAAGATTTATAATTCATGTCTACTATAACGGTGTCTCTTATTTTTACCAGATTTGGCTATTTGAGGATCGATAACAGAAACTTTTTTTCCAGATATCAGCAATTTATAAAGAAAGAATAAATAATATTTATATACATAAACTGAAAAATGTTTACCGGTCAGGAGTAAGTTTGGATATTTTGAAAGATTTTGTAGTAATGTCATAAATGTGTGCACAATTGTGTAACTATATGGATTTATATAGAAAAAGTTGCAAATTCGCATATTTGAACATTTAAGGAAATGTACAATTCCTTTTTTTCTTAGGAAATTTTTCCTGTCACTGCTATTGAAAATCAGACAAAACATTAAACATGTTTATAAATTCTTGCATAGAATCTTTTGTGCTATTTATCCTTTAGTATTCTTTGTAAAGGGGAAATACAACCTCTGCAAAGGTAGAAATCCTTTAAACATATGTATTCTAACTTTGAGTGATGATATAACTGAAAGTATATATTACAACCTACAGGAGGAAAGAAGCATTGAAGACCCTGTTCATTTAAAATGCCATAAACGATGTATATAATCCATTGATTATGCAAGTAGCAATATATGTCATGATTGAGATTCTGATCTACTATGTCTTTTTTACGTGTGTTGTAAATAACACGCATCAAGGAGTAAAAGATCAGATCGACGAATAATAATTTTTTTTCTTATATCCACCGTACCCCCCCCCCCCCCCCCAATGTAGGTTTTTGGATTTCTATTTGTAAATATTGGAAGGAGTTGGCCATATAAATTCAACAGATTGCAAATGCATTTTTACAGCTAAAAAGTCTCGATATTTACCAATAACATTTCTATGTTCTTACTATTTATTTCCTGTATAATAAATGGAGGATATCTAATTCTCGCCATTAGCTAGGGAATTTATTTCTATAAAGGAATGAGTGCAAAGCAAGAGTGTACATACTTTTAAAATATAAACTTATCTTGCGATTAAAATGAATTAAATTTCAAACTAAATCTAAGGTTAATTTTCTAAATTTTCTCTTATCTCAATTTCCTTTGCATTTCAAAATTTGTACTTTTAAGTGGAACAGTATTTCCCTTAATTTGAAAATGCAATTAATCATTCTTAAAATATTCACAAAAAAGAAAGAAAGAAAGAAAAACGTACCATTTCAATTTAAGAATTGATCAACCTCTTTAGCTGTAAGATACGTTTATAAGATTATAAACCATGAATCTTTTTCCCCCGAAAATAATTTTTCTACTTGAGTTTTTAATTAGTTGTCCTGATTGTAGGTTTGTATGGAAAAAATCCGTGTAAGTGATTATATTTCATACATGATTTTCTTCGTACATTTTCTGGTCTATCCGTTATGCTTATAATTAAAATGTTTCGGTCTATCCGCATTCTCATACCTTGGTACGTGATATCAAACGAACCAATGAGAAAGATTTTTACAAGTTATGAATATATATATATATATATATATATATATATATATATATATATATATATATATATATATATATATATATATATATATATATATATATATATATATATATATATATATATATATATATATCACTAAAAAACCAACAACACTGTATATCCTAAGTGTCGGATCTACTAAGTAGATACAAGGTCACGGATGGAAATTTATATAAAGCACTAAAAATGACCAACGACACGAACGATAATAATTGTCAAATTCTCGGGACGACCTGTCCCTTCCTCAGGACAAAGAAAAACGAATGGCAGAGGTCTTTAAGGAGCCCCCATTGGCTGCATACCTGCATACAGACGCCCGAGGAACCTAAAGGACATGGTAGTAAGAACCAGATTGGACAATCCATTACCTAACGGGGGCTTTAAAACTTGCTCTGACAGAAGATGTCTTCTCTGTAAGCACAGCTCTGACACAGACAGCTTTAACACCCAGTAACAGGCCGCAGCTACATAATACTAGGGGATTTGTCCTGTCAAACAGACAACTGCATTTATATCATCAGCTGCAAAGTTTGCTCCAAACAGTATGTTGGTGAAACAGGAGATCTCCGCAGGAGAGTCAATAATCACCGTTCTACCATTAGGACCAAAAAACTCAATGAACCCGTTTGGGAACATTTCAACCTTGAAGGTCACAAATGGGAGGACATGCATATGACAGTAGTGATTATTGGCCATAATACAAGATGGACAGACGCTCAGAGAAAAGGCAAGGAAAAGTTCTGGATGCACAGGCTAAAGTCATTCCGCCCTAATGGTATTAACAAACTTAATGACTTCACCAGGATGAACGTGAACTAGACCCAATCCCGGATTGTAACAAACAAGTTCATTCTCTCTATATAGTGTAAACTTTACCGTTAATTCGCATTAGCAATTCTGGAACAACCTACCCAAATATTTACAGCTTACATTTTTGTTTATTTCTTTTATCAGATTTCCAAATTTATAATATATCCAAATTCATATTTTAAAATTGCCCTTCCATATTATCTTTAATTTTTTTTTGTCATGTATAGTTACGCTATTTTGAGAGAATAAGACAATGTACGATTTACTGCTTGGTCGTGATTAAAAGTACTTGTTGCGTATACAAAACGGCTCATTTGTTGTGTCTATTAAACCTGTTAGTAAATAAATAAGTGATAATTGGATAATTGACAGCTAGTAAGGTACAATTTGTGGCTTTAGGACGCACAAAAATGTGGACAAGAAAGGTTTTAGGAAGACCTTTTTTCATATTTCCTGGACTTAGTCGAGAAATGAAAGGAGGCTCTTTCTTCTGCAAACGCGGGGGCTTTTTCTTCATTCAGAACGATCGTTTATGCCCGATCATGATTTTTTTCTGTACTATAAAATGTTTTAAGGACATACCTTTTTAAAACGGAAAAAAGCCCAACAAGTATTTTTAAAGTCGCACAGAATCTAGTACATGCTAGTAGGAATGTCGTGAACTTCTTAATGGCGTAAGGCGCCATTGAACACTGTTGAAGAAGTGGCATTTCTAGTACATGATATTCACTGGAACAGATAGAAGATATCCAGGGTTTGTTTAAATATAGTTTATTTAAATAATGAGAGAAGTTGAATTCATATTTATATATGTTCACGAAGTCCAACTTTAGTTATTCATTCTATTTACTCGTAAGTCCCGAGTTGTCAACGGCTTCGTCTTCGGTGTCCTCTCCTATTGTCGGCATATTTCTTGGTTATTTCTCTCTGCTAGAGGTTCATACATAAAAATTGGCCATCCATAACCAAAAGAATATCGTCGATGTCTAAATTTCCACCGACCTTATTGTGTAATGTATATTATTTAACGTCAAAATCTGTTTGATATAATTTTCTAACGATAAGCTTTACAACTTCTAATTGACCATTGACATCTATGACCTTTCAGTACAACGTGACGCCTATCTAATTTGTGGAGATTTTGACTTCGAGAACTATATCTTACGGGCGTTTTATCGCCTAATTATGACTTTTCTCAAAATTATTTCATACTTAAACGATAATTATATGTATCAAGAATATAATACTGTTTCATTTTGAAAAAAAATTTAGATACGTGATAAAAACTATTTTAACCTGTCACGTGACAAACAGCTTTGATGTCGCTTTGGCCGAACTCAGCAGAAACCCGATATATACAAATGCAAATAGCACGATTCCCATTGATAAAAACTAAAAATATTAACACTGTATTCATTTCAGTGCAATATTTCAGGTGTATTTTCTATGGACGTCCTTAACCTAGCTGCATATTTGAATAATGTGAATCTTGAAGTTTCTTACAAACAAAAAAACATAGCGGGTTCGAGTAAATGTTCTACCAAGCCTCTTTCTTTACTCCTTACTAAAATATTAACAGTCGTGAAGGAGAAACTTCAGGAGTACTGTGCTATATATTCGAGAAGTGGCGTAAATCAGATGTGGATACTTAAAAATTCCAAGGAACTTTTGGAAAATTTGAAATCACAAACTTTTACCAAAATCAACAACATAAAAACTTACGACTTTTCAACTTTATATACAACCATTCCTCACGATAAACTAAAGTCCAGGCTTTTTGATATCATTGACAGCTGTTTTTTTTTTATTCAATAAAAATGGAACTTGTAAATTAACTTACCTTGTTATTGGTCATTTGCAAAATTAATTTGTAAAAATACACTATGATTGTACACAAAAGTACTTTGAAGTTGATATTAAAAAGATGCTTGAGTTTCTTATTCGCAATATCTATGTGGTTCTTGGAGAGCAGGTCTTCCAACGATCTATTAGAAATTCCCATGGGTACTAACTGCGCTTCGATATTAGCTGACCTATTTTTGTATTCGTATGAAGCAGAATTTGTTCAAAATCTTGTACTTGAAAAGAAGAAAACACTTTTTGTGGCCTTCAACTCGACATTTAGATATATCGACAACGTATTCTCAATTAACAATGGTTATTTCCATTTGATATCCCAGTGATCTTGAAATAAAAGATACCACAGAGTCTGAAAAATCTGTTTCATATTTGAATATTTTACTTGAAAAAGACGTTAATGGTAATCTAACAACCAAGCTTTATGATAAACGTGATGACTTTAACTTTTCAATCTTCAACTTCCCTTACTTATGCAGCAATATACCTTCATCACATGCATATTAGGTTTATATCTCTCAATTGATTCGATACGCAAGAGCATGTTCTACGTATGAACAATTTCTTAAACGAGGGAAGTTATTGAAAAACAAGTTGATAAAACAAGAATATCAATAGTCTCGTTTAAAGTCGTCATTTCGTAAGTTCTATTGTCGATTCAATAACCTTGTCAGCAAATACAATTTATCATTAAGTAAAATGCTGACTGATGTTTTTCATACAAACTGTTAGACCATTATTTACACACTGAACTGTGGACGGATTTTTCCGTTATTACCCGATCATGACAAGGAGCACTCGGCGGGTTTGACCTTTTGGCAGGGGATCTCACTCCTCCATGGCACCTGATCCCACCTCCGATGTTGTAGAGGTCTGTGTTTGCTCTGCTCCAAAATTTGTATTGTTTAATGGACGTTTGAGCTTGAATACAGTTTGTTATCTCCATACATTTTTTTGTTGGGGATTGGCTTGGTTTGGAATTACCAATTTCCTCTCCGTGTTAATGTTTGTGTTAATCGGTGCTTACCAATGGTAGTGAGACTGTACGCAGAACTGTAAAGGTGGCATAAAAGGGACGGGGCCTAATTTACACGGAAAATATTTAATGTAACGTCATACAAAATATCCTCACAATACCAAGTATTGACATAATTTGCGATATCAAACTGTATAAGAGTAATGAACTATATCAAAATTTGCCACTGCATTCTATTTTCTCGCTACTTAAATCCCATTACTGTAGGTATAAACAAGTCACTGATCGCAATGCACTTAGCTTGTTGACATAACGTCATCGTGGTAAAATTTGGTGCATCTTATATGCATTGAGAGGCGGATCAAGTAAATTTTTTTTCACAGCGAAAGATGAATTTTATTTTTAAACAGAATCTTATTTACAGATATGATATTAGATAGATCATTAGTACCGATGTGAAACCACTGTTCATTGACATTATTTAATCATTATGCAGAGAATGTATTCAATTAATTTGACCGTGTTTTTATGTACATGGTTGGCACTTTTAAACTTAAGGTGCCTCATTAAATCACCTTTTCGCAAGGTTATACACTTAATAGATCTTGACCAATTTTTAATATGTTTAAAGGAAATATCCCTTAACTAAAGGAAATATCCCTTAACTTGAAAAGTCTTGCTGCTTTCCTGAAATCGAGAGCGAGCATTTCTTAATATAAAAATATAAAATACTTGGTTAAGGTCACACATATATTTCAACTTGAGGTCCATAAGTTGAAATTTAAATAAATGAAATGCAAATTCTATTTAAAGCAGCAGCACTTTTTAGAAACTGCAACATAATGTAGAAAAATTAACCAATAACAATTTTAATTTTATAAAAGTGTACGCCCCTGTGATATTGGAATTTGTTTACGGCCTCCTTGCAGTACACACTATATGGTTATCTCATGCCTGTCAAATAATGTTCAATACAGAGTGGGGTATACTGTGTTATTTCAACTAATATTAAAGTTACGTGATAATAAATAGTAGCTTTACAAAAATAAATTCAGTTTAGAATGGTATCTATTTGTGCAGGTCAATTTTCTGTTGATTTCCTCATAGTACGTATACACTTTAACAGTGCTGTGTATACTGCAATGGAGAAGCTTTAATGCTAGGACAGAAAATTCTAAGCACTCAGACCCCCTTTTACAGTACAAAATGTGAACTCTTCAGTAAGAAAGAAACTTACGTGGTATTCTCTAAAGGGAAGACAAATTCAGGATAAGTCAAAGACAAAGGAAAGAAAATGGCACTTCAAATCTGATATTTAAGCCTTAACTTTAGGCTACATTTTGTAATAGGTCCATTCCCAAAAATAATAAGCCATATCCTATGGTGTCTTAACTTGCTTTCATGTTACAACTATATCTAAGCATTTGGTTCAAGCATATATTCTTATATATGACAACATTCTATGTAAGCTTTGTTATATTTGATTGCCTTTTTGGTCAGAGTGGATCATTGCTTATTCATTATCCGTTCTTAATTAAACAAATTAATATCTTCTGTCAATATTAATGCATTCAGTTCCTCCTTGATAACAAAGAAATATTTGCTCATGTCTATATTTAAATCAACCTAATCTCCTTTATTTTTGTGACCAAGTTCAATTATTTATTAAGCATTAAATAAATTTTCCACATTTTTATTATCATTGCTTAATTTGACGCAAATAAAGGAAAATTCAAAATACATACATGTATGTCACACACAACCTGTTAAATAACAATTAAAACACACACATAACACAATCTGTACAATCAAAATAGCATAAAACGTACGTACATTTATCATTAAAAAAGCTTGATGTTAGCAAAATTAATTTTGTCTACCCCTTCGACCACAAAGTTTCTTCAGTTCTTGATTATATTTCATATCAGTGAAATAGTACATAAATGAATTCAGAATGCCGTCAAAGGTAATAATATCTGGGAGATATTCTTCCATCACGTCCTCTGATCTGGAAATTTTCTGTCTTGGTTCCAAATATCGCCGCGTTGCTTGTATCGTCATTAAAAGCGTATTGAAAGCGTAGGTAGCTACCAAAAGAAGGGTGATGGCGAATGTTTTCGCTATTTTTCTTTTCTTTTCTCTCTTGTTGTTCTGCTGAATCTACTATTTACACAACAGTTTCTTTTTCCTTTTTCACTTCATTTCTATTTTTTTTTTCCAATTTTCGGGTCTGAAACCTCCGACCGAGTTTTCTTAGCTTTTGCTATGTTTTTCATTTTCTGTTTTGATTTAGCTTTCTTTGCAAGACCTTTCAATATTTTCACTTGAAATGTAATTATGAAGAATAAAGCAACTAGAACATCTACAAATCTATTGGCATAAAAGATAAATGGCAGCAAAACTCAATCATACTCAGCGCGTCTTGTTGCATTAATATTGTCTACTACAACATATCTTCTACCATTAATAAGAGAAATCGAAATATTTACAACAAATCTTATAAAGACAGAGCTTACACGCAAAATCTTGGAAATTTTTTTTTTGTAATTTGTGACTTAAAAGGTGTGCATATTTTCTGTATCTCTCTATACCTATAAATAGAATTGCCATGATAGAAGAATATGCGACAGAATTACCAAAATAGTGAGCTATCCTACAGATTAATACGCCTTCATCTGCAACTTGACTGTAGACAACATTCTGTTTAATTCTCTCGCAACATGTTTGATACATAGGAAAATATCGACAACACCTAAAAATATGACACATACCCTGTAATTTGATGGCGAAATAAAACGTGAACGAAAGATGTGTATTACCAATGCATTGCTAAAAAAAATTTTGATTTTTGAAATATGCTATGAAAAAAATAAGTTTGCCAAAAATTCGATTATTCTATTATTTCTTTTAAATTTAGCTTTAAACCAACTATTAACCAACTATCCGCCAAAATTTAATTTGCAATGCATCATTGAAATCCTTCTAAGGCGATTAATATCGAGACTGAAGAAATATTCCACATGAATACACATATTATTATATTAATATTCGCTAGAAAAACGAAGACCCCAAACCTGGCAAAATTTTCTCGCACGCTAATATAAAAAAAGCTTTACGCTATCAGCATGATCAGATTAAGTTGTATGAACATATCATCTTATATTTTTTTAGTTTCAGTTTGAATGATCATGCCTAGGGCATTTGGTTGTTTAAAGAAATGGTATTCCGAGAGAAATAAAGACTTTAACAAAATCAACAAAGAAAAATACTACATATACATTGTACTTTATACAGAAATATTTCACCTCCGTGTTATTATCACCTCATTAGGAAGATGGTGAATTTAACACGTTGTGAATTCAAGAAAAGACAGCCTTATATCTTTCACACAAATTTGACTGCGCGAATATAAAACAAGGTGTAAATTTTTAAGTGTGAAAGGGAAAAAATAACATTTTCTACAGTTTATATATTATACGAACAGGAAAACGTTTTTGTGGTTTGTTTGAAGTTTTAACATACAGAGAAAAAAATCTGCCTTAAGATACATAAATATATATTTTTGAAAGTTTGATAACTCGCAATGTTGCTTCATATGAATTCTAAAGCTTACATTTTTTTCCTTTCTCACTCAATGCCTTTTTTAATCTTAAAATATGAATCTCATAGCTGTACAGAAAAGAAATTTAGGTAAGTTGCTGGTCCTCGTTTCACGTTTTTACATTTTCAAAAATCGTGAATAAAATTACAATGTATTTAAATCTAGGAGTTTGTCAAATTTTTATTTTGCATATTCCAAATATAAGGACATATATAGGTTATCTCGATGTTCAAAGTTCTGTTGAGATATTCTTTCAGTTCTATTTTTTTTAGATATATTAAAGCAGACTTTGAGATTAAATAGCAAACAAAAATTTAAAAAAAGAAAAACAAAAACTTCATGAAAATAAATATGGAATAACAAATAAAATCAATAATAAAAAAATAATAAGATCATAAACGTAATATATATAAATAGATATCTTACAACAAAAATGCATACCTCACGAAAATTCTGGTCTAAAAATTGTCCCTTTTCCCATTGTTTCTCTCTTCTTTATATATATTTATTGCGTACTATTAGACAGAGTCACGAAAGTTCTAATATCATTATTGACCTTTGATATTCCAATTTATCTTCTATAGAAAATCCCATTTCTCACTCCTGGTAGGAATTTTATTTCCATAAGTAACAGTAACACGTTCTAGGAAAACGTTACATCAATTTATAATTTATATATTTCACGAGTCCTTTACCAATAATCATTTCTAAACATGGATTAATGTACATTGTACAAATTCAGTCAAGCTACTTGTTGATATAAACCGTTAAAGACAATCCCAATTTTTTTGCAACACTTACGACCGAAATTATTTCAAGCTCTACTTAACGATGAAAAATATATGTGAAATATAATGATACCGAACAATAATCATACTGAAATCCACATTAGCAATACAAATTGAAAGCGGAGCAATAACAGACCTCTGAAAACCCTCGAGGTGGGATCAGTGGCCATGAAGAAGTTAACATTTCCTTTGACAGGTTACATCAAGCACGCAGCTAGGTTAAGGACTCCCATATATACGTCAGCCTATGCAGAGGTTCGGGAAAGCTATTATGACGTCACGTTATAACAATACAAATGAATCTCGATGAATAAATAATGTATGTTCCTTTTAAAACACACTAAATACCTTCGTTTCTCATAAATATTACAAAGATAAATGGATGCGCAACTTATGTTGCCATAATAGAACTTAGCGTATGTAGAATGAAAGCCAGCTTGATCTCGCTGTACTTACTTACATGACGTCATTTCTTAGTTTGACACGCAGTTTCTCTGTACTTGAGGCGTGGATCAAGCATTTATCGAAGCTTTTGAAAATAAAAATAAACACGAAACACGCGTAGTTGGACCTAAATAGAGACATATTTTGAAATATATTACTCCACATTTTATTGTCAACCTAAATTGATAATGTGTAACTTTATATATAGCTGTAGGGAGCACATTTGTACAGTAACGTGCTAGAATGAGGGGGTCCAGCCCTTCGAAAATATCAAAAGTTCAAGGATATCCGCTTCACTATAAACTCTGAACTTTTAAACACGTGTAACTATTATTTCTACTATTCTGAAAAGTGCTGGGAGCTGGTTGTGCATTGTTTATTTATTCCGTAGTGTAACATTATTCCAATGCGTATCACATTTTCCTCTGGAGTTTATAGAAAGACGGCTAAATTTTAAACAATTCCCGAGCATGAGGAAGTTGCTCCCAGCACTTTTTTTAAGGAATTTGTCTCAAAGAAAACAAAATAAATTTTATAGCGGAAAGATGCCCGTATATCGTTGAACTTTTACGATTTTTGTAGTAGTACATGTATGTTCTAATATTAAACCTGTCACGTGACAAACAGCTGATGTAAGCAATGTCGCTTTGGCCGAACTCAGCAGAGACACAATATATACAAATGCAAACACAACAATTCACATTTATCAAAACTAAGGCTGTATAAAAAAATATTTAAATTGTATTCATTTTCCCTGAATATGTTAAGGCGTATATTTCATGGGCGTCCTTAACCTAGCTGCGCATGAGCTCTTTGTCTTGACTAATTGCTTGGCCATTATTTATACTCTGAACTGTCTACGGATTTTTTTCGGTTTTTGTTTCCCGATCATGACAAGGAGCACATGACGGGTGTGACCGGTCGGCATGGGATGCTCTATCTTCCATGGCACCCGATTCCACCTTTGATGTCTTAGAGGTCCGTGTTTGATCTGCTTCTATTTTGTAATGTTTAATGGACTTTTGAGCTCGAATACTTTTCGTTATCTTCATTTAGGTGACATTGGTATATTGCTATATAAGTATGAGAGTTGACGATCGTAAAGTTGAAGTCGTTACGTGTATCATAAAGTTTTGTTGTTAATTTGCTATCAGTGTATTTTTCTAATTAAGCTGATGTGTAAGACTGCGGTCAAATTTCCCTTGAAATAAATTGTATTGTACAGTTTTTAATTCCTGATCTAGTGTTGTTGATTTAAATTGAATAAGAGCACATGAATATACACAGCGTTTCTGAATTCAAAATTCAGAGGTCGCCCGCGTCATGCAGTGTTTAGAGCGTTTGCTCTAGAGTCGTAAGGAGTTGATTCTTTTATTTCAACAAGTATATCTCGGTTAACAAACACAGATAAAATATTTATTAATCATTTACAGGAAAAAAGATGAAATGATACCGAAATGACTAGATAATGTTTAACCTAATTCGAAGACGGTCGATTTTACAATAGAAAAATATTGATTTGTCTTGCCAAACTCTTTTTAGACAAAATGTACTTATGTTCATGACCTTGAATGCATTGGATGATACGTCAATCTAAATTACAAAAGTAGGTCATACCGATTTGATTTAACATCTATGGCTTATTGAATCAGTAGTGGATATAATAAATCATTGCTTTTAACCATAGCGCAAGGAAAAACTTTCGTCCGAAAGTAGCCGTTTTTGGGCTTGGACGTATTGGAAATATTCATTTACGACATATAGTGCAAAGTTCTGCATTTGAAGTTGTGTACTTGATTGACATTCCATCGATGCTGGAGAAAATCCGGACCTTGATTGACAACTATTGTTTAAAGGACACTGTCGTCTGCTCCCCAGGCAGTTCTGTTAAGGCTGCATAAAGGGGTCGGGGCCTAATTAATACGGAAAAAGTTTACTGTGACATCACACAAATATAGCAATTCCTAAAAGAAAATGAAATAATTTGCGATTCCAAACTGTATAAATGTAATCAACCACATCAAAACTTGCCACTGCATTCATTTTTGTCGCTAGTTAAATCCCAAACAGCAAGATATAAACAAGTCACTGATCGCAATGCACTTGTCAACATGACGTCATCATGGTAAAATATGACACATTTTATGTGCAGTGAGAGGCGGATCAAGTAATTTTTTCACAGTTAAAAATGCATTTTATCATTGACAGAAAATATTTTGCAAATCTTAGGTAGACCAATAATACAAATTTAAAAATTTTGTTTAGTGCCATTATTTAAAAACTATCGAGAGAATGTATTGAATTAATTCTACCGTGCTTTTGTCTACAGGGTTTGCATGTTTCACGCCGAGGTTTCTCAATAAATCGCCTTTTCGCAAGGGCATACACTTAATAGATCTTGACCATTTTTTGAATATTTCAAATAATATTTAAGTCATGTGATTAAGTCATGTATACCTTTACAAAAATAAATTCAGTTTAAAAAGGTATGCTTTTATGAACACGTTTATATTCCGTTGATGTCTTCGAAGTACGCCTTAACATTGTAGCGCAGAATAAACCATAGAAATTCTTAGGAAACCTACGTGAGTATCATATTCAGTTGACATTCTCGATAAAAAAAAATCATTTTTAATGAAAAAATAATTTTAAAAAAAATAATTTTATTAAAAGATTAAGGACGCAATCAATGAGGAACGTTTTATGCTCTCGTTTTTTAATTAAATGAAATAGCCTTCAAATACCTGTTCAAAACAAACCTATGACCCTATTCAACAACAATGTTATTTCTATTATGAATAATTCAGGGAAAAAAAATAGATCAAAACTATAAGAATGAAAATGACAGATGATTATAAAGATTTGCAAAGGATTTGTTTTTTAAGGTCATATATACCAAAAGAGGTATACTGAGGAATAAAAACCAATGTTATTCTACTATATTGTAGGATGGACGCAGTTTTCATATGTATTACTGTTCAAGGAAGAGATCTTATTTTCAAAGCATTAAATTTTGTTAAATAATACAGGATATTTATGAAAATAAGGTGAATGAGGCATATTCTAAAAAAAATGTTTTTGTCATTAAGATTTAAATCATTTTAAGAGTTAATAACATTTAAGGTGAAGTGTAAATTTCAAAGCATCGGAATACTTTAATCATCAACATTGTCATACGAGAGACGTTCGATAAATAATGCAAAATGCAATCTCAAAATAAGAAAAAAACTTCAGTTTGTTTATATTTTCAATCCCTCGGAGTATTCCATGTTAAAACTTTACACTTGACCAAAGTCTTTATAACCATGATCAGCACACCTCAGCGGACGCCTTCTTTTGGATGTGCATAAAAGATAGTCATGAATTGCATTCTCCATGACATACTTAAATCTGTAATTTCTTTCTTTGATTGTTTTCTTGGGTTTTTGGAATAAAAAAAAAATCTCAAAAGTACTGAGATATAGCTAAAACTAGAATGACTATAAGCTCTGTAAACGTCCCTTTCTTCGAAATTCCCTGTGCATTCTATGCTTATTTCCAGAAGCGTTGTAATACACAAGAAAAATAACTCGGGGACCTGTATTTGGACTTCCCTCACAGAATAGCTGCTGAATATTACTCAATGCAATTTCAACATGACAGACGTCCATTGATGGCGTTTCTTTGGGTGAAAGTTGATGAAATATTAGACCTCTTGACCAAAGAAAAAAATGTATGAAATCTTTGGAGCTTTGTTCTCTTTTCAATAATAAGATGACAGCTTTTTCTCTGATTCCTTTTATTATTGTCCTTCCTTTTTTGCAATAAAAATAGCACCCAAGTTTTCACAACCACATTTGGTCGTTATAATGAACTTGTTAGCAAATATAACCTTTCAGGGGTCGTAGTTTTGCTAACTTGTTTCAATCCAATTGTTAGGCCTTTGTTTTTGTAATGGATTCGGCTGTGGAATGTTCCGTCTAAAGCTACCTGATCAATACAAACGAGGGGTGATCAAAAAGTTCGCAAACTATCTCAATATTTACAAAACCACAATTCAGATCAGAATGAAATTTAACACACATATAGTCAAACAAATGTTCTATAAATAACAGGTGGTAAATAATGTTTTGCTCCGTGTTTGTGACGTCACAAAGTGAAAATGACATCAATATATAGGTGACTTGTGACAAAAAATGGTTGACTCAGTCGTACTCGAGAAACGAAGGGCTGTAAAGTTTAACGTTATATCTTGGAAATTCCTTTGCAATAGAATATGATAATTTGTACGAGGTTTATGAAGACAATAGACTTATCAGAAGTCCAATCATTAATTAGATTGATTATTTTAGTGAAGGCAGGGAGATGGTTAAAAATAATGTTTGTTCTGTTGCCCAGCGAAAGCAAGCTGGGGAAAAGATGTGTCCGTAGTTGAGCAACTTGTTATGAAACATCGCCAAGTTACGATTCGAAAAATAGTTGAATATCTTAACAATAATATAATTATTAAATCCCTAAAATATCGTTTACTATCGTAGACTTTAAACATATGAAATATGATAAAGAGAAGGCGTCCATACTTTATCCACACTGGATAAACGACGCTCCCAAGACAGAGGACTCGGGTTGTGATGGTCACCATGTTAATTCTGGGAAGGGATATCCTTATCCACCTATCCTATTGCCGAGATTTGGCAATTTCTGACAGATGGACTGTTCTTGTTATAAAAAATAACTTACATGGTAAGAAATATAAGTCTCGGAAAATTTTTTAGCTTCTGTGAACAGACCGCTCCGGGGAATGTCACGTGACCGCCTTGATCACGTGATTCGCGCATGGGCAGAACAATGGCAGATATGCATTAAAATCGGAGAGGACCACTTTGAAAAATAATAAACATTGAAACCTCATTTCTTTTCTTTTAAGGAAGTTATTCAATTAGTTTGCGAACTTTTTGATCAACCCTCGTAAGGCTCACGGCGGGTGTGACCGGTCAACAGGGGATGCATACTCATTCTAGGCACCTGAACCCGCCTCCTGAATTTCCAATTTTATGCCCTTTACACAGATTTGCATTGTCTATAGATTTTTTTTAGATCGATCACTGTTGGTTATCTTCACTTTTCATTTCCAGATCATCTAATTATAAGTTATTTAAGCTTGTCACGTCCTTATACACTCAGAAACAGAGAGTCAGAGACAACGAAAATCAAAACATACACGCAGTTTATGCGAAAAATAGGATATTTTTCGTGGCATACCAATTTTCTTCAAAGGCTATGAATTAAGCACGTTTATGATCATGGTTGCGGCGATTAAACATGCATTCAGTCGTAACATGGCCCAAATAAATAAGTGCAAGGGATCTTGGGACAAGAGTAGTCCGAATCTCATTCTGTTTGAGCTATATTTTTACTATGAATACTTTCGTGCCGCTTTCACGAATTAATTAGAATCATTTAGTTTTCGTCATTGAATAAAACAATAAATAGAAAATATCACCACATGAAAATGATTTTATCACAGTAAAGAATATCATCAGTCACACTGTCGAAACAGTTTCTGTTCCTTGTATAGCAGTGAGTGCTGAAATGATTGTACTGTACATATGCATGAGATAGGAAAGCAGAAGGAATGAAAATGCTTTCAGGTTTTGAAGAAAACTTGACTGATTCAAACATATCAAACACATTCAACACCATGTAGAAATAAAGAATAACTTTAAGCCAGCGAGTAATTACGCTCGTTATGGCAATGTAACTAGCTTAATATACGAAAATATTTGTTACACAAAAATAAGCTTTATCTATATTATTCAATTATATTATTCAACTATTATTTAGAAAACAGTATTTTATGAGAGAAAATGCTACAGTTCAAATCATTTCTGCTTTTTATAAACATAATCAGAATAATACAAAAATAAATCAATTAAAAAATGAAAAAAAAATAATACAAAAAAAGTCAAAAAAGGTTCCACAGTATTCTTAAAAAAATTAAATATTGATCTTCCATAACAATTGCAAGCGAATCTATATTTTACGTTTTATATATTTAACTATTTTCTAACTTTAATAAATATAATTAATTTAAGCGTTAAATCGAATCAATCTATATATATTTATCAAGATTGACAGATTGACAGAAATCATTGACCTTCATTGAAATAAAAGACTTTTACCTGTTGAAATTTGACCTAACACTAAGTGACCCATGATCACTATAGGAACCTCATTTCTACAAAGTTTCTTTCTACTTGTGTTCTGTTTATGTTTTTGTTTCTTGCGGGTTTAAGTACAACCCTTTTTTCTGTCTTTTTTGTTTACGTTTGAGTTATTAGCCTGACCGGAAATGAGTTAAAAAGCACATGTTTACCAGGCGACACACTTTCAAGAACAAACTTTTTCGAGCTGATAAGACCCATAGGATAATTAAGTACAGTTCTTTGTAAAAATCATGCAAAATAGGCATGTAGGTGATATATGAGGGTTCTCAGAATTTGATGATTTTCCACACACAGTTTTCTCTCGCACTATGAACCATGTATGCAAAAGGAAAAATGTTTTGATTCACGGTTACCATGGAAACATGGGTAAAGAAATTTCCCTAGCAACTAGCCAATTTTCAGCTTTGATGGACTAAAAAATCTCATATCTTTCAGGCTCAAATTAAATGTAAATACTAAAAGAATTTCTTTTTCATTGCTGTTATTCTCAAGATAATGATCTTAACAGTTTTCACAATCAAAAATATAGAAATAAGATTTAAAGATATATCTGTGATAGATGTGGGAATATATGCATGTTTTTCCTTTTTTGCTGACTCAGCATTTTCTTTGATTTTGGAATTATTCAATGTCTAATTACTCCGGTGATGGACCTCATACAGATATCCTGTGTATATAAAATAAAAGCAGAGGATTTTGTCTTTTAGAATTGGAATTTAGAAGCGTATAATTTTTAAACATTCCTATCTGTTACCTAGCAACAAAAATGGATGTTTTGATGAATAAAAAGAGAAAAAAAATGTAAAATGCTAAAGTCAAAAGTCACATAACTTGTTATCTTTGAATACTCAAAACAAATTTTACAATAAATTGAAATTTTTTAGACTTCTTTGCAAACTAGGGAATGTTTTACAATTTGTTATCTCCATGGTAACAGCAATTTCACCTTAGCAACACATCATAGAATGATGATTTTAGCACATTCACGTACCTGTTGTTAATGATTCTTCAAAGCATGCTGTAAAATGGTGATTAGGCAAATTTTACAATGCAATTAGCATCTTATAAAATTCTATTTTTCACTTGATATTCCCATGGCAACGATTCTGAGCACATAGCAACCAATGTAATGTATGTAGAAATAAGAGTCATTCTATGTTTTATTTCTTCATTTTAATTCATAGCTCATTGATCTTTCTAAATTTTAAAAAAAGAAATATACAAGCAAGTTTGCTAGTTTTGAAAAAAAATATATTAATGCACTTCGTTAATTATTATTTCATGAAAGAAATAAATTCATTTTTTTTTTTATGAAAGTATTTTATAAAATGAATGCTCGCACTTTCGCATAGTAAATTTTACGTACTTTTTTCTATGCTTGTACCGGAAATTGAATCTGAAATCCTACTCTAGAGTCATTTTTCCATGGGGAAATCACACTCTAGAGTCTATTTTCCCGGGGGGAAATCCTATTCTTGAGCCAGTTTTCCGGGGGAAAGATTTTAGAGGGGAAATCCTACTCTACAAGACCGGTAGATAATGAGCTGATAATCAGCGATTTATGGTATGTCTCTTGATATTGTTGCTTTACAAATCAGGTTTCAAGTTTGTTTGGTCCATTTTTTGCTCACCAGAGCTAGCAGATTGCTCAAGGTTCTGATCATATTTTGTCCAGCGTCCATCAGTCTGTTCATCTGTCAGACTACAGTCTGTCTGTCTGTCTGTAAACTTTTTCGACACTTTCGACATCTTCTCAAAACCACTGGGCAAATTTCAACCAAATTGCAACAAAGTGTTCTTTAGTTAAGGGAATTCAAGTTTGTCTAAATGAAGGGCCAAGCTTTCTTCCAATGGGAGATAATTACAAATATAGCGAAAAATTAATGACATCTTTTAAAAATCGTCTTCCGAAGAGCCTGTGAGTCAGAAAATATTAATCTTATATGGAAACATTCACAGATAGTGTAGATTCAAGTTTGTTAAAAAATGACTTCTGGAGGTAGGGGAGATTAAAGTTTGTTCGAATCATGACCGGATGGGGGAGGGGGGGGGGAGTTTGGACCACATTAGATAATGAATTTCTTTACATAGGAATACATAAGTATATGGGAAATATCTTTAAAAATCCTCTTCTCAAGGAAAATCGATTAATTATTCCTAATAATACAGAAGCTGCAGATTCAGGTTCGTTCAATTCATAACACTTAGGGGTAGTGTGGAGCCACAACAATGATCAAAGTTATACACAGGAATACAGAAAAACATGCTTATAGACAAGGAGCTTATATAAGAAATGACACTTACAGCTAAGTGATCTGTTAAGGAAATATTTGGTACTGTACTTTATCAAATGAGTTGAAATGGTGTATATTCCCGATGTTTTCCGAGAGAATATACACAATTTAAACGACGTGGATAAAGCAAATATCACGTCACACAATTATAGATGTTTTATTGATCGCACAGTTATAGATATTTTAGTTATCTTATAAGATTGTCTTTTTTCACAAAAATTAAGATAATCCCTGCATTGTTAACGTTGAAATGCTGAAAGAAAGTTTTTTGTAAATCTATACAAAATATGAAATCTTGGAATGATATTTGCTGCGTCTTTTAAAACATATATGACAATTTGAAGTTGTACACGTTGTACAGACCGAGGAATCACTAAATGTAATCCTACTCTGAAATCATTCTGTGTATGGTTACAGTGCTAGGCCAGCTATTTGTAGAATCATGGGAAGTTATATAGTATAATGTAAGAAAGTATTGATGAAAGTGGCTTGACTTTCCTGAATTGTAAAATGAATCATGCAACACCAACTTCACTGATAGGCCTACTAGTACTGTTTCCTGTGAGAATGTGTTGGTGGTGTGGGGAGTGGGGTTAACATTCATATTTACAGTAGCCAGTTTTCAGAAACAATGAAATTTCGTTGAGGTAAAATGAGAGCTTTTTTGTTTTTAACAAATTTTTTTATCATTATCATTTATGTTAAAACGCAAACACTTTCAAAAATAAAAGTTTCGAAAATTTTACGTCTTGAAGCATGGGATTGTGTCAAAACCGGAAGTGCTATTTATAAAGCATACGCAAGGATAAAGTATAACTTTATCTTATGGGCAGTATCCAGCACAAGTATAAGATTAAACGTAATTAGTTTAATCTCACAGGTGTGGTGGATACAACCCATAAGATAAACTTATAATGTATTAAAATTGTCTATCCCTGGTACTTCGATATAAGCATGTTTTACGACTTGCATGAAATTTAAAGGCGAATTCAGCCTGGAATATGGGTGGAATATAGCAGGAATTGGCTAATTCCGGGCGTACTTGAGATGGAGACGGACTTTTGAAAAGTTACGCCTGAGTAGAAGAGGCGTCTTCCAGGCATCATTTCTACATTCCAGGCGTCAGTTTGCAAGTTCAGATTTTCCCTGGTGTAAAATAGCAGGAAAATTGAAACAAAAATTACGCCTGGAACTTTCAGGAGGAGTAAAAGCCTCTGATTGGTCAATTTAATTATCAATTAAGGGTCATGTCAGATAGGAGGTTAAGTTTGAATTTCATCAGGACGGAAGGACTTTAGTGTGAGTGAAATCGGAAATACAGTTATATCAATGTTAAGGCTTTTACACTTGTTCTGGGTGACACAGTATCTGCTGGTAGGTGTGATAATTAATATCTGGTACCTATTTAGGTAAATTTGAATGTACAATGATTGTTATTATCTCTTTAGATTATTCGAGTTTCCTTGAACACATTCTGAGATGACATAGAGGCACTCAAACTGTAAAGTACTGAGTAAATGAACTGATGTTAAGTAATTTGTTTGATTCATTGTCATGCCTGGAGTGATAAAAGAATTTCAAAAAGTTTATCAAATTTTTATAGACATTATTTTACACTCCTGATGATGTCACAATGTCCCTTATGCACAGATATAAAACAGTTTTCATATATTATAATATATTTTTATACTATTTTAGATGTTAATGACTTGTCATTATGTTTTCTTACAGTTCAAAAGGCTAAATCTTCAACTTTAACATTGTAAATCATAATTTTGCTTTTCTTGGCTGTATAGGTTTTAAGGTCACATAGTATTATATAATAATAAGGACTTTCCAGGCGTAATTCTGCTTCAGGCGTCATTTTAGTTTCCAGGCGTAATTTTCTTCCAGACGTCATCTATTTTTTCCGGGCGTAACTCATTTGCATTTTTCGCCTCAAATTCCTGCTCAATTCCGCTTGGTTTCCTCTTGGTTTACGCCCGGAAACTCCATAACACCATATATGTAGTGAGACAAACTGACGCCCGGAATCCTTCTTAAAGTACGCCTCTATTCCCACTATATTCCGGGCGAAACATTTCGTACAGGTATATATAGAAAAGTTTAAAGACAGCAAATTATTTTATTTTCTAGTTTCGCATTGATTGAACTATTTCAATAAGTTCACCTGTACAGAAGTTTCAATGTAAAAGGTGAAGATAACAAACAGTGATCAATCTCATAAAATCTATAAACAATATTTACAAATATGTGAAGAGGGCATAAAACACGGGCCCCTGGAAATTCCAGAGGTTGGACCAGGTGCCTAGGAGGAGTTAGTATCCCCTGTTGACCGGTCGAACCCGCCGTGAGCCCTATGTATTTATCAGGATGACGGAACTTTCCATAGTCAATTCAGTATAAAAACAAATTCCTAACAATTGGTATGAAACAAGTCATCCAAACACAACCCAATGATATTTGCTACCGAGGTCATTATAACGACCATAAAATTTACAAAATACCAATTTTAAACGAGGTTGTTGAAATCCTTGTAACATCAACTTATCAGTGAGTAGCATCTCTCGCTTTAAAAATTGATGGTACTCAGAGCAAGCTCTTGAGTAGCGAATAGATACCACAAGCAGGTGGAACATTACTACAAAATTAAGAAAGGGACCGAAGTGAGCTTTTCTGATCACCTGTCTTCTGTCTGTCTGTCCATCTGCCCGTTGTTCATTTCTTATTTTTTCAACTTTTTTCCACAAAACCCGTCGGTCAAATTCAAACGTGTCGCTCAGTGTATTCTAACAAAACAGATATTTCTAAGGGAGAGGTGAATAAAATCGTAAATGATTCCCCATCATCCCAATTAAGGTTAAAATGTACAATTTTAAAAGCAACGTCTAGATGATCGATAGATTTTTCAATATTGGTCATATTGTACGAATTCAACACAGGTTTTATGATTTAGAGTAAAATTTAACGAATCAAATGGCGCATTACAGGCAGTAGTTATATATGCAAAAATATCAACATCAGTTTCCTTGGTAACGTTCTTAGTTTTGGTTTTAAGACTTGATTGCAGAATGTATAACATTTATATATATATTCTACCAGCAATCACTTTAATTGTCAATGTTCCGTAGTCTTGATTCTGTGAACAAAAACTGTTGAAGTGCTTAAGAGTATGACTCTCAACTCTCCATAGATTACATTGGTTGTTATATTCACAGAATCGTTGCCATGGGTTAATCAAATAAGAAAAAAATAATAAGATGCTAATTGCATTTTAAAATTTGCCTAATCACAGTTTTACAGCATGCTTTGACTGACTGATTGATTGTGTGTTGTTTTACGTCCCATTCGAGAATTTTTCACTCATATAGAGATGTCACCATATACCAGTGAAGGGCTTCAAATTTTGACCTTTACTCAGCACTCAAGGCCATTGAGCAGTGAGGGATCTTTATCGTGCCAACGCCTGCCGTGACACGGGGCCTCAGTTTTTAAGGTCTAATCCGAAGAACCCGCAACTTTCACTTCAAGGTGCCGAGCGCATGGCAAAGGAACAGTTGCTACCTATTTTTTATCGACTTAGGTCAGTTGCGGCCAAGATTCGAACTCACTACCTTCCGATCACAGAGCATGCGCTCTATAGCATTTTTTTTTTTTTTGAAAAATCCTTAATAAAATCTTTCCCCCTGGAAAACTTGCTCTAGAGTAGGATTTCCTCCAGGAAAAATGACTCTAAAGTAGGATTTCCCCAAGGAAATCCCACATCAAATTCAATTTTCCTATACAAGCATAGCAAAAAAGTACGGAAAATTAACTATGCCAAAATGCGAAAATTCATTTTATAAAATACTTTATTAAAAAAAAAAAAATGAATATATTTCATTCAAGAAATAATAATTAAAGAAGTGTATTAATATTTTTTTTCAAACATGAAAACCCGGCTTGTATATATATATATATATATATATATATATATATATATATATATATATATATATATATATATATATATATATATATATATATATATATATATATATATATATATATATATATATATATATTAATTTAGAAAGCTCTGAATGAAAATGAAGAAATAAAGCTGAAATAATATAAACAAAAATGTTTATACCCGTTACCATGGTAACATTCTAAGTTTGAATTTTTAAATCTTGATTGCAAATGACTAATGTATATATTTATGTTTATTTTGTACAGTAATCATTTTACATGTCAATGTCCTGTAATCTAAAAATGATTCTGAGTATCAAAACAATTGAAATTCCAATTGAGAATGACTCTTAACTCTACATGGGTTACATTGGTTGCTATGTGCTCAGAATCGTTGCCATGGGAAAATCAAGTGAAAATAGAATTTTGTAAGATGTTAATTGCATTGTAAAATTTTCTTAATCACAATTTTACAGCATGCTTTGAAGAATCCTTTACAACAGGTACATGAACATGCTTAAATCATTATTCTATAATGTGTTGCTAAGGCGAAATTGCTGTTACCATGGAGATAACAAATTGTAAAACATTCCCTAGTTTGCAGAGAAGTCTCAAAAATTTCAATTTATTGTAAAATTTGTTTTGAGTATTCAAAGATAACAAGTTATGTGACTTATGACTTAAGCATTTTACATTTTTTCTCTTTTTATTCATCAAAACATCCATTTTTGTTGCTAGGCAACGGATAGGAATGTTTAAAAATTATACGCTTCTAAATTCCAATTCTAAAAGACAAAATCCTCTGCTTTCATTTTATATACACAGGATGTCTGTATGAGGTCCATCACCGGAGTAATTAGACATTGAATAATTCCAAAATCAAAGAAAATGCTGAGTCATCAAAAAAGGAAAAACATGCATATATTCCCACATCTATCAAAGTTATATCTTTAAATCTTATTTCTATATTTTTAATTGTGAAAACTGTTAAGATCATTATCTTGAGAATAACAGCAATGAAAAAGAAATTCTTTTAGTATTTACATTTAATTTGAGCCTGAAAGATAAGAGATTTTTTAGTCCATCAAAGCTGAAAATTGGCTAGTTGCTAGGGAAATTTCTTTACCCATGTTTCCATGGTAACCGTGAATCAAAACATTTTTCCTTTTGCATACATGGTTCATAGTGCGAAAGAAAACTGTGTGTGGAAAATCATCAAATTCTGAGAACCCTCATATATCACCCTTTGCATGATTTTTACACAGAACTCTACTTAAATAATATTGATTTTTATTGTATAAAATAGTTTACAGATTTATTGTCATTTTCCATTTGATCAGATATCATTGCATTGAATATAAAAGGTAAACAAGTTTGGCTTTCCAGAAAGCCTGAAATGTCATCTATTTGGCTTCATTAATGTCACAGAATAAACAGTGGAATGTTACATTATTTTCTCAGCTATTACAGGCAGTAGTATCGCTTTTAAAAAAATGGGGGTTGGGGGGTTGGAGGACAGAACAATCTTTGACAAGGGGAAAATAGGGGCTATCCAAACTCAACATTTTCATTTCTTGGAAGGAGGGATTACAAATTTTCCGACAAACATATTTCATATTATAATACATTCCCATGGGATGATTTGACGTATCATACTGCAACAAAAGGTGGAAGAGGGGGGCAAGGGTGCGCCTTTTCAATGTTTGGGGAAAAAAGTGGAGGGGGCGCCCTCCTGATGCTACGTGCCTGTATTATTTTACCTGTTGTAAATATGCTTTATTCATTTTGAATATATTTCGTATAATGTCTGTTAAAAAATTCTAACCTCTGAAAAATATTCGTAAGAATTATTTTAAGTCATAATAGGCGTATTTTTTTTTTTTTTTTTTGGTAAGTTCAGACTACCTAAATTAAAAAGATCTTTCTATTTGTTTTATTACTTTATATAAAAACAGATTTTTCCTGTATATTACACAATTTAAATCAATCATGTTTCAAAGATATTATTAATTTAAAACAATAACCGATTTATTTACCGATTCCGCATTTATTTAACAGACACAGTTTAATTTTTTTTAATCAATCTAACTATGAAAACATGAGGTTATTTTAGTTCAAAATCGGTGAAAATTATAATTTCAACGTAAATAACATATGTCATGTTAAGCTACACTCAATCTCGTATTTTTATTTTTTAGCTCAGATACGCCATATATAGCTTTAACAACTATTCCGAAAGAAGATTGATAAAAACTTAGCGTTCCTTTTGACTTTAGTTCTTAGCCGCCTACTACAGCAGCAAAGAAGTTGTAAAGCGCCAACTTAAATTAATCTGAAGCTCAATTAATTCCAAAGACTTTCCTTATTTTCCTTAATCGTATCCTCTGAAGTGACTTGGACATCGAGCCACTGGGAATATCAAGGGAAAAATTGAGACACTCCTGCATCATGTCCTTCTGCTGCCCATGCAGATTCATGTTCTAACGGTATATTGTATAATATAAGTACATGTATACGCTCCTGGGGAAAAATCATGCATAGAAAGGTAATAAAATTGAAACGTTACCATTTAGAATTAAGTATTTGCATACTGAAAAGAACCCCAATCTACCATCATCGATTTTATAGGCTGTTCCATGAGACATTTTATATTTTTGGCATTATTTCAAGAATACGAGGAATGATTTGTTTTTTTTTTTTTTTTACATTTTCTCATTGACAAAAAACGCAAATTAGAATTGCATAAAGAAAATGATAACAGCTGCTTTGTTTATTAATTCTTAAAATCTGAGCCAGGTAAAGAAAATTGTATCTTTTCCTAAAACTTTTCTACAGGACGGGGTAAATTTCAATAAAAAAAGAATAGTGCACATATCCGAGAAAATACTCAAAATGATTCTTTATGATCTTCATTCCAATGCCTGCAGCACTGAGTTACTTAAATCAGAGACATTTATGTTTCTGCCTCAATTGTGCTTTTAGGTAAAATTTCTTTTCTTCGAAATTTCTTTTTTTTAATAAGTTGTTTTATTTTTCATATATACGGCAGTAATTATCGATTGACTAAAGTACACATAAAAGTAAAGTTTTTGTCATTGTATATATGCATTTAATGTTAGTTGTTATTTAATGTTTTCACTGTTTTTCTTTCGTCAGTAAATCTTGGATCCACGCCTTGGCTTATACATTCAACATGCCACGTTTTGTGTATTTTGATCCCCGCGCGCTGACCATCGTTTTACGCAAAAGTCTAGATACAATGTCTATGTGTATTTTGAAGACCCACCATCACCCAAGTGATCCTACCTCTATTTCTCTTATTGAACCCTGTACATGTGTAGTTTTACTTAAATATGGACCATTTTGTTTAATAATAATAAGACAGATTTTGGTCAATTTTGTTTACATCTCTATATATAGAAATCGTGTCATCACAGGTCCTTTGCCAGACCACCAGCTTATCAATGGCAGCTTACACTAGGACTTCCCGAGGGAGATGACAACAATATATTTCTATGGAATTCATTTGTGCTATTATCATGATTACATGCTGCAATTATTTTTGGTGTAGAATTTTACTCTGTTGCTTTGTAACAGTGTTGCTGAATTGAATAAAAACTGAAACCTTTAAACCGAGGCAGTACAACTTATGAGGTAAAAATGATATCATTATCCTAAATTTAATTGAAAAGAGGGCATTAAATTAATTGCTGCTATGTATCAATTATGAACATGTTGACCTTGACTTTTGATCAATACAAGTAACTCAAATGTTCATGGTGGTTTTCCATAAACCACCCTCTGCAATCCCAATTCAAGTAATAAATTAAACAATACTTGAATAATTGAATCGGAAACATATAAATGTAGAGAGGATTTGAACAATATTGGGTTTTGGACCTAGATTTTCCATTTTTTCATACCAAAATCTTAAATAGTAACTAAACTTTAAAGAAAATTGGTTGGTTTGTTGGTAATTTGCATTACGCCCTTTCAGGAATTTTCACTCATGCCTTGACGATGGGAGGTTGAACATTTTAATCATTACCTGGTATTTATGGCTGTTGAGCAGTACGTCTCTTTTTGAGGTATCCTCTACTGCCACAATAGACCTCAGTTTCTGCAATGTCATCTGAAGAACTGCTCTTTACATCTCGCAGTGGGAATCGAACCTGCAACGTAAGAATCAACTCCTTACTCCAGGACCCGAGAGCAAATATATACCTTCTTTCTAGCCATTGGTCAGCGCCATGCCATATCATTTCGGTGATAAAGAAAATGAGCTCTTACGTCGAAAATGTCATTTTTTTTCATTCTAAAATTAGTTCACAGTCCTTTATCTAAGATTTGAAATGACTGAGTTTACTCAGGTGACCTATTGATATCCATTTTCGTCCGTCGGAGTGCGTCGTGCGTTAACATTTCAACATTTTCAGCTTCTTCTCTGAAATCGCTTAACCAATCTCAACTAAATTTGGCATATAGCATCTATATATATGGGTGGTGGGGAACAAAAATTGTGAATTTCATGGTCCCTGTCCACCTGGGGCCTGAGGGGGTAGGGCTAAAACCACCAAAATTAATGCAATCTTTAAACAATCTTCTTCTTTACTCCTGGACATCAAGCAGTCAAACTGTTGGCATGATTGCAATAAGTATTGAGCCCTCTACCAAAATTGTGAAATTCATGGCCCCTGGGTCAGGGTTTCTGGTGCTAGGATTGGGCTCTATAGATCATATATTGAAAGTGCATTATTCCTTTGAAAATCTTCTTTTCTGCTCCTGGGAATTAAATAAAGTAGTTATGATGAGCAAGAGTGCCTCTTCCAAAATTGTGAATTTCATGGCCCCTGGGTCAGGGGTTTTGTTGTTAGGGTGGGACTCTATTGATTATATAGTGAAATGCATTAATTCATTGAAAATATTCTCCTCTGCTCCTGTGTATTAAATAAAGTAACTAAGTACATAGTTATGGTAAATAAGAGCGCCTCTTCCAAAATTGTGAATTTCCTTGCCCCCGGGTCAGGGTTTCTGGTGTTAGGGCGGGGCTCTATTGATTATATAGTGAAAATGCATTAATTCTTTGAAAATGCATTTGAAAATCTTCTTCTCTGCTCTTTGGTATTAGATAAACTAATTAAGAACATAGGTTTGATGAGCATGACTGCCTTTCAGAAAATTTGAATTTTATGGCCCATTGGTCAGGGGTTCAGGTGTTAGGGCCGGGATCTATTGATTATATAATAAAATTGCATTTATTCTTTGAAAATCCTCTCTGCTCCTCTTCTCTGTTCCCCTGCTTACACGAGGAATTTTCTACATGTACAAATTTTAGTATGACTTATAGAAGCTTTTTCGTTCTAGAAAAATCGATTTAATAGAATATTGAAGCAACAATCTTCATGAGAATCACCTATTTGATAGTTGATATTTTCCCCATTAATATTCTGTTGGGTTTTTTTTTAGATGAAAATTTTGAAAATGCATTGCATTGACAGTGATTTAATATTTTACTGAGCCAGGAATTTCCTATTCAAAGTTTGTCTTTTTGTCTAGTTGTATCCGAGGCATCTTTGATCATCGTCTGTAAAATTCTCAAATATTTTAGTTTTTCGTCAAAACAATTAGTCTCCAGTTTCAACCAAACTTTACATAAAGGGAAATCTCAGATTTTTCAAATGAAGTTCAAGGTCCTTTCAATTTATCGTACTTAACGAACTACTATTATAAGGTTATAATGAATTGAAATTTCTCATCCCTGACACTTCACTATTAGCGTGCAGTATTGAAATAACTTTTTTTTCAATCATTATCATTGAACCATGCTAGCGTAGGTCCACAATAGAACGTCAAAAGTTTTTATGAGATTACATAGGTAAAAAAATCTCTAGAAAGATCTTCTCAAGAACGACAAAGCTTCTATAAGTCATACGAAGATTTGCACATGTAGAGAATTCCTCGTGTAGTATCACATTATTTGCAGAAATGCTCGAAGAGTACTAAGAAAGAAATAATAATCTGGGTGCAGTATAGATTCAAGTTTTGGCTAAAGGGGTAGAGCGAAGCTTTTAAACAGGATTTTTTTTTCAAGAATAACAGGGTTGTAATGTTCTGAAATTATACAGGATATATTCGGTAGTGATCAATATCTGCTCCCAAAATCAAACTTTGATGGATAAATCTATAATTATGTTCTAAACAAAGAGGGTATCCGCAGACTTGAAAATATTACATTTTGTCATCAGCCATGACGCCGTATGATATCACGTCAAGAAGATGATGAAAATTCAAAATTTTAGGGGTATTGAGGGAAAAACTGCATTGTACGTCAATATTTTGACTCAAAGTCATCAAGCACAGGTGTGCCCCACCACGATCTTTTATAGATATATATATAGATATTATATACTGTAAACGAACTATTATTTACGTCAAATTTTATTCACATACATGTATATTAAGTTTGACTTCAATCGAGACTTTTTATTTTCAACACTTAGAAAATATACTACATAAATTCACAGCTAGATAAATTATTCACAGTCAGAAATATTTATAGCTAAAGAAGGTCACAAAATTCGCAGAGATTTGTTGAATGCAAATGAAATCTGGCTAACAGAATGCAAATATGCGTTTCAGGTGATGATTGTCATCAATGGGCCCCCTTTTCATATTATTATGTGGACGTCCCCTATAAATTATGCGTTTCAGGTGATGATTGTCATCAATGAGCCCCCTTTTCATATTATTATGTGGACGTCCCCTATAAATTATTTCCTATTTTAATTATCCTTAACATATACACTTTGTCTACCTTAGAATACCAGAAGACCACTTAAGAGGAATTAGGTTTCAACAGCCTCTGAAAAATTCATAATACCCAAAAATATGACATGCAAGGGACAGGTTACAGACCAGTCGTTTCTGACCTTGTGTATTGGCTGGAACCCAGATAGCATAACTATGTTGGACCAACGTTGGTAAATGGTTGTACGGTTGGCCGAAGGTTGGCGTTGGCTAGACAACGTTGGACCAACGTTGGACCAATGTTACCATGACAATCTTTTCTTTAGTAGCCAACCATGTTGGGATTCTTACGTTTGCCCAACGTTGGTCCAACATTAAGCAAATCCTTTTTGCTATATTTTCTACGGAAGTTGGGATTCTAAAGTTGGCCCAGCGTTGGCCCAACGTTTGTAATTCAACCTTAACAATTAAACTTGATTATTTAATCTGGCAACAGTATGTTTGGCCAGTGTGAGCATGAGTTTTCTCTACATTGGTCCAACGTTGTCCCATCGTCGTACTGCGAACTATAAGACGATGTGCATATAAATTGGGAGTATTACGTTGGGTCATTGTCGGCCCAATGTTTGCCAAGTCATGGTTATTAACGCTGGTAACATGAACATGATCATTGTGTGCTGAGAATGTAATGCTGGCCAAACCGAGGTGCATTTCGGTTTCATTAAAATTTTATTATCAAAAACTGGCTGTTAAAAGAGAAGAGATTTTTTTAATTGCTCACTGAATTTTGGTTTAAATTGAAATGAAAAAAATTCTACCAGAACCCAAGTTATAAAAAATAGCACTAAAATCATTAATAAAAATTATAGTAATGTACGAAAACTGCAAGTAGAAGTTTAATTCCACACAATAAATAGAGTTGTAGATTCTATATCTAGCATCTTGGAACTAAAGTGTTGTGTTTAGAACTCCAAATAATTAGGTCAGTGGTGAAATTCACTTGCTCAGCGGGTGACTGGCCGGTTTCCTAAGAGACGAGCATCTTAATCAGATCTTGCAAACTCAGAGCGGTCACTTTCTTATCACGCCTGCACTAGAACAAAGCATACTTTGTTACTCAGAAAAGAGAAAATGGATTATTTTAGCCCTTGAATTGTAAGTAAAATTGTTGTGTGTGATTGATTGATAGAATTTTATGCTTTGTTAAAACTTAACTTACGCATAATGTGAAAATTATTAAAGAAGGTATAAAAAAAAAATAACACTTGTTTCAAAATGTTCATGTATATTTACTAGTTATCTGTTTGTAAGCAAAATACTTTATTTAATGATAGGGTATTTTTAACATTCATAGCAACTGGCGGAGAGAAAAAATCCTCTGTGTCATATGTCCTTAGATGCAAGAATTATTTTCCTGAAAGACATGGCTTCTAGCATAAAAAACAACAATCGCATGGACAGGAAAAAGGAGTGGACAATTCAAATGTGATATGGACAGGAGAAAATGCACAATTAATTTACATTTCTACATTCTACAAGTTTGAAATAGTGGATTCCTACACCAGAGAAATTTAGAAATGATTATTATTAACAGTGATGTGGAATATATACTTGAAAAAAACATTTGAACTACCCCTTCTCCAGCTGATTGCATTCAATAATTAACATTCCTTAATGAAAGTGACATGAATACTCTAAAACATTAGTAAGAGGAACAAGTTGATTTTCTAAAATTGATTAAATTCATTGTATTGAAATGATGAGAATTAAAACAAATACAGGAACTGTGTTGTACTTCTATGATTGAAAGCCAATCATTTGCCATGTAAGTTGAATGCGAGTCCAACGTTGGTCCGATGTTGGTGATACGATTACTATATAGGCATATACATGTACCTTTACAACGTTGACGCAACGTTGGCCTTTCTGTTACAATGCGACATACATGTACATCGTTGGCCCAATGTTGGCCCTACAATTACATGATTACATTACTATGTTGGGCCAACATTGCGCCAACATGTTGGGCCAACAAAGGGCCACAGTGCACTTAGACATTGCGCCAACGTTGTTTGCCAACGTTGGGCCAACAAAGTGTGTTACGTTGGACCAACGTTGTCCCAACGTATGCATGCTATCTGGGGATATACTTGAAATAACGGAAGTGTCTCTGATTAGTTAGACATTCGTAATGGTGTATTTAATCATCAGAGAACACGATTCCATTTCAAACACGGCATCAGGTACACTAGAATTTAGGAGGATTAAACACCATTTAATTAAAATGCAACTACGTCATGACTCAATCATCTTATCATAATGATCCAGCAGATACATAATGTATCGGGAAAATTTTGATAAAAAAAATCTTCCAGCTATTAAGTGTAACAGAAAAAAAGCTGTTAAAATGTAATCTTCCATCTACATGTATAGTGTTAAAGACAAATGCTGATTAAAAAAATGATCTTCCAACTATATAATGTTACAGATAGCACTAATAAAAATGTAAGCTTCCAAATATGTAGTGTTATATACAAACACTGAAGTCGCCCGCGTGGCGCAGTGGTTAGAGCGTCTGCTCTAGAGTTGCGGAGTAAGGAGTTGATGCTTACGTCGCGGGTTCGAATCCCACTGTGGGACGTGGAGACCGGTCCTTCCGATGAGACCGTATAAACCGAGGTCCCGTGTCGCAGTAGGTGCGGGCACGAAAAAGATCCCTCGATGCTCAATGGCCGTAAGTGCCGAGTATAGGACAAAATTTGCAGCTCTCCACCGACAAGTGGTGGCATCTCCACATGAGTGAAAATTCTCGAGAGGGACGTTAAACAACATACAAACAAAACAAACAAACACTGACAAAAATGCAACCTTCAAACTACATAGCGTAAAGCTGGAAATATTTTAAGTAAATTTATTTTAGCAATTTTGCGCATGTAGTCAATTCGCAAAAATATATTTCTTAAAAATATATTTATCCGATAAAAATTAACCCGCATCGCTGCCATTTAAACAAACTGATAGTTTTCAGTAAAGGAAATAGAAATAGATTAATGCAAATCTTAATCTAAAATAATTCATTAAACAACAAAAAGAACTGAAATATTTTAGATTTACTCTTAGTATATAATTCAAATTTTTAATCCTTCGCTCTTTATACGTACAATGACGACCTGACACTAATTTGGAGAAACATTAATGAGTGATTTTTTTTATATATCTAGTACATGTTTCACACTTTGAACAAAGAACTGTTGCCGATATCAAATCAAGCTCAAGCTTCATGGTTGGTTGACTATGTCATTGTGTGCATAATTAAAAAAACAATCATTATCGATGATAGGTTATAAATAAGGGCACGGGGATCAAGGTCACTAAAGAATAAATGTTGGGTCCGAGGTGCTAAACTTCGCTAAAATATGGATTTAGACAACCCCAAAAAGAAATCCACTTTCTCCTTCTCTCTTTCCTTCTGACTTATTAAACTACTTTTGCCAAAATTGCAACACAAATTTAAGCAAGTCTTATTGGTTGACTTTTTTGGGATTTTATACTGTGTCACTGATATATCTGCCAGAATGATATATATCCTAACTGATAGCGCAAAAAATCAGAGTTTACTCACTATCTTGTCTTCATCCAAATAGAACACAACGAGATTGTCAGAACATGTGAAATAAACAGGGAAGTCCTATAATGCTGATGTTTTGTGTAAAACATTCCTGTTATACGTTATAAGCCGAAGCTACTGAAACATTTGCTCGTTTTTCATTAGTATTTTGGTCGCGTTTTCTGTAGAATTCTTTGCTTTTTTGGAGCAATTTGAGAAATAACACCAGTAAACCATTAATTTGAACCTTGGATTTTTATCTATATTCAAATCATCACTAATGTCCAAAAGAATCCAACGCTCCTGACTTAAATCTAAAAAAAGCAAAGCCAAGCCTGTCTTCATACATTGATGAAGAGGCTTTGAATATGAAGGAATGAACCTAATTGTGTTTGAAAACTGTTCACTGTGGACTATCTCCTGACCTGCTACAAACAAGTCTAAAGATACATCCCTGAAGGTATAATTATCACATCTGTCATTATTTAATCATCATTATCTTGATATAATTAAAAAGAAACACACTAGAATTGTGATAAAATCGATAGAAACACAAAGTGGCTAATTTCTCGTGTACTACATGTAAGTATGTTGTTAAACTTTCCCCTTGTCATTCGATTTGGTCCCTCACTTTGATTGGCACCAAATCTCATGGTTCTTGGGAAAAGTTTACCGACATAAACTTGTCAAATAGTTAATTAACCAAAGCATTCCTCCAGTTTACTGATTATCGATTGATTCTCTGCAGCCCAGTATTGCCCTTGCCATCTATTATCTAATCTTGTCTACCTGAATTATGCGTGCACTGAAGCGACACGAAACTCCTCGTCGCACGTGTGCTGACAGAAATAACAGTTTCTGTAAATACATGTAAACAAACAACATGGATGACTAAGCAAAAAAATAGGACCTGTTTATTCAAATACAATTGATAGAAAAAATTAATTTAGCCATCCCTGAATTCAGAGCACATATGTATCTGTATGCATGATTAATCGTTAAAAAATTCAGAATTTTTATCTCTGTTTTTCTTATTTTAAGTGCTGTGAATTCGCGAATCTAAGAAACGTTAAAATTAATATACACCATTTTGACACAAAGTAGCAGAAATAAATTGATGTAAAAATTTCCACATTTACGGTAGTGTTACAGAAAAACACTGGTGAAAATGTCTACTTCAAACTATGTAGTGTTACAGACAAACAAAATATAACCTTCCAGCTATGGAGTGTTACAGGAAACACTGATAAAAATGTAACCTTCATTCAGATAAACGCTAATAAAATGTTACCTCCCAACGATATACTATTACAGGAGACGTTGATAGAAATGTAACCTTACAACTATGTATTAATCGAGAAGAATGTTGATAAAAATGTAACCTTCCAACTAGATGTTTACTTGTTTTACAGACAGAGATTTCTTTGGGAAAAATATTGTTAAATAATAAGAGATGGAAAAATTAATCCCCATGTTCAATTTTAGCATATAAATCTTAATAATTCACTATATTTATAAAAATTTTAAAAAGAGAGAAACAAAGCTTACACAATGTAAATTCCACACGTCTCTGTCGGATACATTTTAGAATGTTAGGTCACCCATAGATATGATACACATACGAGGAGTGATCAAAAAGTTCGCGAACTAATTGAATTACTTCCTTAAGAATGGAAAATGTTTTTTAAAATAGTCCTCTCCGATTATAATGCACATCTGCTATTGTTCTGCCCATGCGCCAATCACGTGATCCAGGCGGTCACGTGACATGGTCTGTGGCGTCCTGTTTACAGAAGCTAAAAGATTTTTCCGAGTCTTATATTTCTAAACATGCAAGTTATTTTTTGTAACAAGAACAGTCCATCTGTCAGAAATGGCCTAATTTCGGCAATAGGGTTGGTGGATAAGGACATCCCCTCCCAGAATTAGCATGGTGATCATCAAAACCCGAGTCCTCTGTCTCGAAAGCGTCGTTTATCCAATGTGGATAAAGTATGGATGACCTCTTTTTATCATATCTCATATGTTTAAAGTCTAAAGTAAACGATATTTTAGGGATTTAATAATTGTATTATTGTTAAAATATTCAACTGTTTTTTTCTAATTGTAACATGGCGATCTTTCATAACAAATTGCTCAACTAAGGACACATCTTTTCCCCTGCTTGCTTTCGCTTGGCAACAGAACAAACATCATTTTTAACCATCTCCCTGCCTTCACTTAAACAATCAATCAAATTAATGATTGAACTTCTGGTAAGTCATTTGTCTTCAAAAACCTTGAAAAAAGTATCATATTCTACTGCAAAGGAATTCCCAAGATATACGTTAAACTTTACAGCCGTTCTTTGCTCTAGTACGATTGAGTCAACCATTTTTTGTCACAAATCACCTACATACTGACGTCATTTTTACATTGTGACGTCACAAACACGGAGCAAAACATTATATAACATTTGCTTTTTATAGAATATGTGTATGACTATTTGTGTGCCAAATTTCATTCTGATCTGAATTGTGGTTTTGTAAATATAGAGATAGTTCACGAACTTTTTGATCACCCCTCGTATGAAAGAAGGAATTTACTTTTATTGATTGATTTGAAACGTGAGATGCATCTGCAGTAAACTCTTTCTAGAAGGCAAACCTAAGAAGTCTTGTTTTAATTAAAAGAACACATATTTGTTAATATAGAATGAAGTAAATAATGCATGTAGATAGTAATAATAAATAGTAGATGAAGTATGATAATTCTATGTAGGTCTACCACACTATACAGATTGATTTTACAGATAGAAGGGTAGATCTATATAGTAGGGATGTCAACGAGTACCCGGTTAACCGGGTACTCGATCGAACGTCCAAGTATCGAATACTAAATATGGTACTCGGTTACTCGGATGTATATTTTTCTTATTTCAAAGTATATATTTTTATCAAAACTTTATCAAAAAATAACTTAAATAATGCATACGGTAAATAACGTGTCGTCATCTACACCTGTAAAACACGCGTTATCGCCTGTGGCTGGGTATATACAGTAATAAGTGACCAATCTCCCAGCTGTTCTCACCTATTGCGGTACTTAATTTTTGGATGGCTTCAATGATTGTTTTCATTATACATCGTTTAAGTATGGTCTATTATCTTCAAATAATTTTTAAATTATTTAGTTAATATACGGCAGCGAAATTAGACATGCATAGAAATGCCGTTTCCCACTTCCAAAGTTAAGAAATATTTAGAAGTAACGAAATATTTAAAAAAAAAATATGTTGAAAGTCAGTTTGCGTAGGAGGTGTAGTGTATACCATGGAAACAACCAACATATGAAAAAAAAAATATTAGACTAGCGATCCCAACAACGTCCTTCCTTCTCTTTCCCTAGTTTAATCATCACAAATCTGCATAACAGATTGTCCTCCTTTTGCGTTGCTCAAATAGATCCTAAACAAGAACTGTAAACCATTTGTAATTTCTGATGTATAAATTGTGTCGTTTGTGTTCATTTGATAAATAAATTTAGTACCAAAAAATCATTTCCGTTGGAATCTATGTTTATATACGTTTATTAACGTGATAAAAACAGCTTTGGGGTTTGACAAAGCTTTATAACGTGGCTCAAGAAAATTAACACACTTGTATTTACATTTTTACCGAGTACCCGGGTACTCGATCGGAAAAATGTTCGAGTAACCGATTATCAAAAATTGACCGATCTGACATCCCTACTTTATAGATATCATTTGTAATTTACTTTGTATTCTTCATGTTCTTTGCGCAAATGTTTTCCCTGCCACTGTATTTATTCTGCAGTGACTAATTATGGACCTTAACTGAAGAACAGTACCCTCGGATTAATTCCTAAATTTTCCTCTTTATTCTCCATCTAATGCTTTATAAATGAAAAAAATCACTAAAGGGAGGGGGTTAAGATAAATATGTTTAATGAAAATTCTGAGATTTAATTGGGACTTTCTAAAAATTTAAAGTAGTCATTGTTAGACATGTTATAGGAATACTCTGAAATTCATTTGGTTCTTTCAGAGTCAAGATTATTATAGATAATCATTATTGTGAAGTAATCGCTCAATTTCTTCATTATCAAATAATTTTATAGGTCGCCGTCATTGGACAGTCATTAGAGTCGTCTCTATTTTCTCTTGAGACGCAGAGTAAGGAGTTTAAGTAAGGGTTAATGTACGAGTAGCGCTCCATTCCTTAAAAGTAATGGAGCCGAGGCCCCGAAGGGGTCGAGGCCCATTGCTTTTAAGGAATGGAGCGCTACGAGTATATTAACCCGCATAAAATCCACCTTTTTAATTAAATGCTTGTAATTATTGTTTATTAATACATAATAAAGAATATTTATAAGATACACTGTAAATATACATTTAACATATTGGTATTATTTATTTATATATATAGAGAAAGAAAGGCGAAAAAAGTGTACTGAAGTTATTTAAATTTGCTATCATTGAACAGCTTCGATAGCGTAGCGAGATGAGTACCTGACTCCGAAGGCGAAGGTACCGGGTTCAGTTCTCAAAAGTGGCACATTTATTTTCTTTATGTGAAAATAAACTTGTTAAAATTTTCTAAGTTCTTTCCTCGGTAGAGGTACGGGAGGGAGAATATGAACATGATAAATTCTGCTTTCAATGTAATTTGCATCTCTCCGTTCCTGAAAAGTAATGGAGCGCTCAAACAAAAGAGTGACGTCACAGGTGGATTTTACCCTTACGTCTTGGGTTCATTCCCACTGTGGGACTTGAAAACCAGTCCTTAAGACGAGACTGTATAAACTGAGGTCCTTTATTCAGATCATATGTCATATGAGCAAGATTAAGCGAGACTTAGTTTATTCCAAGACATCTGATCCCATCTCTTAACTTTCCAAGGGTCCGTGTTTGTGCCCCATTCACAAATTTGTATTTTAAAAGATTTCTGAGATTAATCACTCCTCAATATCTTCACTTTTTCACCATTCTACTTTTCAATCGATATGTAGATGATGCATTCAAAGGTATCTGGCAGTCTTGATTTATATGGTTTATTTGGTCTCATTTACAGATAAATACAAGGTTAATAATTCAACTTTAACAAATTTAATTCACAACAAATATACAGGTATAAATTTCTTACAGGTGAGCAATATATAAACAAAATAAACACAAGTACAACAATACACTATGTGTTGATTAAATTCCTTTGATTGAAAACTTTGCATCATTAATATCTGACTTTAGTCATGTAGAATATGTTAATGCAGCATTAATTTTTAGATATATATTACTGCATCTTTATGCATGTAGCTTTCTGTTTTTTTTTTTATAAATTTGAGTTTGACAATTGACAGTATGCTTATATTAGATCCAGCAAACTGTGATTATAGAAGAAATAACATAAAGGCGTTTCATGACACATAAATACGAATTCTTTTCGAAAGAGGCCAGACCTATTGTAAAAGTCACTGTAACTGTACTTTTCGATTGGGTAAAAAACGTTAAATATTATAAAAAAAAAATCACCCTGCTTAACGCACAAATTTCCCGTTTTACAATAATTAAATATACTCATCACAAAATTTAAGGTCGGAGAATTTCATTCGAAAAACGCAAACACGTCAGTAAAATAAATAATTGTTTACCCATTTTGAGCTCATAAGTTCTTCTTTCTATATCTAATATCTCATTGACAAGGTGTTTTACAACAATTGAACCAAACACTTAAAAACTTTAAGTGCAGAGAGTATCTGAATGAAATATTTTTACACAAAAGACATGAAGTTAGCAAAATGAATTGCCTAGTACACTTTTCTACCACATAGTTTCTTCAATTCTTGATAGAATTGATTATCAGTGAAAAAATAAACAAAGGGATTCAGAATGCCGTTAAAGGTAATTATATCTGGTAAATATTCTTCTATCAAGTCCTCTAGCTTGGAAATTTTCTGCTTTGGTGCGAAGTATCTTCTGGTAGCTTGGACTGTCTGGTACAGCGTCATAGTGAAGAAACTGATCAAAAGGAAAAGTGTTACAATGGCGAATGTTTTGGCTATTCTTCTGTTCTTTGCTGCCTCTTGTTGTTCTACTGATTCTTTTCCTTCCTCTTTCGTTCTTCTCCCAGATTCAAGTTTAGTAAGTTTTCCCATGTCTTTTATTTCATTTTTTAATTTTGCTTTACCTGTCTCATTTGTATTTCTCTCGGATTCATTAGTATTAGATTTAACCATGTTTTTCATTTTCTTTTTTGATTTTGCTTTCTTTGCAAGAGCTTTTAGTATGCTTACTTGAAGTTTTACAATAACGACTAAATCAATTAGAGCTTCTACAAATATGAAGGCAAAATAGACAAATTGCAACAAATCTCCATCATATTCATTTTTGACAGCGCATCTTGTAGCATTTATACTTTCTACTACAACATCTCTTCTACCATGAATCAAGTAAATTGGAAAATCTAAGACAAAACTTATTAATACAACACACAAACACATGATTTTGGAGTGTTTCGTCGTAATTTGGGATTTAAAAGGTGTGCATATTTTTCTGTATCTCTCAAAACCAATAAAAAGAACTATCAGAAGGGAAGCGTGTCCGACTGAATTACCAACATAATGAGATATCGCACAAATGAGTACACCTTTGTCAATTACTTGATTGTAGACTGATATCATTCTATTAAGTTCTTTTGCTATGTGTGTTATGCAGAGAAAAATATCGACGAATGCTAACAAAAGGACAAAGATCCTGTAATTTGAAGAAGAGGTCAAGCGTGTGCGAAATATGTGTATAACCAAGGCATTGCCAATGATTCCTATAATGTTGAACAGAAACGATATAGCTCCAAGTGGTGCTCTCTCTTCTCTTCCTTGTATGTTGTGTTCTAGAATTAGTTGATTTCCCATTTTTGGAAATTGTTTTTCTAATGACTGAAAATCTGCAAGTATAAAAAGACGATTTAGCATAAATTATTTCTTTAAACTCATGCAATAAAAAAAACACCAAAATTGAAAAAAAAGGAAAGTCTTTCTTTTAATACTTCATTAAAAAAAGAAATTTTGCTGTAAGATTAATTGTTTTCAGACAAAGGTCACTTGTAAACTACATAAATATATTAGTTTAATTTCATATTTTTTTTTTTTATTTTCAGCATCGATGATCGTGGTTGAAAAAAAGAACTTTGTAGCATTTTAGAACTATATGCAATTGTACAGTCTAGCACAGAAATTTAAGGAATAGTACGGGGAATTATTAAGAAGACATGAAGGGTTTTTTAACACACAAAAGACCGACAAAATTGATTAAGAAAATGCTCAACCTTTCAGAAAAATGGCCAAGATATAAAATCAGCTTTTTCTTTTTTCTGAAGACAATGTCTTTCGAACGCGTGCAGGTCCCTACGGGGCATTCCTCAAACTGATCATTCTGAAAGACAGAACTGATCTACATGTATTTAGTCCTGCCTTATAGCATAAAATAGTTTGTCCTCATTCCTGACTTATATTTAAATCAATTCTTATTTTTGAAGAAAAAAAATTAAAAGTTTGAATGTACGAGGGGTATCAAAAAGTTCGTGGACCAGCGCCATAAAATTAAAGCCGCTTTAGGCACATCAGTGAATTTTAGCACATTTAGTTAGCATTATCTTTTCTATCTATAGAATAAACCATAAATCATAAGCTTTATCGTTTTATAAATTTTTAATGTTTTTGTAAGCAATGGTATGTCCAGGCGACGGAACCTCGACGATGATGTTTTTTTCTACATGTGTGTAGCGAAGAAAATCTCTTTTGAAATGAACATACGTCATCCAAAAATCCCGTTAATTCAGGCATGTGGTATGACATAATTGTTCCGCAAAATTTACAATTTTTACCTCATTCTATGATTTCAAGAACTTTTATAGTAATTTTTATATGGAGTGTTAAAACAATAAAGGGCTTGAAAATGACGTCATAAAGGCGGGGGGGGGGGGGGGGGTTCTTATCCCAACATTCTATGAAGTTTTGCCCCTGGAATTTTTTTAACGGGTTACAGAGAAATAAAATGCACCCAGAGTATTTGTTAAATGCCGAAAAAGATTCATTCAGAGAGATGACAGATGCACATTACAGTTAATATCGATTTTTTGTAAGGGTGTCAAAAGTGAAGTTGATCATGTGTGGTAGATATTTAACTCCGACAAGCAAAACATGATGGCATAATCAAGTGAGGATCTTTCCCTATGTATAAATCAATTATCATTTTTATATGCATCGAAAGCAGTTGTTCATGAAATTGTAATGTCATATAAACAAGACGGGTTTAAGTCCTTACAGGGAATCTCAAGGTAAGTGTATGATGCAGAGAAAGCGAATATTGAGAAACAATGACGTTGTCGGACGTCATGAAACTAAACGGCGACAGCACCGGGTGATTATATAATCTTTTATATCTTATGATAATTTGTCAAATAATCAACGTATCAAGCTAAAATTTTCATCATTTCTTAAACATTTGTTGTTTTATGTTCTTTATAAATTTTGTAAGCACAGAGTACATAGTATTAATTTTATCGCCTGAGTCCACGAACTTTTTGATAACCCCTCGAATATTTTACGTGTTTTAATGATATAAATTCTAAATTTGTACATTCAATGCGAAAAGGTACGGTGTTTTTCATTTTAATATATGGTTTCTTTTTCTGATGTATAAAGAAAATCCCACAAATCTAATCTTAATCAATGATAATATTGACAGGCTTTGGTTTGTGGTGCAAAGCATGATACTTAAGGGATCTGGGAAAATGTGAATAATGAATAGCGTTTCATGAAAGTTTAAGGCTGTCCCTGTGTCGTCATTATTCCAATGTTTAAGTTTTACATTCTATTCTTAAGTATTTCTATAGGTTCCTTACTATCTGTGATTTCACTGCGTAACTCAGCTCTCAAGTTTCGCAATAGTAGAGTGCCCATAGCTTTCTATTAAATCTTACTCTTTTGAGACAAATCATAAGAAATTCATTTAACAGCCAAAGCCTAAAGGTGCTAAACAATTTTTTTAATTATGGTTGCATTTGAATTAAAAGTGTTGATGGTATCTTACTTCTTTATAACATAATTTTAAAACAAAATCAATCCTAATGGTTTATTTGTTTGTTTTATATATCACGTTTGTGATCCGGGCTTTAAACTACTGTACTTGTCCTTTTGAAGCTTAATATAAGCCTTTCTATTCTATTTCAGCTTCAACATGCATTTTATTTCAATATCAGTCTCTTTTTTATAGTCAGCGAGCGCCATCAATATCAAAGCTTCCCTTTGCTCTTTACTAGGTAGTGCTGCATTCCTTAAGGAACCCTCTATAATTAAAAGATATTTTGACTTGAGGGAAATTATATCGTATAAAGATCAAAATTTTGAGTTGATCTATTTCATCTCTTCGTAGGATTTTTTTATCATTCTGCCATAGGAAAAATGTTCATTTATGAACAAAGTTCACTATTTCTTAATTAAATGGGGAAGAGTCTTGCAAATGACTAAATCTTATTACAAGTATTTCAGCTTGGTCTTATAGAATGCTGGGAATGCTTGAATTAATTATAAACTGCTAAGTACAACCCTAACAAAAAAGTACTATAGTTAACTATAGTTTACTATAGTTAACTATAGTTTACTATAGTTAACTATAGTATCAAAGTTCTTTCACTATAGTAAATCACAGTATTTTTACTATGGATTTCAGATCGTTATATTTTTTATTCTTCAATTTATACATGCACAATTTTTTATATTACATTGAAATATTATTTGTATATTCACACATTATTTCCAAATTTTACATTACTGCTATCGAATTCTAGAGATTTTAAGCTTTGAAATCTCAAAAACAGTTCCAGAGTAAAGTTTCATAGTAAATCAAAGTATCAAAGTTTTCACTATAGTTAACTATAGTAAACTATAGTTAACTATAGTAAATTTTTGTTAGGGAATGTAGACCTTAGTTTATTCAATTTTAAATCAAAGGGCAGATCAATCCAACTTCATAGAATTACCTTGAAATTCAAACACTTCTGTGTGCAGTGTATTGATGGTCCTTACAATATTCTTTCTGCTTTTGCCTTATGCCTTTCAGAAATGCTTCGTGTTTCCTCTTTTAAGATAATTTCTGATTGAATACACGAATTCACTCAAAAAATTATAATTTACTTTTGAAACGTGTTTTGTATTCGCTAACGTAATATATAAAATTTATTAAAAATAAAAGTTTTAATGGATAATTTCTTTTTCTGACTCTATTCCCTTCTCATAATTTATTGAAAATTTAAATGGAGATCTCGAGTCCTTTCTAAATGTATGCAGAGTATAGTATTTTCAAATAAAGCGTTCTTTTTTTCGATAAAAATTTAATATTTTTTGTATTTTTTCAAATGCTTCTTAAAATATTTTCGTTTGCTAGGAGGTTCTGAACATTTTTTTTCTTATAATTCTGGTGAGAATAAAATATTGACAAAATATATTCCATTTTATTAAGAATATATAAACAAAACAGCTGTGCAGAAATATTTAAAATCTATGATAATCCAAAGTATGAAACAATGAGGATATTTAATATGAATATCAAAAAATACTAAAAAGATTTTTTTTTCCACCAGAGTAGACGGAAAATGAAAGACTTTAAAATGCTGGACTTGCTTTCATATAAAAAAGAATATGAGGATTCTTTACTTTTAAAATTGAGTTCTGCAAATTATAGATAGTGGTATCCACCAAAGATTCGTCTTATTGCATATCCTTCCCACCACAACATAGATTACGTGCTTGAATTATATTACATTGCTATAGTTTAATGAACTATTACAAATTATATGTTAAAATATGTTGTTTTATAATTGTAATAGAGGAACACTTTTTCTAAAGAATCATCCAAATAAAAATTCGCAGATATTTTTTTTTTTTTTTTTTTTTGGGGGGGGGGGGGGTTCATATTTAAAGACATGCATAATTTGTCAGTACTTGTAACATCAAACATTAAGACTGATTAATAATTGGTCGGCTCACTAAATCACACAACCGATCAACCTAAAAATAGGATAATCTATTATTGATTAAAAAACCAACATGTTTCAGTTAAAATATTTCATGCAATTTCCTATTTGTAATTCAGTTTTCTTTTTCTAGGAGATCAGAAAATGACCATGACCACCAAGCCCGATTAAACACTGCAGAGTGCATGTAAATGTTTTACAAATGGTAGTCACTTCTGGAATAAGACTAAATTTGCAGTTAAGGCATTCTATGTATATAGACCCTGAAGATATGAAACCAAAATACAAAGATGGATACATTAAAACTTACCAGATATTATAATATCGTATCTCGCATAAATACCTGTCTCAGAGTCCTACTAACTCCCCGTGAAAGAATTGTTTTTCTTTATATACATTAGCTCATTGATTAAAGTAAGTAGTTATCGTGAATAAGGGCCACTAAAAACTTAAAAGTCTGCATTTCTCCGATAATGTTTCCCTTATTTTCCGCAAAGATCCTGTTTTTCCAGGATTTTTTTTTATTTACTTTCAAGTCCCAGGATAATACCATATTTATTATTTCTGTGCGATGACATACATGCACGAAAGCGAAATGTTATCTGCATGTGATATTTGGATAATGCACGAACCTTTTTTTTCGAATAAACATACTCAATACATGCATGTGTTTTGTACGCGATATAACTGAACGTATAATATTAGTTGAGACCCAACTTTCAAAAGCTTTGTTTTGCATCAAGCAGCACTAACGGTCGGAACTCTTTTGAAGTCGATGAACTGAATGTATGTCTTCCGAGATTTCTTTTAGTAAAAGTTTTCTAGTGGAATTATTTTAAATGTATATTTTTTCAAACAAACCAGTATTCAAGTAATATTTTGACTCTACCATCTGCCTTCCAACCAAGAAAGAATGGCCAACATAAGGAAGCTCTTGGTGATCAAGAAATTTGAGCTATTTAAGCTCACTCATGCAAAAGGCTCCATAAAGCTTTCTTTGTTCATGATGTTTGTTCTTATTATCGTTCATACTTATGAGCTATTTAATCTATTCATAAGCGCATTAAAACTGAAAACAGCAAAAATCCCCGTTTTATATATCGAATATCTTAAGAATAAAAATATCCAGACCTTCATTGCTGTATTTTGATCCTACATAGAAATATGATGTTGAGGAGCAAGTGGTATTAAGGCATATAAATAAACTTGAATTCATGTTTATTCATCAATCGAATCGATTGTAAACGTTTTATGATACAATCAATTTTTTAACAAATAAATACAAATAGATAGTGAGATAATGTTTAAAAATGATAAAGTGTTTCCATTCATTGCTGTTATCTGACAACCAACTCTTTCCAGATTTATCACACTCAAACATAAACTTCATGATTGTATTTTTTAAAAAATAATGTATCATTTTTAAAAATCTATCGGGATATAAATACGGGTTGGTCACGAGATCAAATTCCATAAAGCCCGAAGGGCTTGATGGTAAATTTGATCTCGTACCAACCCGTATTTATATCCCGATATATGTTTAAAGATTTTACATTATTACTTATATTTACATTTATAACTTATTCATATTCAATATTTTCCTAATTACATGTATAATCTTTCGCGCCTGAAATGTTTTATTTTTCAAATTCAACGGCACGTATTTGATCCATTGATTGCGCGTCGACCCTTTATGACGTCACTGAGAAATTACGTCGAACGTTTATGACGCGAGGAACCCGTGTTTATACGGATATTGATACACTTGCCTTTTATAGTGTTATGTAAAAGAAAACATTTGCAAATGTAAATAAAGTATATATAACACGCTAATGATACTGAGGTAAAAGGTAAAAATCTTGTGAAAAGCATAATATGTTATATAAAGCTATGGACACTCCACTATTGCGAAACTTGAGAGGTGAGTTGCGCGGTGAAAACATTAATAAACAAACGTATGCTACTGGTATATTTGTTAGCAAAAAAAAATGTCAAGTGGATTTGGAAACTATTTGATTAGTTGGTAATGCATCAAAGTGCATTAATTTTGTAAATGTAAACGGGAAGTATTTTTGGAGAAACTGTCATATGAGTTAATGTTACATGTATGACGTTACATTGTTTTCAAAAGTTCTGTAGTGACAAACCATATTAATTTTAGAATAAAATAATGAATGTTCTGTTTGATCAAATTTAATGAAACTTCAGAAAACATAATTTTAAATATGATGAAGGGCTAGTATTAAATTAAAGCTTAGTATTCCTATGAAAATCAAGTAAAATGATCAAAGAACTCGTTAAATGAATGCTCCCATTGTTATTTAGTCTCAAGTGAACTACACATATAGTAGAATCAAAACAAATAATTTCTAATAGTTAACGCCGTCGTCATTACTCGCTAGGTAGCGCGCGAGTTCATGGGTATAGAAAGACTGACATGGCGGATAATTACATGTACAAACACTGGACGGTACCGCGATTAAAACGCGAACTTTCACGAAAAGGCGCCGCGACAACTGGGAGAAAGATTGATTTAATTGGTAAGGATATTTATTTTTCAAAGATATGATATTTTTATAACTGAAACATAATATAACAGGTTTAAATAAACATTCACCATACGTAAACAATGTTGTCGCATACCAAGTTACTCAGTTAGTCGACATGTGTTAATAGAGCACTCGCGCAAAATCAAAGACATTTTCCCCTGGTTTATTTAGTGATAATGAACATGATTCAGTTGCGCTTACACTCTTTTCAATACTCAATAATGCAGGCTTGAAGCACACGACCGGAACAAGAATTTTAGACAAGACTCTGTAGTTAATACCTGAACCAGTAGATGTGTTTTGGCCTACATGCGGCTTCCAACAGTTGCGACAAGAACACAGACAACTACTTCCAAAATTATCAGTTGCCCAGATTGAAAACTATTTCTTGTACAGAATGGCAGGTAACTTCTTTAATGAAGCTATCTGTTAATATCATTTTAGGTTTTTTATTGACAATGTTAAAAAATATATATAATAATGTTTACTTATTAGAAGATGAACAAAGACATCAGATATTAAGGCCCTTGAGAAAGGAAAAGATCTTTAGAAGGGTAACAGAATTGTAGCCTGCAGTGTGTGTGCCTTGGATAATGTGTACCTGTCTGGAAAAGTTGGTGCAGCTATGAAACAAAAGGTTTTATTGTTTCCTTAATTGGCTACTTCAAATCTGATCAGTATTGAATCTGTATTACAATGATTTGTTCTCTTTCTCAGTAAATAAAGACTGAAAACAGTCAGAACCATTCATAATTTGTTGTGCATCTAGTGCAAACTTCATAAATAATATACAAAAGTCTTATACATGTAATAAAAAAAATTTGCTACCTTTACCTAGTCTTACCATATTATTTTTTTTATTTAACACATCTCTTTTGTCTTACAGGTTTCATATAATTTTAAGATGAGGCTCGGAATAACCCATGAGGAACCCTTAAATTCACATTGTGAGTGCCCAGCTGGGAAAGGGCCCCATGGGACATGCAAGCATATTGGAGCTGCTTTGTTAATGGTGGCAGCATTCATCGAAAAGGGGGGGGGGGGATTTCTGTAATGAAAGGATGTGCAGAAAATCTACTGAACTTCCATGTGCCTAAGAAAATGTATTAAGGTTTGTATATTACTGAAAACTTTCTATTAAACAATAGTGATAACTTAGCATTTATTTTAATGTACGTGTTTTCTGTTAATATTTAACAGTACTGGATTTCAGGGCTAAAAATTTGAGGATTTCCAAATGACTTCCATAAATTTATATAGACCTATTAACATTCAAGTTTTATCATCCAGGTAAGCCACTGGTTGCTGGGAAAATCCCGTGGAAAAGAAAAATCTCTGATGAAATGCTTGAAGACCCAAGGAAGGAGAAGTATAAAAGATATGCCACAGGATACTCCAGTTACGTTTACACTTGCATGGTGAACTACTGTTCTGCCTCTTTCATGGATATCACTATGAGATATTCCACACACACCTTCTACAAGTCTTCTGGTAAAGAACTTCTTATTTCTTGGGATTTTTATGCCCAACTATGAATATGGCAGGGGCACATAGTGTTTGTTATGTCCGTCTGTTGGTCCATCACACATTGTGTTTAACTCAGTTTCAAAGAAACTATTTGAGATTAATTTTAAAACCAAATTCATACACTGATATTTGTGAAAGCTAGCCTTTTCAACTGTGGCATAATTATTTTCACCTTGAGCTTCCCTGTTTATTAATTCACCCCCACCCAATTTTTCTCTTAATATATGATTAAAAAAATCACGCATTTCTTTTCACTTTAAAATAAAAATGTACCTTTTTGGGGCATTCATATCCTATTGAGAAATTTCCATTTTTTTAAAGTTTCAGTTTAAAAAATAAATGAATTCTTTATATAGATATTGATAAATAAATAAAGAAGTATTTATTTCATGTTGCAAGTAGAAATCATGATTACCTTCAACTCCCCTTTACAGAATATACTGTAGACAGAGCACTGTGTAAAAGTATTCTTTAATTGAAATCCTTTATTTCAATATTGTTCATTGATCAATAACTAGCTTTGTGTTTACATATCTTTTAAGATAACTCCAGAAAAAGCAGAGACTATAGAGAAAACTACAAGGTTACAAGCTAAAAGCAAACAATGGTTTGATAAAAGAAAATGGTGGATAACAGCAAAAATGGCTTACCGCAGAGACACACGAAAACTTTGTTCGAGTTTATATCAAACAAATTTAATTTCTAATTCACCTATCATGCATGGTAGACAATAAGAAAACAAAGCTATTTTTGTATATTTGAGGAAATTTCTGGTCTCAAAGTTCAAAGATGTGGGCTGTTTGTATCTTTGGATTATCCATTCTTGGTGCAACACCAGATGGGTTAATAGACAATGATGCCATTATTGAAGTTAAATGTCCTTTTACTTGTAGAAATGAGGAAATCAAACATGGGAGGAAATTCCCATTCCTTGATGAATTATTTGATGGCACTGTTACACTTAAACACTCTCATAAATATTTGATCAAGTGCAAGGACAGCTCTTTCTTTCCAAAAGAAAAAATTGTCATTTTGTTGTGTTTACTCTCTGTGATATTTTGATTCTGAAAATTCAGTGTAATGATGATTACTTCAGGTTCAGTTTGCTGCCAAAGTTTGAAATGTTCTACAAGAAACACTTTAGACCTTATGTTGCTTCTTATTTATAATTTTACTGAATAAGATTTTGACATTCAGAATATATTGTACAATGTACATGTTTCAAGAGATGACGAAATGTAGCAAATTCAAGCTCCAACTTTTAGAGGATTCTTGAAAGGGAAAATTTACATTAAAACTCTTTGTATATCAAGATTGTAAATTTGGCGATGTCCTACACTATAAAAGACTGTTTTGACTTGTATCAGAAAACGTACTATTTTTTCAATTATAAATTATGGAAACAATTTTTTTTCAATTTATTTACTCACTCAGACATACCCGTCCACAATTGGTTTCCTAAAATTTGACAAAGAAAAACAAACACTATTCTTGATGCTAGAACACATTTGCTATGATGGAAGTGGAGAACTTAAAATTTGATATCTTTTACTAAAGCTAATGACCCTCTCTTCGTGTTTTCGTTTGGATGCAATTCTCCTGTCTTTTACAACATCTTTTGGCTCAAGCTGAGATTTCCCCTTCAGCGTGGTTGGAGTATTAACAAACACATCCATGGGTGAAAATAAATCTTGCACCATTATGCCTCTGTCTGCCATTATACTATCTTTTGGTAAAAACCTGTTTGATTGTGGCTTTGTAATATTAGAACACTCGATACTTTGTCTGTCGGAAGCAGACCCCCCAAAAGAGTCACTCATAAATGAAAATGCACCTCGCGGTGTACAATCAATCATTGTTTTTAAAGCATTACGATGTTTGTATCCGGACCATGTAACTGACTGGGCAATTACATCTGACGGCTTTTGAATTGGTATCTCGGTTGCATCAAGAATCACCCTGGTAGAGAGAAACTTCATGGAGAAATCATCTGGCATATGTTTATCAATGATATCTTGAGATGGCCATATATCAAGTTCCTTTAGCTGAAAGTACATAAAGTTAATCCACATTTTAACTATTTTTGATACAGCTGTTTCACTAATTTCAAACATAAGACTCAATTCAAAATCCTCCCTGGCTAAGCGAAGTTTTATCAAAGTTAAGAAAAGTTGATCAATGGGGGAAATATTGTTGGCTGATTTTTTAGATCTGAAGCTGCTGGGCCAAGACAATGAAAAAAAAAATCAAAATGCTCAAAATCTGAAAATCCTGTGTAAAAGTTAATTGCCTTAGAGTTTGTCCTAAATTTTCAATTGAATAGCGACCATGAAGAAGACTGCATTGAATACCCTCAAAAAATTCTCAACATGAGTTGAATTCATTTCTACTTGTTCGACACTTTCTTCGCTACTGTTCGAAGACTTAACTGTCACCTCTTGCTGAACACCATGACAGTAATCAAAGGGCGTAAACATAGTGGATGCTTCCTTTATCGAGGTTTCACGTCGTTGCTCTTCAGATGAAGATTTAAATTTGAAAACTGATGGAACAGATTCTCCTTAAGGCGTGCTCGTTCACCAATAAATATATTGTGATTATGTCAACATCATAAAAGATAATCAGATATATCAGATATAAGATATATATATATATATATATATATATATATATATATATATATATATATATATATATATATATATATATATATATATATATATATATATATATATATATATATATTAAAAATAAAAATTGACACACAAACATACATACATATGACATAGTTATATTTAAATACTTCAAATACATTCTTCTGAAAGTAGATAAGAATTTTGTACTTTAATTAAATAATAGCAATTGATACATTGATTAAATTGGAAAGCTATAAAATTGTATATGAGAAAATAAAAAAAATAACAAAATTTTATTGATCCGGGCAGAAATATTTATGGATTAACTTCTTGATGGCATCTGAAACAAAAACAAAACACAACCACAAAGCATCATAATGTAAAGAAAAATCAACAAAAGAATAAACTAATATTAGTGCATGTACTTGACATACAGAAATGAAATCCCACTGGGGGATGGGGGTCAACTCCTGGACTGCAGATGTGTAAAATATTCATATACAAAATTAATTTATACAGGGACTTAATGACATTATGACTGTGCATGCACTTATTTTAAACTCTATAAAAATAAATGACATCAACATATTAATCATAAAAAGCTGATCGGAAATTTCTTTGACACAATTATATGTGACTTACGAGTGTTTACACGAAAATGTGTCAGAAGAATCTCGGACTTTTTTTAATAATTTTTAACATTAAAATGGATTTGCTTTGAATTAGCATAACTTAATCTGTTAAAAAGCATTTTTGTTTTCTTTACAAATTCTCTTACTAATCTAATAGCGTGCTTTTGTAGTCAGAGGACACAAAATGAGCTCTGCAAACAATATCATTTGGACCAGGTTTCCACAGCTGCTTAGTCACAGAATCGATATGTTTAACAGTGAATCTCCATTTTTTAAGGCTTTCTTTGTCTGTGGGAAATTTGTGCCCCCATTTGACTTCATTTTCCATTGAAATTATGAATAAAGTTTCTTGTTGTCAAATCTTTGAATGGAGATGAAATTATTCTTACCTTTTCAGATGAGATATTTAACAATAAACATGTATTGACATGATTAAGGTAGTACACAATAGATAGGCCAAAATTTTTCATCAAATTCAGTTCTTTTTTAAACTTTGATATTTTCTTTGGAATACAAAATCTCTCTTTATATGTTATATGAATGATTGATTGATTGTATATTGTTTTACGTCCCATTCGAGAATTTTTCACTCATATAGAGACGTCACCATATACCGGTGAAGGGCTTCAAATTTTGACCTTTACTCGGCACTCAGGGCCATTGAGCAGTGAGGGATCTTTATCGTGCCAACGCCTGCCGTGACACGAGGCCTCAGTTTTTAAGGTCTCATCCGAAGGACCCGCAACTTTCACTTCAAAGTGCCGAGCGTATGGCGAAGGAACAGTTGCTACCTATTTTTTATCGTCTTAGGTCTGTCGCGGCCGAGATTCGAACTCACGTCCTCCCGATCACGGAGCGAGCGCTCTACCGACTGAGCTACCGTGAACGGTTGTTATATGAAAGAAATTCAACTGCACATATTTTTCCCACATAGTTTGAAATATGGATTATCAGACCCCTTTAAGAAGATTGTGAAATCAGACACTCGACTCGAGAATGTACCAAAATTATCAATTGATCTATTGCAAACTTTTTTGATGCTTTGATGCTGAGTAAATTTGAGTAAAATGTGAGGTAAAACTAGGGCCTACGAAGCTCCATAATTCCATAATAGCAGTTCAACAAATGGGTTTAAAAAGTTTGTTTTGCATTTAGCAAGGTGAGACAAGAATAAACCCTTCCCTTGCAAATAACCACACATCTGCAGACAATGTAGGGGATCACACCCCAAGTTCAGTTACAAAGAGACCACTTGCACCGAGCAATACGAATCTGGTTATGACATAAGGCTCATTCAAAATTAGTTGGTTATTCATAGGGCTTTTCATTTACGGTGTCACTGCTCTCCTTCTAGTTATAATTTTTTTAAAATCACAGCAGTATTGCTCAACAAGCAGAAGTTGTAACATCTTTCATTCAAGAAGGCTAATAAAATGGTAGGTTAGCTGGTTCTTTTGTTTCAAAATCTGACCCTGGTAAATTTCGAATTATCCACTATTTATTTTATCCATGAACTAACGCAGTCAAAATAAATATTTCTCCTGATCGAGATCCCAAGAGGAAGCTATGATTCTATTGATAGGAATTTTGAACTTGTTCAGAAAGTCATTTGGCCAAGACAGACATGCGCTTAGTTTTATACCCATTCACCCTGCATTATCAACTACTGGGGTTTTTTGTAATACAGCAAATTTCACAATGTATTGGAGCCAGTATTTTTGTCAAATAATTGAAGCCTTCGGCACTGTCTTTAGAGTGGATAATGTGTATAGAATTTTGTGCGGTTGGAATGCGACACATTTAAATTGACTGCCTAATTTGTTGATCCTCCTAAAATATTATATTGTTGAGATGATCTAGCCAGTTTTCTGTTTCTCCGTCCCAATGTAAATGTTCTTACCAAACTAGATAAATCAATACCTCCTACATTTATGATACAAATGCTTAAATAGTTTGTATGGAATATATATATATATATATATATATATATATATATATATATATATATATATATATATATATATATATATATATATATATATATATATATATATATATATATATTGGCCTTATATGTATAAACCGATAAATGGGCAATAATTTAAATGGAGAGGGCTGTAGAATTTTGTCATGTAATATTTATTTTTATAATTTTATTTAGGCCCGTAGCAAGGTTTCAAAAATGGGTAGGGGCAACTTCCCAAAATTAACTGATTACCATTTTTTTTTAAACCTAAACTTACCAAAAGTGTGTGTTTGTGTGGGGGGGGGGGGATTCCCAAAATTATCTGAGAAGAAAAAAAAGCTAACTTACTGTCCAAATCCGGGGATTTGCTAGTGCTCGACCTAATAACATCAAAAAAAGGGGGAGGGGACAACAAGCATCTTAAAGAAAATTTACTATAGCAGAATACTATACTCAGAAAAAGTGTCCTCCCCCTGCCTACTACGGGCCTGATTATTTATGAAATTGTATTATGCTTAGTAATTAATTTATTTGATGCTTTGTCTGAATAACCATAATAAAAATAATACCCTTGCAGACAGAATTTGATTTTTTTAATATGATCAGAGTAATTATTATTATTTTTTTTACATGTTCAGGTTATTCAATATACATATGTATCTACCCGGTAGTCACCCCCCCCCCCCCCCCACCACCACCACCACCACCACCATCCCGCAAATGATATTGAAATTGAAAATATAAACAGGATTATGATAAAACTTTGTATTACTTATCAAATATATAAACACAATTTTTATGCCTATTGCCAGTAACAATGTACATGTAGTCTAGCGTGTAATGAGTGTATAATCAGTTGGATCTTCATAGATCTATGGAATTTATAATTATTATGTAATTTTATTGAAATAATTTTGCTTACAGGAACACACTCTTTTTTACAAGACCAGAATACGTATTTGTTACTTCAATAGCTTCTGTTGTGTCCTGTTTAATAGGCATATCAGATCATGGAATATTATACGTTTAATAATCCATGATCTGATACAAATATTTAAACAGGACACAACAGATGCTATTGAAGTAACAAATATGGATAAGAGAATGTTAACAAAGGAAAAGGTGGATGCTGATGATAGATATACAAGATGATCCAGAATAAGAATGTTCAAAGGATAATACAAAAAAGTTCACCAAATAGACTGTGTCATAAGAGGAATCATTATATATTAGGAAGCATGTTTACAGCAACAAAGAAAATACTGAACATAGTATATCATTTACATGTACAAGCAAGAAAATACACGATAGTTACTTGGCCAGAACTTAAGTTTGAAAAAAAATATTACAGAAAGTGCATCGAAAACACTGATTTTCAGGATAATTACTCAGATTTATTGAACGATAATCGTGACTTTAAATTGTCAAAATATTGCTAACAAATTTATTTTTACAATAAAATGTACGTAGCACATAGTTGAATAGTTTTTCCATCATTTAATGCAAGTGGAAGATCTAGAACTTGTGCTTATTAGAAAAATGCTGGCATGACTGTCAATATGTTCATCATTAAGTGAAACCATGCACTGACACTGTACATGCATTTCTTATAATGTTTTTTTTTTTTTTTAAAGAGCAAACTTAGTGAAATATTATGTCTATAAGTACTTGCGCCATGAAACCTTTGTTATATACTAGTAATTAAAATGAATACCTTTGCTATACAAATTATGTATTGACAGAATGCAAACAACTTACTGGAAGCCCAAATTTACATGTGTTCAAATCTCATAATTTATATGAATGGTGATGTAATAGAGTCCTCTTGAATTAAATACATGTTAATTCCATTTTTTAATTATAGAGAAACTATCTTACAAAAATATAAGAAACATGATCATTCAATATGATTGTTGAAAATTTGCAAGTAAAGCCAGCATAATTTATCATGAATACTTGATATCGCGATCACTTAACTTAATGGAACTCTTTGGCGGTGAAGGTAGGAAATGTCTATTAGCTGGGGGCAATGTGCATACAACGCGAGATCGAGCATTGTGGATGTTCAAAGGGCAGACATGAAAGAAGTCCTTGTGAAATATCTTGCGGAACATTCGCTGAACCACGCTTATAAATTTCAAAAGAACCTAGTCCGAATGTGTTACACATTTATTGATACTTTTTCACTAAGCCGACTCTTCTAATTAAACTAAACCATTTCTTTCTGATAATAGTTACTTTTGGAAGCTGATAAAATAAAACTCTAAACATTCCAATTAGACAACGTACTATTTGAAGTTCAACCCTTTGCAATACATTGTACTTTCGGCATATTAATTGTTCGAATCATTCGATTATCACTCTGTTAAAATAGAACTCGCATGTTGACATAAAAAAAGTTGCATGTCGACATAAATAAGTTGCACGTTAATATAAGTATCTTGCATGTTGACACAAATATTCGCATGTCCACATTATCATGTTGCATGTTAACATAAATAAGTTGCATATTGACATAAATATCTTGCATGTTATCATAATTATCTTGCATGTTAACATAGTTATCTTGCATGTCAACATAATTCTGTTGCATCTTGCTTGTATGATGTCGAATACAGGCTTTAGTAAGTTTGTTTACCAACATTAAAATTATATTCTCTAAAACGATTGGTAACTTGCATGTCAACATAATTATTCTGCATGTAGATATATTTATCTTGCATGTTGACATACTTTTCTCGCATGTTAACATAATTTATCTTGCATGTAGGGGGCAGAAATATGCCACTATACTAGCGTAAGTACTTCATGCCCCGAAAATTTAGAATTAGAGTTTCCTCGACTTCGCCGTAAAAGAGCGGCATTAAGTTAGATAACTGTGAGGTATCGCGATACTAAGTGTTATTGTGCACTATGATACTGTGTTTATGACAAAAACAGATATAAATGAGCTTTCTTGTAAGTTTAAAGAAAATACTGTAGAAAATCAAGTTGTTTTAAAACCAAAGTGGAAAAGTAACAATGCACATGTATTTATTGAAAATTTAAGTGAAGAGAGGATAAATGAATTGCTTATGAATCTTGAGAATGTTGACATGAATCAAGTCGATATTGGTTTTGTAAATCAGGCCCCGAGATCATGAAGCATCTTAAGTTTAAGTCAAAAAATGTATATGGTTCTGAAATTATTTAGAAGTTAAACAGTCTAAAATGAAAATGCTTTACAATTTTGTATCATCAAACTGCTGTTCTTTGCAAAATAAGAGTTTCATTTAACAAGCATTAAACATTTTACAGATAACTGAGTTTTTGACTTAAGTCTAAGTCTGTTTCATGATTCTGGATGTTGTTACTAATTGTAATTCTTTCATCAAGAATGCAGCAGAAAAGGCAGATATGTTTTCGTAAAGAGTATCACAAGTGTAGAAATCTCCATTGGAGACTGAAAAGAGCTGAGACAGAACAGAGCTTATTACAAAGTAGTAGAGACTATAAAAAAAACTTTAAATAAACAGTTTAGAGAATATCAGAAAAATTTTATTAACAAACTGAGAAATTTACGTAGTACTGATGCAAAAGCATATTGGTCATTATTGAATAAATGTTCCTGAAAGGGTAGTAAAAATGTTGGAAAAATTGCTCTTGATGTTTTCTATGATCATTTTAAGAATATGAATGGTTTAGATAATGATTCTGATGATGATGTCAATCAGCTTCCTAATGTAACTGATTTTAATATTGAATTGAAGCAAGCTATTACTGAAACGGAAGTGTTGAATGCTATAAAATCACTGAAAAACAACAAAGCATGTGGTGGTGATCTTATATTGAATGAATTCTTGAAAAATACAACTGCAAAATTAATGCCTGGTTTTGTAAAAAAAAAAAATTAATATTGTTTTCATGACTGGTATTGTGCCTGACAGTTGGTCAGAAGGTTATATTTGCCCAACATACAAAAACAAAGGAGATCCTAATGATGTAGATAATTATCGTGGTATTACCATTCTAAGCTGTTACGGAAAATTGTTCACTTGTATCTTAAAGAATAGGTTGCATAAATATTTAGAAAACTCTGGCATGCTCTGTGAAGAACAAGCAGGGTTTAGAAAAGGCTATAGCACCACAGATCATATATTTAATCTTAAATGTTTAATTGATTTGTATTAACATAGAGGTAGAAAATTGTATTGTACTTTTGTTGATTATCGTAAAGCATTTGACACTATACGAAGGGCTTATTTATGGCAAAAAATGTTGAAGCATTCTATAGATGGAAATATGTTAAAAATAATACAAAATATATACAGTAATGCAAAGTCTTGTGTAAGGCAAGGCAGTTCTTGTTCCAATTTTTTTATTTCAAATATTGGTGCACGTCAAGGTGAAAATTTATCACCTGTTCTGTTTGCCATTTTCCTTAATGATTTGGTTGAATTTATGTCACATGCCTATAATGGTCTTGTAGATATGAACACGGCAGCTCACTTTTTAATACTGACGAGATAACTGTTTATTTACGTTTGTTTTTGTTGTTGTATGCTGATGATACAGTTATTTTAGCAGAGTCAGCTGCTGAACTGCAAGCTTCTTTAAATGCAATGTACTTGTATCGTCAAACTTGGAAGATACAAGTTAATTCTCTTAAAACAAAAGTTGTTATTTTTCCTCGCTCCAACATGAACACTGATAATTTACATTTTACTTATAATGGTGATAGACTAGAAATTGTTAGAAACTTTCAATATCTGGGAATATTTTTTTCTAGTAAAGGTACTTTTAATGACGCAAAGTCATATCTGGTACAACAAGCCAGAAAAGCTATGTATTTTGTTCTTAGAAAATCCAGGAAATTAAATTTACCTATTGATATGCAACTGCAACTTTTTGACACCATGGTTGTACCTATTTTCTTGTATGGTGTAGAAGTATGGGGTTTTGAAAATTGCAGCATCTTAGAATCCTTTCATACGGAATTGTGTAAAAAAAAAAAAAAAAAAAAAAAAAAAAAAAAAAAAAAAAAAATTTGAAAGTTAAAAAGACTACTCCTCATGTATTGTTTATGGAGAGCTGGGTAGAATACCACTTAGTATATTAGTAAAGTCTAGAAAGGCTGGTTTCTGGCAAAGGATTTTGTGTGGTAAAAATGAGAAAATTTTCTTCACATTGTACTCAATTTTGTATCAATTTAGCTCAAAAGGTTTTTACCATTCAAAACGGCTCATGGAAATTAAGAATATTTTACATGGTTGTAATTTGGATCTAATGTGGAATGCTCAGTATGTTGATAAATCGTGCAAAATTGGTGTGTTGGTTAAGAATACATTAAGAAATGGTTTTATCCAAGACTGGAATGTAAATGTATTAAATTCTCCAAAATACCTTGATTATAGAATGTACAAGTGTGATTTTGGTTTTGAAAATCATATAAACATGTTACCAAATGATCTTAGATTATATTTATGTAATTTTCGTTGTGTCAGTCATAACTTGCCAATTGAAGCAGGTAGATTTTATAGTATTGATAGATCTGAGAGACATTGTATCCTCTGCAATAACAATGAACTTGGTGATGAGTTTCATTATTTATTTAAGTGTCCTTTTTTAAGAATGAAAGACAGAAATTTATACCTAGCAATATTTACACAAATCCAAACACAATATCTTTTTATAATTTGATGAATACTTCTGATATATATGAACTAATAGGTTTAGCTAAGTTTTGTAAAACTGTTCTTAAATTATTTCATGCCTGAACTTCCTACAATGTAAACATTAAACGATTTTTTTTATACAACCGTCAGTACTGTCCATATCAACGTTCTTTTTGTGGTTCATTATGTTAACTGTTCACATGTTGATTTGTTCAATTGTTAAACTCTTATTGTACTAACATACCCCATGCGGGGGCTTTAGTGAAAATAAAAGTTTCAAAGTTTATTTATTCCATTTCTAAACAATTGGCAAAATGCCAATCCTCATACTGGGGTAGCTGCAGAACTGTAGCTCTCTGCTTGAGAAAATTCGGACAGACAAAGCAGAGAGCTACAGATCCAAGCGTTGTAAAAACCTTCGATTTACGCCGCCGCTTTTTTTGTCGCTCGCTTCGGCTATTATTTCTTGTATTTAATGCTTTCCTCTGCTTTAAAAGTTGTATCCAATAATTATTCATATATTTTACTCCTATTTCTGATACTTTATTTACCTTTCAACGGTCTCAAACAGCCCTTTATGGTTTTGAAATGTCGGTTTAAAAACTTCCCATTCCGACGTCCATGTTATTGGAGGTTGTGCGAAAAGAAGTAATTCAAAGAACATATACTTGTCAAGAAAATGTAAATAAAAATTTCAGGAGGTTTAAATATCATGTTTATTGTCTATAAAGATTAGATTACAACATGTATGTAAAAAAGAAATGAGATAAATAAAACTCGAGCATGTTGTTTCAGGATGACACCAACGTCGATGTCGGAATGCATTTTTTAAACTGATATTACGGCCGTCTGAAACTGTTGAAAGGTAAAGAAAGTATCTTTTTTTCTTATCTAACAACAAGTATTAATATTTTAAGTCTATATTTGACTTTGTAATGCATTTGAGTTTGAAATTTTTTTTGAAAATTGGCAATTTGTAAATCTCTATATTTAAATAAATTATTAGACCCCAAGCTTAATATTTTGCAAAAATAATGTTTAGAGTTATATTTTGACAATAAGTTAAATTATATGGTCTCATCCGAAGGACCGGTCTCCATGTCCCACAGTGGGATTCGAACCCGCAAAGTAAGGATCAACTCCTTATCCGCGACTCTAGAGCAGACACTCTAACCACTGCGCCACGCGGGCGACGATTTATTTTAGTGCATTTGCACTTAAATGCGCATAAAGAAGGTGGCGCTTCCTATGGCTTCCATGTTGGGTGATAGGAAATTGTTCTGGCATTTTTCAATTACATGTAATGAAGTCTAACTACCCACCAAATTTTATCAAGATATGACAACCTTCGATTTGGACAGTATTGCATGGTTTTCTCGCAGACTGGCTCTTAAAATTAGATCTTTTATCCGCTCCAACTAAATCGCTACACAAAGCTTTCTGTAGCGATCTAGGGAGCGAATCAAAGATCTTATTTTAATTAGATTGGTTGTAAGTTGTAATTTTTTTTTTACAACACCCCCCCCCCTTTATTTAAAACGATTCTTCTGCCTATAATAGCTGAGAAAAAATGATACGTTCTACTGTTTATTCTGTGACATTAATGAAGCCAAAGAGATGACATTTCAGGCTTACTGGAAAGCCAAATGTGTGCAATTTCAGCGTTCAATAAACGCTTAGATATTCAAAGCTAAAATTTCTTTTTTATGCTTTTAGTAGTTTTTATTATAGATTTTTATTAGCTATATAATAAGAATATTTATAATAAAATAATGAACTTTTTGGTGGTGAATATAGGTTCTTTATTATTATTTTCATTCTTTCGAATACCAAACTAGCGTCGCACTGCAGATTTTGTTTTTGGACTTGACTCATTTTTAAATTCAAACATTAAATCTGGATTCTACAATGAAATTAAACTATATCCTATGAAAAAAACGCGATAAAATTCCATTCAAATAGGATTAAGCCAGGAACTATATTTTGTGGCGGAAGGTTTCTTAGGAGAAAATGATCAATTTTTCCCTTTTGAAATATATACAGTACTGTTAAGTTTGGATTCCTATTTTTCCATGCTAGTTGCACACAGTGCTGTTTTTTTTTTTTTTTTTTTTTTTTTTTTTTTTTTTTTTTTCAATGAAATGTTTTATGCTGGTTCAGAAATATCTATTAAATAATTTCTTATGAATTCTTTCATTATATTGTGACAAATATAGTAAATATATTCTGAAAGTCCATGAAAAAAAAAGTAGCCAATTTTAACATAAAATTAACACTTTTTTTAGTAATATCTAAAAATTTACATCATAGACCCCCCCCCCCTTTTGTTTTCCTTTTCTGAGTATACAAGATAACTTTGATCAATCTGCCTAAATTCAGCAAAAGTTTAAGACTTTGAAATAATTTTCTTGCTTGTTGAATTTTTACTGCCAGAAAAATTACATTTTTTGAGTGCAGAAAGGTCAAATAATTGATTATGCGAAGCAATTTGAAACTTTTTTCTTAGTCACAATTTTAAAGTGTCTTTTTTTAAAAGACCAATAGTTTATTTTGTCCCATGATTTATTTTGATAAAACATTGGAGGGAAAACGTCGAAGATGTGCACGTACTGTTTCGATTTAAATTTTAAATTATCATGGCTGTATGATAAAATTTGAATTTCTTTATTTAATCACTGCCAAATCCAAATAAATCATTCATTATTTTGTCATTGTTCTATCATACATTGATATTTTTAAAAAGATCTTTGAGAAATTTAATTTCAACCACATCGTTGAATGCTATGATCTACTTGTATGATTTACAATACGATATTTTTTGTTCACGTGTTTTTAAACGTTGAAAAAAAAATCTATGATACCAGTTTATCGTTTATATTTTTAGCATGTACAATAAGTTGCCATAGAATATTAAATTTCGTTAAAACAATAAATATTACTGTGTCTTTTATTTCCTCAACAAAAGCTATATGGCATAATGTTGCAAGAAAATGAATGAAATATTTGGTAAATCTCAGGAGCTTAATTCTATGCCCTCACCAGCAGGCAAAGTGTCAGGGTGGCCTCCACCCCAACTAATTTCCAAACCTATAACCTTTTACTATTGAAAATGTACATTGAAAGGGTGGACTCCCACTGTTTGTTTTTGCATTGTTAAATTATGGTAATTTGGTAATATGTTAATAAAACTTTGGTTTGTGAAAGTTGGAAGCCCCCCCCCCCCTCCCCCAACAAACACAAAAGAAAGAGGACTTCAAATTTTTACTTTTTTCTTCATTGTTTGTCAAAGTTTTGAAAGTTCTAGTTTTTTCCTGGCTGGCAAAAATTATATTGCGTGTCCGACCAGAGCCGTTGACGCAATGGGGGAGGGGGGGGGGCTCAAGTTGCATTTGAAACTTCAAAGAACCACGCCTATTTGATGACATTATTTTATCCTTTAAAAAGTCTTTGATGTTTTAAGCCTAATTTTTTTCCCATGGGAGAAAAATTATGAAATTAGACTCTGTTGTCACAATCACCAACAAAGGGACCAACAAAGGGACTAGCTCTTAAAGCTGGTAAACGATCAAAAATAAGTAAACCAAATAAAACTATAGATTTTGAAAGGAATTTGTGAATTGAAAATCTAAAGCATAATTGCCTTCACTGTTTTGATATAGACAATACAATTTTTAATTAATCAGATATATTTACAAACTGTCAAGTGCCATGCAATTCCGCATGTTAATGAATTAGAGTGTATACGGAGTCTTTGTCTAGTCAATTACATGTACATCATATACATAATATTTTGATGTAAAGATGCTGTTTAGGTTACATGTAATGGAGCCTTATATATTGAGAGATTTGTTTTTCAAAATAAAATCTGCTATTTTGTTCCCGAAATATAAATAGTATTCCAGAGACAGAGAAAAATGATGAACCACAACTCGAGCGTCAAATCGGATGAGCTGATATTTACATTAATAAAAAATCTCGGATAAGCAATAATCTATGTACTTGTATCAGGTAGTGGGATTTGTTCCCCATTCCTTATATCCGTCCTAAGAAAATGTTGCACCCGAACGAAATCAATTATTTAAAAACAAGTAATGTTATATATTTTTTGCAAACCCAACTTCAAATGTGGTAATATTGCTAATCACACTCAGGGAAAAAAATATGTAAATTAGATTGAGAAGCTTTTTTATACTGCAACATTCGTTTTTTTTTTTAGAAACTAGAAAGGAGAAAGACAATAAAACTGTGCATAGACTTTTGTAAATCTTTTGTATACCAAACACCCCTTTTTTTAATTAATCCAATATTTTGATGTAAAATGCCTCATTTTGTGTAGGCTTTGGTGGCAATAGCAAACGACAAAAGACATTAGTCAGGTCCGTAGCAACGGTTTTAAAAAAAAAGGGGGGGGTCCCAAAAAAATCTGGGAAGCAAAAAAACAAACAAACAAAACAACATTAACTGTCCATATCCTGGAACTTCCTAGTTATCAACCTTACAGCAATAAAAGAGTGTGTGTATTGTGTGTGCGGGGGGGGGGGGGGGGGAGGGGCACCTAAAAGAAAATTTACTATAGCAAAATGCTATAATTAGAAAAAGTGGGCGCACCACCACCCGGTTTTTACGGGCCTGTTAATAAAGATTTTGTGCTGATCATTTTTGTGCTCCTGAGATCAAAGATATTTATGAGATCTAATTTTTTCAACAATTGCCCATTTTTTCATGCAAATTTATTTAACTACGGTTCAAAAACGTAAACGTTTCTTATGACTTCTGAAGAAAAAAATGTTTGAGACTTTATTTTGATTTTTTGCACATTATTTACCCAAAGTAAAATCAAAGAGGATTACAGATATCGAAATTGTACATTTTCTTTATTGGTATTAGTTTCTCTTTTTGACAATAGCTAAGAACATGATCTCGATTTTTTAAATAGTAACAACTGTGGAAACATATCTTATAAATTAAATGTGATAAAAACAAATCTAAGAATGAAGGTATTCTTGCTCAATATAGTCATAGAACTAATATTTGTTTTCCTTTAATGGGGATAAATCATCTTGTTACATTGATTAAAGGTATTGTGTAACCTTTTAATTTTGTTATTAAATCTTTAAAGCTTTTAAAAATGAACACTTCTATCATTAGGCTGCGTGATTTTACCCCTATTTATTTGCCTAACAAGAATATTCCTACCAAAATCAGCTTTTTGAATAATAAATTGACAAGGGGTCATTATTCTACGGGGGTCATTTTTCTACAACCCACACGTTATTGTTATTGTTATACCTTGATTGACAAATTTAAATAGGTTAAGAAAAGAGGACAGTGATCGATCTCAAAAATCCTGCAACCAATACAAATCTGTAAACGGGACATTAAACACAGACCCCTGGACATTTTAGAGGTGGGATGAGATGCCTATGAGGATTAAGCATTCCCTGTTACCCGGTCACATCCGCCGTAAGCCCTGTGTATTGATCGGGAAGACGGAATAATCCGTCGTCAAATTTAGTTTAAAAACAGAGGTCTAACAATTGGTACGGAATATGTCAGTCAAAATACGATAATAGGTTTTATTTGCTAACAAGGTCATTATAACGACCATAGAATAAACAAAATGCTGACTTTAAACGAGGTTATAGAAATCTTGAAAATCAACTTATTTGTCAGTAGCCTGCCTCCTTTTGGGAATTGATTGTATTCAGAGCATGCTCTTGAGTATCGAATAATTTGGGAGATGTAAACCCTCTATGCAGGTGATAATGGAATATTACTACATAGATAAGGAAATTTGACGGTGGAAAATCTGGTCATCGCGTTTGTTTGTCATACAGTTTAGTTGTTAATTGGCCCTTATCGTCTATAGTCATTAATACATAAAAATATGAAACAGATGTGGTGTCTTTTATTTCGAGTGCACTGGGATATATTGAGTCGACATATGAATGGAAGAAACTATTGTTAATGCATAAAACGTCGTCGATATATCTGAGTGCCGAGTTGGAGGCCACAGTAAGTGTTTTCTTCTTTTTGTGTAGACGTTTTTGAATAACTTCTTCATAGGTTTATAAAACAGGTCGGCTAATGAAGGAGCAAAATTAATGCATATTTGGATTCCAACGGTTGTTGAAAGACCTGATCTCCAAAAACTACATGGATGTTGTCGATGAGGAACTCGGCATCCTTTAATTATCAACCTCAGAGTATGTACGTGAAGTTTATCGTGAGGAATGGTTTTAGTAAGTGTCAAAAGGTCATATGTTTTGATGTTACTGACTTTTAAAAAGTTTTGTGATTTTAAATTTCTTAAATGTTCTTTGGAATTTATGAGAATCCACATTTGATTTGCACCATTTCTCGAATATATTATAGCACAGTACGTCTAAAGTTTCTCCTTTATAGCAGTTAATATCGGAAGGATATATTGCTCAAATATTGATTGCCTTTTGTCATGCATTGGTAAAACCCATAACAATGAAAGACTATTGTGACACATGCCAACGGCTATAAAATGACATATGGAATGCACATCATTGGGAATGATACTCAATTCCAGAAAGTGCATGTATTGTGAAATTTTAAATCATGTCAAATCTAGTAACATAGAGACTATTATTTGTACAAAAGGGGGAACAACTAAATACTAAATCCTTTCATAAGACAGTAATACCCGCACATCGGTGTATGTATCCAAATATGCTCTTCTTCAAAGGAGAAATACAAAGCAAAATAATTGGTTCGCGACGATTAATATTCGCGAGTTAAAGTAAGTCGCGAAACTCGCGGATATTTTTCGCACACGAATAAAAGTTGGTTTACAGTAGTTGACTGCAGCTTAAAATATAGGAGGAGTTTAAGGAAGAAGATTGTGTAACAGACGGACGGTAGCGGCTCAAGTCTTCTTCCTTTTACGTTTGTGCTACATTTAAACATAATATGAAATGCAAAATATTATTTTTACTCCGCTGATCAATGCATAGAGGAATCAAGAAAAAAAAAATCCACTCGTAAAGTCTTTGTTTGTGCGCTCTATTATATTTCGGGAATAAAAGTTGCAAATAATTTATTATATATAAGTTCTCCCTCCCATAAATTTACAATTGAGAAAAATGTTATTAATTCATTTACATTTTAATAAAATAATAATTACGGTGAAGTTAGGTATTATGCCGTATCCTCTTGCATTTTAGTCAGGTCCTCTCAAAATTGAGCTATTAAGGTCAATATTGAATTGCGTTCAAACTTTTCTAGCAGTGCAAGAAGAACCTTTATTATATTGCAAAATTCAAGTGTATATTAAACACTAATTACAACATGTCTATGTCATATATAGACAAGAAATAAGACTAGCAATTTTTAATGTTAGTCTTTACGTGATTAAATTGTGAAATAGATACTTTTATACTTTACCCATAAATAATTCAAGCTTTTAAAAAGTTAATATGCATTAAATCAGATTTGGAAATATGGTTTTTGAATATTTCAAGTAAGATTCTAAAAGCTTAAAAATTAAAAGATAATTTGGTATTCAAAATTAGGGTTTGAATCAGAATTCTAAATTTTAAAAATCCAATGCTTTGAAAGTTAGCATGTAAATTTGAGAGAAATAAAATATTAAAGGTGCTTGGACACAGATTTGAAGTTAATATGTTCTCCAATTTTCTTTATAATTTCATGACTTATATGTTGCTATAGCATTTCATACTAAAATATAATAAAAATCTTATTTCATCTCGAAGTTATTGAAACTTCAAATTTCTGGATGCGTTTGACTGAAACATTCTTGCACTTTCATAAATTTTAATTTTATTCTTAATACTTAAGAAAAGTGGCAATTTTGTTGTGTATTTATGAGAAATATTTAAACTATGATTCAGAAAATTCAGTGTAGAAATGTTCGAAAGCAAAACCCACTCACAGTATTGTCAGTCCGTGCTCAGTGGTGTGTGCAGACTTTAACAATTGAACACACCCGGTGAATCGTAAACATTATCAACAACAGAGCTCGTGCCCTGTTTACAAAAACAGTTTACGTTTCACGGGTGTATTCAATTTGTTAAACTCTGTACACAACACTGAGCACGGGCTGACGATATTAGTGAGGGGGTTTGCTTTCGCACATTTCTACTCTGAATTTTCTGGATTATAGATGTAATGTTTTTCATTAATACACAACAAAATCGCTTCTTTTCTTAAATATTAAGGATAAAGATAAAATTTGTGAAAGTGCAAGGATGTGTTAATCAAACGCGTCCAGGAATTCGTAGTTCCAATAATTTCCAGATAAAATAAGTTTTTAATTATATTTTCGTGTGAAATACTATTGCGATATATAAGTCGTGATATTATACAAAAAATTTGAGAAAATATTAACTTCAAATCTGTGTCTAAGCACCTTTAAAGGTCTAAATCTATGAAAACTTTTTAAGTTGAATCATAAACTGTTACAATGACAAATATAGTTTTTGCAACAATGATGACAAATGAAAATTTTGCACATCCGATTTTATAATAATCAAGTAATTAATGCATTATTTTACACTCTGCGTGTACTCTCCCAATGGTTACTAGATTGTTCGATTTATCAGTACATTAATTGATATACATGTAAAAGTTCATCACTACTAAATCAGAAACGTACTTACATCCCTATTTTTACTGAAAACTTACGCAATTACTGACATTGTACTGTCTTTACTGCAAAACTTACCTTTCCAGTGCCGGTGCTGATAAACTTAGCAAGAGCTGACAAGCTTAGTAAGTGCTGATCAACTTTGATAAACCCTTTTTACTGTCCCTTCTGTTCTTACCGATAAGCACTGTCCCTATTGGAAGACTGCAGTGGTGTGAAATTGTGTGTACTATAGTTTCAATTAAGAAAGAGTCTTATTTTATTTTTTGAGATAAAAAGTTACATTCCCAGACAGTTAGAAATGTATAAAATAACAATTTTATTATTGATATTTGTAAAATAATTCATAACTAATTCGAAATACAAGTAATCATGCGTGGATCAAGTTCAAATAAATATATGGAGTGGTTGCACTTGTTACAACGCGAAATGTAATAACAACGCAAAATGTAATAAACTGGGATTATAACATTTTGCGTTATTACATTTTGCGTTGGGATAAACGAAAATGTAATACTGCACTTATTGGTTGTTACATATTTTGCATTACTTTATTTTTGCCTGGAGGACAACACAAAATGTAATAAAACAAAATGTAATAAAATAAAATATAATTATTTTTCTGTATTGTGTTCACAGTGAAATATCACAAAATTGATTTAAACATATAACAATGGGGAAACTCACTTTACTAAATAGACAGCTAGACAGCCAGACCTATGACTATGGGACAAACGTTACGGCTTTTACGGACATTACTAAATCTAATAGTATGTTTTTTTAAACTCTGCTTCTAAAATTTTTATTGATTACTTATAAATCATTACCTATATTAACTAAACTTTGATTGACATGTCTATTTATAAATCAGTCTGTATTATATAATCATCACTGGCATTCTTAATTACCATAGATTGACCATGGGTCCATTTAAAGCTCTTGATATGCATGTACGACGTGTATGTGGACATTGGTTAGCATATTAGAAGTGCATATTTATGCGCATGCAGAAACGATCCATTTTATTATTGAAGAGAGAGAGAGAGAGAATTTTATTTTTGCTGGTCTGCAATGCACTTGATTTTTGGAAAACAGTACGAAATCTGAATTGTCAAGAAATCCCCTTCCCGCCATCATTACACCTGCCAGTAAAAATAAATAGATTTCTTATCTAAATTTCATGCATGTGCCCATCAAAAAGCAAAAGCAAACTGATTAACTGATCAACGAAATATCCCCCGACCCTACACACATGTGCACGCACGTTTCTCATTCGCAACTCCTATGATTTGAAAATCAACTGATTTTAAATGGCTAATGAAATCAATATATGGTGAAATCAGATCTAATGCAAGAACTGGCAAATGTTTATTTTTCCTTTTGTTTTATTTTCTTTCCGTTTATTTTCTTCATCCACTGCTAAATTAAAAATTATTCTCAACCTTACTGACCAAAAAGTGTGTCATAACATTTTGCGTTGTTGCATTTTGCTAAATCTTGACGCAAAATGTAATAACACAAATGTAATAATCCTAAAAAGTCTGTTTTTACATTTTGCGCTATTACATTCTGCGTTGATATCGACGCAAAATGTAATAACGCAAAATGCAATAATCCCGGTTTATTACATTTTGCGTTGTTATTACATTTTGCGTTGTAACATTGCACTTGATCCCTTTCCGTGTTATATCTAAAGAAATTGATTAATCAACAAATTTAATTTTCTTTAATTTACCCCTTCGCAGACACTGACTAAATATACTTGTCTTTAAATGCATAACTTGCATTATTTTATTTTTACATCGATCAAAAATACATGTTTATAATTATTTTATTAATAGGGCAGGCAACTCTTATTTCTCTAACAAAAAATACTATAGTTAACTATAGTTTACTTTAGTTAACTATAGTAAATCAAAGTGTCAAAGTTATCACTATGATAAATCAAAGTTTTCAAAGTGATCACTATAGTGTCATAGTGATCACTATAGTAAATCAAAGTTTTCACCATAGGAAATCAAAGTTTTCATAGAGATCACTATAGTAAATCAAAGATTTTATAGTTATCACTTAAGTTAATCAAAGTGTCAAAGTTATCACTATAGTAAATCAAAGTTTTCATAGTGTGAAAGTTATCACTAATATTAATTATAGTAAACTAAAGTTAAATATAGAATTTTTTTTTTTTGTTAGGGTTGTTTGTTTGTTTCTTTGACGTCCCCTTCGAGAATTTTTCACTCATATTGAGACGCCATCTCTTGCAGGTGGAGGGCTGCAAATTCAGAAATATACTCGGCACTTATAGATAGGGCCTTTTAGCAGTGAGGGATCTTTTTTGTGCCAGCACCTATTGAGACACAGGATGGTTTACACGGTATCATCCGAAGAACCGGTCTCCGTGTCCCGCAGTGGGATTCCAACCCACGACGTTAAGGATCAACTCCTTACTCCACGACTCTAGAGCAAACGCTCTAGCCACTGCGCCACACAGGAAACTCTTATTTGGGAAAAAAACTTCACACAAATTTTTTAACCTTTCAAGACTTGAATAATCAATAACCGGTAACTTTATTTTTAAATGTTCCTGCGCATATGTGCATATCGCTGTTCAGGAATTCTGGTGTCAATATTTCATAATTTTCATAATTAATTCCTTACTGAACGAGAGAAGTGTGGTGAATATCAAACGACTTTGTCTAGTTAATTTTGTCTCAAAAAATATAATCTCAACGAAAATAGTTTGTCACTTACAACATGAACAGATTTTCCCCAAGTTACATGAAAAATGCAATATCTAGTAATTTATTTGCTATTTTTTATTATACAAATTTCTGTTACCACTTGATACAATCATAATTATTATTTATTTATTTCTTTATATTTATTTGTTTATTCATTTATTTTGGTTTTTGTCATTTAATCACTTTCTTTTGCATACGATTAAGATTGTAGACCCACACGATCTCCCTTGCAGAGTTATCGCTCCTCTCTCTCTCTCTCTCTCTCTCTCTCTCTCTCTCTCTCTCACACACACACACACACACACACACACACACATACACACACCCTTGTTTGTAAATCCAGCCAACTGACTACATTTGAAATTTTACCTTCATCTCGCTTCACCGATTTAGAGGCTTGAAAAAGAGAAAGTAAGACCAGAATATACCGAGGTTAACCTTAGGATTTCTCTGTATCCATAGGAATTTTTGATATCTTTTACTTTAAGTATATTGAAATTCGACATGAATCTCACTACATTTTTACACTTATTGAACACACACGTGCAAATCAGTACAGCAAATTCAACCGTCAATTCACTACAAGGTTATAAACACACAGGAAAATCGCTACAGCTAGTGATCATGTTTAATTTTTTAATTGCACCGTTTATTTTATTTTATTTACTGATATAAATGGTGTATGTATGTACAAGACAGTACACAAGATCAAAGGAAAAGATTGGATATACGGCAAAAATGTATGTTATCAGAGCTGTTCCCATGTTGACATATACATGTATACAGCATGTACAGCGCCGGTCTAACATAAACTCTAATTAACATTAATCTCAGAGTCGATAATTGAAGATATCTTTTAATAATCAAGGACATCATCAATTCATTTTTTATTATTAATAATGGAATGAACGATACTTTCTTTTAATGAAAGAACGGAAAAAATCTTTTTTAAGACAATCTCTAAATTGATTCTTTGCGAGTAAATTTTCCGCCACTGTATTGATAGGCCTATCTTCGATTCAATTGATAAGCGCATCAAATCAATTATTGCTCTCCTTTATTGAATAGTTGCGCGTATAAATCCAGCTGATGAGAGGAATAACTGATCTGATGCTCTCACTCATTCAGAAAATGTATTTCAAGCAGTATCCTAAGCATGTCTTGTATCTTTTCTTTCCATGTAACATCTGTGCAAGATTCGTTAAGCTAAAAACTAGTCCCCTACTGGTAAAAACGGTTCTTTCCTCAACTGTCTGCCTGTCTGTCCCTCTGTAAGTCCTTCCCATGGCACTTGAATTTTCCGCCCTTTTTCTACAGCTCGCAAATATTGAAGTGATGTTTGGTATGTGAGTCTACCTTTACTAAGTTACAGATCAAGTTTGAATTTCCGCTTTCAAGAGTTTTGACGGAATTACGGGCATTTCAATTTTTTAGGAGAACCAGATAACATTTGCCGGTAGGGTGCTAGCATTGCATATGCAATACTCTCAAAATGCTTGTTAAAGTTACGAAAAAAGCTACTCCCTAAGCACCTAAATGGTCACTTTTGCTGATAATGAAGGAAAAAGCAGCATCCGAAGCAATACTGCTATTATCAGCAGTCAATATTAGCTGCTCGGCATTAAGCTAGATAACTTGCGATTTATAAGTTCTTTCAAAATTTAGAGTAGTGGCATGTTTGAAATATATATTCTTTCAGCATCGAATTTTCTTTAAATTTTTCCCAAAAAATCCCTGTGTGAAGAATCGTGTGGTCAGTTAGTAAAAAAACAAAGTCGAACGTCAATTCATCATAGTTTCAAAACAGTAAATATTCCGTGATCTGGGTAACCAAAAAGTTAGTGGAATTAATTGTATTAATGATAATTCATTCTCATTAATACCCAATGATAATCGCCCAAGTTCAAGTGCAAGTTCAGTTTATTCACCCAACCCAAAATAATAGTACATGGGATACATTTATAACATATATATATATATATATATATATATATATATATATATATATATATATATATATATATATATATATATATATATATATATTCATATAAACTGTTCAGAGGTACAATATCTATATATACAATGCAAAAACATGATAAAAAATGAATAATGATAATGATAAAAATACTTCGCCGTTCCATTTTTAACCATTTTCAAGAGAAAATTCTTAAAGATTACATATAGTCATATACCCTAATGTATAGTTAAGAAGATGCGAAGACTCCCTGACCGCTTGGTAAAGTGTGTTTTAACACCCTACTGCTCAGATTGACCGGTGGGGGAGACTTTCAATGATTTGAAAATACGCTATCTAACAAAAAACATGTGGTTTAGCTAGAAAATGCTAAAATGCATTCTCTAAACGGACAGGGTGTCTCAAGCCGCCTCAATACCCTTGATAGATTCAGGGCAAAGCCCAGATGATGGCGCAGAGGACTAAAGTCCCTGAAAGCTCCGGAATTTTGACGATGCAAAGCCATTTTATTCACAGAAGAAGTTGGAGAATAGATATATTTTTGTTCTTATTCTAGTATAGGCATAGTAGGCATACTGTAGTACAATAGTAGGCAGGTAGTATTCTAGTAGGCATACTGGGCGACTGAAATTTCTCGGTACTACATTAATAGAGTATTTGAAAATTTTTTAAAGAAGATAAATCAATCATAAGTTAATGAAATACATTATAACGTGTACATAAACAGAAAATTTAAAAGGGTGTTTTAGTGATAACATTTTTGTATCGTGTTCCTACAATGAATTTCAGTATAAATATGAAAGTAAAAATTAAGAGAAAATTCATATACGAAGATGGCTTTCTATGCAAACTTCGTGATAATTATAGTTTTGTCAATGATAAAATATGTACAACCTTTGATTTTGAGTATCCTATGCCCTGAAGGAGTATTAATTTTTTTTAATCAATTTACTTTGGGGGAGACTAAACGATGTGCATGCTTGAGCATATAAGGAAATATGGAAGCTCTGCCATACCAGCCAAATTAACATACTTTTTATGTTACTTGTGTTAAAGATATATTCAAATAAAGCATGTAAATTGAAATGATAAAAAAAAAACATGTGATAATTGGTTAGAAATTTTAAATATTTCAGCAATATTAATAATGCCATCACATTGTTGGGGCTCGAGTTAAATTCCACTGATGAGAAGAATGACTGAATTTAATTGCTGCTAGCATCAAATCAATTACTGATCTCATCAATTCAAATGATGCGCGCCTTAATTTTTCTAATGTTTGCCAGCATCAATAATTCGCATTAATTCAATTGATGAGAGCAATAATTGATTGGCACTTCAGTTCTTTTGAGAGCAATGATTGATTTAATGATATATTTCAAGTAATTTAAGATGACTTCACTATTTCGTGTTTAAGAAATACAAGAATACATGAAAACAATGGATAAATGTATTAAAGAATATTCTTTATCTATAACGTCAAAATTAGAAAATTTACAGAAAAGTGATATTAAGGAATATTGGAGAATTTTAAATAGTTCGAAGGCTAGATGTAAAACTGAAGTTGATATCAAAGCAATGTACGATTTTTTGAAGAAAAAAAAATAATGAATCTAAAGATGATGAAAGTGATGTAGATGATAATGATGTCAATTTCGATAATAACTCCCCTTTAAATTGTCAAATCTCTGCAGAAGAAATCTTGCAAGCAGTTAACAAACTGAAAAATAATAAAGCTCCAGGGTATGATCAATTCTGTAACGAATATATTAGTACAACAATATCATGTTTTTGCCACTATATGTTGACCTTTTCAATTTGATTTTTGATACTGGTTTTGTACCTGAGGAATGGCTTATTGGTATCGTTAAGCCAATTTATAAAAACAAGGAAGACCCACCTCTTCCTGAAAACTATAGACCAATAACACTATTAAGCTGTTTAGGAAAAGTATTTACCAGTATTTTATGTGAGCGTTTGGATACTTTTTCTGATGAATTATAATTGATTACTGAAGCCCAAGCTGGCTTTAGAAAAGGATATGGTACAAAAGATAACATATTGATATTAGATTTTTTGTGTAAATTTGTTTCTTTTAGTAAGAAAAAACTTTATTGTGCATTTATTGACTTTAAACAAGCCTTTGATGCTGCTTGGCGATCGATCTGGTTTGTGGTCCAAAGTGTTTAAAAGTGGTATAGATGGTAAATGTCTAAGATTTATCAAATATATGTACAGTGGTATTAAATCGAAGATATATATTGATCAAAATATCTCTGAATTTTTCATGTGTAACCTTGGGGTAAGACAAGGGGAAAATTTATCCCAATTTCTTTTTACTTTATATATTAACAATTTAGAAAACTATTTATTGCAGAATAATATTGAAGGGGTTACGAGATTTGATGAAAAATTAGAAATTGAAATGCAGATAATATTTAACTTTTTTAGACTTTTTTATGCTGATGACACAGTTTTATTATCTGATAATCCAGAGGATTTACAAAGATCTTTGAATATTTTCTCTGATTATTGTGACCATTGTAAGCTTCAAGTAAATACAGACAAGAATAAAATAGTAATTTTTCTAGAGGAAGAATACCAAAGAAAATATTTTTGTATAGAGGTGCACCAATTGAAATTGTGAACGAATTTAAATATTTACAATGTAGGTGTTATCATGTCTCGTAGTGGTTTCTTCAGAAGTGCCAAAACACATTTAACTAAACAAGCATCAAAATCCATGTATGGAGTACTTAGAAAAATAAGGTATTTTAATTTACGTATACACTTAAAATTTCTGAAATTTGTTTTACATGTTAAATCCAGCACTCCAAATTGTATGGTATATATATGGGGAAACTGGGCGATACCCTTTAATAATACGTATAAAGGCACGAATGATTACTTATTGGGCTAAACTTTTGATGTCACATGAACGTAAGTTTACATATATAATGTATTGCTTTCTCCATAAATGCTTTTCTGAAGGTTTATTTATGCATCACACATATTAATAAGGTACACTACTAACACAAATGTCGAGTCACTATACCACTAACACACATGTCGAGTCACTATACTACTAACACACATGTCGAGTCACTACACTACTTACACACATGTCGAGTCACTACACGACTGAAATATACATTAAAAATAACAATATTAAATCACACGATGAGCTATACCAGAAACACATATAAAATTATACATTCCCAACACATGAGTCACCATACTACATGTACAACTCACATAACAAACAACAAAATTACCACACATAATAAGCTACACTACTAACACACATGTGGAGTCACTACAGAACTAACACACATGTCAAGTAACTACAGAACTAACACACATATCGAGTCACTACACTACTAACACACATGTCGAGTCACTACACTTCTAATATATATTAATTACAACTAACAATATTAAATCACACACAATGGGTTATACCAGTTACACATATAAAATTATACGTTACCAACACATGAGTCAACATACAACATGTACAACTCACATAACAAACTAGAGGTACTGTGAGCACTGAACTCACTAAAGGATAACCCCGCCTCCGATATGATTATAAAGGCAAAGTCCATGTTTTGCTCTGAGAGACCCGAAATTAGTGATAGATCAAAAAGTAATATACGAGGTGCACAATGGCACTATGTAATAAAAGATCGGGGGGGGGGGGGGGGGGGGCTAGGGATAAAGTCTACTACATGTATATAACATAAATAATTGTTTAGAGTGGTGTACGAGGTATAAATGTTTTATAAAATACAAAATATTATATATATATTATCGAAAAATTTTAGTCATATCTAGCTGCAGATATATACATGTAGCTCTCCACTGGTCTGAAAAAAATTGAATGGTTGTCATATTGACAAGATGAGAAAATCTGGGAATAAAAGGGGAAATTAGTATTCCCTGGAGGTTAAAAAAGGTTTGAGTACAGCCATTTTGAAGCAGTCGGTCGGGAGAGCACAAACAATTTTTTAAAGATGACCTCATCATATTCTGTATGGCCTTGCCATACAGGTTTACGTATGAATTGATATTATTTAAATATCAGAAATGAGCAATATTCATAAATCATAGCATGTATATTAATTAAGTTTCTGACTGAAGCATACCTGGGAATACAGAGGGGATACCTTTTATATCAAATTGAGTTTTTAAGTTCGCCCTGGGGCTTACTCTAGGTTGCACACCAGTATCAAATTTCAATAATTATATATTAATTATTACCAAAATTACGAAAATTATAGAAGACATACATGTAACTCGTCGAAAACAAACTCCTCGAGAATTTGTTTTCAGACTTTATAAGACAATGCTTTCTAAGCATACACAAACTTCCAGACAGGCAAGCGAGTTTATCGAAGTCGAACAGGTGCTTGAAAGTGACGCACAGGACTTAACCAGCCTTCCTTAAATACGGTATACAAAAAAAACAAAAAAAAAAAAACAACAAAAAACTACAGGACTGCTTTGTTCTCAGATCTGGTAAAATTTTCGAGGGAAGTATTGAAAAATAAATGTGCGTTGGCCACGTTTTGACGTAAACCTTTAGTTTTTACGCTATCCAATAAACCCTGTCCATAATTTTCACTTTTTAACAGAAAGATACACTGATCTGAAATACAGAGGGTCGACCTTTTACATCGTGTAGATTCCAACATACGGGGTGTATGCTACGTTGTGCACGGGGTATATGCTTTCGGGGCGATAAAAAGGGGGTCAATGTATCCTTTTTGTACATTATCAATATTTCAATTTATGGATATATTTCGCCGGAAAGCATATGCAAACGGAAGAAAGCATTATCTAAGAAGTATATGGATACCTATGAATCCACTGTACACTTTCTAGTTTTATCAAACACCTCAACACAATTCCGAGGATCAGAGCAAGATTGACGCTACATTGTGTTTATGATCAATTGTACCATTAGTTAGCTGGGTTTTTTTTTCTTTTACTAAAACAGCCCCGTAGTAAGCAAATTCAGTTTGGGGGGCATAGCCATACATTTTCAGTTGACAGTTGAGAGGACACAAGAATTCCTGACAAGCAAAAAAAAAAAAAATAAAATAAAAATAAAAAAGGGCATCAGACGTTTTTATTGAGGGGCACAAGCAAATAGTATCTATGTTTCCTATAATAATCTATATATCGGCAAAATTATTGGGGGGGGGGCACGCCCCCACCCCCGTGCCCCCCGGTTCCTACGGCCATATAAAAGTGTAGGTTATCTGTACATAACAAACAATATTATATGGGGTAACTACTACATATCAGAATAAAGCTTCGCTTTATCACCACTTTCATATTACTGTTAAGTACACGTTATCTGTATAAATGTATGCATAAATTGTTTGTTTATAAAACAGTTCGTATTTAAAGATATTGACGAAAATTCAATGTTGTGCCCGGGGTGTATGCAGCATGTTGCACCCGGTTAATCCAGATACCCGAATCGTATTCTGCTGATGTCTGTATCTCAATGATAATGTTCAGAAACCCTACAGGTACAGATACAGGCTTACACATTGAACTAATTTTCAGTTAAAGGGGGGGGGGGGGGGTTGCACATATAAGAAAGTCCTTGGTACGCAAAAAAAGGGATCAACTGATGTTATTTTCGATTGTCCCAACTGTAAATATGCTTTATTTTCTATTCTTGAGTAAATATTTGCAAACTAATAGCCCCTTCCCTCCTCCCCCATGCTTCAAAGAATTAAATCTATTCAACCATACTTTCATTCTGATGTATGTTTTCAACATTGAGTTACCTGTTTAAAGCTTAAGCATTAAATGTATTTATTTCAGTAGTAGATATACATAGAATACATCATTAGGTAAATGCATATTTTACCCTATCCAAAAGTAAATAATTAAAATGTAATTATAAACTGAAAACAAATGGCGATTGTTAAAACAAAATTGAAGAATAGTCATTCGTATATTTTTTTAATCGATTTTCGTATTGAAATCTACACTTGGGATAAGAAATATCTTAAAATATTCTACTAAAAATAGACTATAATAATATAAATTACAATTTTAAAGTATGAATATCATAATAGTACTATAATTTGTTCCTTGGCATAAATTATTAAAATAAAGAATTCAGAGCAATTGATATAAGGCAAATACATGGCCATTACATTGCCATTGCTACCTACCTGCAGGTAGAGGTATGATTACTTCACCCCCCCCCCCCTTGTTTTATTACCTGAACACACAGGCAGATTTAACACCTTTAATCGAAGCAAACGCTGGTAAAAACAAAAAAAAAAAACAACAAACAATAGCACCATAAATGTGACACTTTTTACATTTATTTTTTGGGGCATAAGCAGCACAACTCAAAGCAGCTGAACAGGGAATAGCAAGTCTTGCCTTAGAGATCATATTGAACGACAAGGGTAAACAATTCTTTTTTCAAATGATATAAACCCATTCTCTGAAAATTTATGTGATTGTCAAGGTTTATGCAGGTAGCATTTTGCACTACCTGGACCTTTAAATGTAAGCAGACCTTTTCTTATACGCGCTGGACCTTTTCTTTAAAAAGTTATCGTATTAGCCCCCCCCCCGATCTTTAAACGAGGCGGAACAAATAATATGCAACACCGGTCAATCGGTAGGGGTTGCTTACTCCTCCATGGCACCTGATCTGTTTTCAGAGGTCTATTTTTGCTCTGCCCATAATCTGTTTTGATTAAATGAATTTTTCAGCATGATTACGGTTCAGGGGGTCGTGACATAAATGTATTTAAGTCCAAGACCATGCTAAAGTAGGACTTAAGTACAGTCTTAAAACTTAAGACCATAACTAGAAGCGTGCTAAGATTTGACAATCTTAGCAAAACTTAGGCAGTCGGTAGAGGTGACTTAAGCATGTTTTAACTTCTTTGAACACATATTTAGAACTATTCAAAGGTTGACTTTCGACGTCAAAACATTCATCTAATCATAGTATACATTAAAGAAAATAATTTTCTCTATTTAATATTGGTATATATAAGAATTTTATTTTTTCGTCGGGGGAAAGGGGAGGAGGGTGATATTGATCACTGATTCCAATTTCAATCTCTAAATGACATTCATGTAAAGGCAAAATTTTATTTTTGGGATACGATTGAATGTTAGTGGGACCTAGGTTATAAACACTAAGCATTATAAGTTAATTGTACACAGTAATCATGGATTTTTATATTCAAAAATGAGATGATATAGATTTATATAAAAAAAAAAAACACAGAAAAATTGTCGTTGAATTAAAGGGTGCTTACTAGAAAACTAATAAAGAGTGTCTGCTTAAATTAGATTAAACGTAGAATGCAACAAGCGTGGATTCAGACAGAGTTCACTAATATAAGAGAGAGAGAGAGAGAGAGAGAGAGAGAGAGAGATAGGAGGTATACGAAAAATTATCTTCTTTTCCATCCTTGATTAGAATTGTAAATAAGTATATCATAAAACGTCTGCAGTCTTTGCCTGCTGATATGGGCTGATTCATCGGAGTAAAAAGAATTTAATATGTCCCTATTGTTTTATTAAGAGTTTCAATTTCAAGTACATAGACGTTCGGTTATCGTGCAATGTCTGCGAAAGTGACAATTTAAAAGCAAGTGAACCTTTGTCAAAACAAAAGAATAACGACAAACATTGCAGTCTAAATCATTTTTTAGAAATACATGTATATATATAAATAAATATGAAAATTATGATGATTCATAAAATATTTTGAACGTAAGTTTGACTTAGCTAAGACCTAGCTAAGTTCATTTTATGTTACGGTTTAAGACAAATTTAAGTAGTACCTAGGCAGGTCTTAAGATTGCGCCTAAAACATACTTATGACCCTACCTAATAGTAAAAAAAAATCCGGAACCTTTCGGAGAGCCGTGGACAAATTTAATTGTAATCTCTTGTTTTATTCTTTACACTTTAATGCTCGTTTTATAAATAGCTTTTTATTTTCTCAATATCGAAACTTGCAGGACGGTCAGGGGTCTTTGAAGCCTTCCATCTTATTCAGAGTTAATAAAGAAACAAAATTATGAATTTCGATACACACCCCATTTCAGGAAACACGACCCCTTATAAGTAAGGACGTTATATACATATATGCATGTGAAGGAAAACTGCTTGTTGGTAAAAGTGTTTAATCTCACCCTTACTCCACCTTTAAGTCCCCCACGAAATATATTTATAATTACATGTACATTTAAATGAAAGTCCAACAAAGTGAAGAGAATTGACCCACTTTATTTTTACATGGTTCTATACGTAGTAGTATAGTCGGTGTTAGAAACATGCATTGCAATTGAATTAAGAAAATTGTAACAATTTTTCATTTAGTCTCAAACTGAACATAATCTGGTATGACTTATTAAGTTATTTAAAGTTATTTAAAAAGTCATACAAGAATTATACATGTGCTACATGTAGTTAAGGCATCGATCGGTGTGTATTATTTCAGAAGCCCTCCGTAAACTTATTTCCGTGATTTTTTTTTAAATCCAGTTCGACCAATTGGTAGAAAACTCGACTCAGCTCAGAGAGACAAGAAGAGCGTTCTAATGAAATTTAAGAAAAAAACAACTACATGAATGGGAGCAATCTATTCAGCTACTCCTGTTTGTATCTTAATCTGTTGTGTAATTTTTATTTTATCTATGTACCAGTGATCCAGATAACATATTTGCGGAATCGTAATACATTTTCCCCCTTTTTTATGCGGAATCGTAATTAAAAAAAATATTCGAGAAATTGTGACTCATTTTTTGCGGAAAGATATTATCAATATGCGAAAACGTGGAACACCGCTTCAAAGTGAAGGATTGGTGATATCCAACAAGAAGACCAAGGACAAAAAGAAAAAAATATATATATAATCTCGTTTTCCTACCCATGTTCAAATGGTTGGGGTTTCTCTCTCTTTTTTGTGGCCCGAATGTAGAAAAGATTTTCGAGTTTAGACAATAGGTTTAGGTTTTTTTCCTGCTTGTCAAACTGTTTTGGAGTCCCCCCCCCCTTCCCGCCTTAAAATTCGATTTTTAAGCAGCAAAAAGGAAGAAAATATGACAACACGCCTTATATTAAAATTTCCTATACATGTACATTAACAACAGTTATTTTCTCGGGAGAATAAAAAAACACTAGGGGGCATCCCTGTACCCCTTCGATACTGCATGCTTCAGATCGTAGTATTTCCCGGTTTAATATCAAGGCTAGACCGTGACTGTGACTTCCTGTTCTATTCCTTATTTGGGGGGAGAGGGTAATCTATGTTCAATTTGGAAGACCAATTATAGAATCTGTGCTGTGTGAGTCAATAACATCTAAAGCATAATCCCCTTTCAATTATTAAATGGATACATTATATATGATATGTTTTAAAACCTATATTCGCTGTAAAGGTCCCTGGTACAGAGCGAGGACAATCTCCCAGCCTGAAAAAACACGATTCTCAATTTTGAAAGTTCTTGAAAAGTTACATTTTTCAAAAAAAAATGTATTGTCAATATCATCTTTTACACATTAGCTTCCTTTATTTTACTGAATAACTTACTGATAAATAATTTATTTTTCGCCACGAAGTCTTCTTGTCTTTGATGTGTTTCAGTGTGATTAAAATAAAAGAGGTTGTTGAAGCGTATTTTTTTCTATAATGTTCGATTTTCAAATGGAATGGGCTCAGACTCCATTTTTTAAAACTTTAAGTTGATTTTACATTTACTTTTCGGTCATTTAAAGGTTAATGTAGAAAGGGAACTTGTCCCATTCATTTTCAAAAATCATTTTGTGTGGCTCCAAAAAACCAGTTTTCCACTAAATATGCTTTACTTACAACTTTAAAACAAATCATCAACCAATGCCATTTAATAAAATAAATGAATCAAATATGTTGAAAATGCCATTCCTGAAAACTTTATTTTAGAAAAATATAACTTTTCCATGAACTTTAAAGATTGAGAAATTTATTATCTCAGAGCGGGTGATTGTCCCCGCCTTATACGCCCCGTTTCTTTTAAGATGTCTTTTAGGTTTCACAATAATGTGCATTATAAAACCACTATCGTTATTTTGATCTAACTTTACCATGATATTTTAGTAGGGATATTTCCTACAGCTGATTGATTGATTGTGTGTATTTTTGTCCCATTCGAGAATTTCCTACAGTTGAAGTCAAGCTTTTATCATTTAAAATTTACAGCATACCACCGACAAACATTTATCTGCTTTTATATACATTGTACATCAGTTTGCATTGGTCTATAATTCTTACCCAATTTGATCTTCCCCTTAACTCGTTCTCCCAAGCAGAATAACATGTTATATATTTTTATCATATCTCTACTGATTTTTTCCCTATAGAACATTAGATGTGACTAATTCCCTAGAAATCGTAATGAAAGGATTAGTCCCCGTGCGTTAGTCAAGTGAGCTAATCCCTGCTTCGAAAGCTAATTCCCGGTTATCCGTAATCCTCTAGATTTTACTTTTACATTGGTATGATATGTGAATGGACTAATCCCCGTGTGTTAGTTAGTTAGTGAGCTAATCCCTGCTATGAAATCATGCTATCTGAATCCTCTAACTCTAAATTTTCAGTTTTTATCAGTATAATAAAACAGTTAAAAGTATATCATTGCGGGAGTTAGCAAGATTTCAGTTCCTCTCGACCAGGACTATTTCCCTCGGCTTCGCCTCGGGAAATAGTCTTGGCCTTGGGGAACTGGAATCCTGCTAACTCCCTCAGTGGTATATTTTAACTGTATAAGTATCCACCGTTCTGATCATGAAAAGCATTTCTAGATATTTAATACTGCAAAAGTTATGTAGTTTTATTCTGCAATCTAACGAAAAAATAAACATATACAAAGAAAATTAAATTTCTGTTTATTTCAAAAATAAAAATCATCACAAATTGTGCTCATTCAAAATTCAGTCAAAATATGATCTGTTCATGTAGCTTACATTACATTAGAAATTCAAACACATGCAAGTTTATCAATAGAGGTTGATATAATATTATATTTAGCAATGTTTTAATAATTATATACACATCATAAAAAAGTGTCTTTTTATATTATGCTCACACATAGCAAGAGGCTACTCTAACTTACACAGTAAGTCAACACTCTTCTAAACTAACTCAACATGAAAACACATAATGAGCTACACTACTTACACACATATTGAGTCACTACATGACTATTACACATAAAAATAACAATATTAGCACACAAAATGAGCTACATGTACACTACCGCAGGTAAAATTCTACATTCCCAACACAAAATGAATCCCATGCTACATGTACAACAAACAAATCAAAATAACAATACAAAATATGTATTACAAATACATGTAACAATATTTAAACACACAATGAGCTATACCAGTAACACACATAAAATTATACATTCCCAACAAATGAGTCACCATACTACATGTACAACTCACATAACAAATAACAAAAGTACCACACATAATAAGCTACACTACTAACACACATGTGGAGTCACTACAGAACTAACACACATGTCAAGTAACTACACTACTTACACACATGTCAAGACACTACACTACTTACACACATGTTGAGTCACTACACTACTGATATATACCTTACAAATAACAATTTTAAATCACACGATGAGCAATACAAGTAACACACATAAAATTATACATTCCCAACACACGAGTCACCATACTACATGTACGACTCACATAACAAATAACAAAATTATCACACATAATAAGCTACACTACTAACACACATGTTGATTCACTACACTACTAACACACATGTCGAGTCACTACACTACTTACACACATGTCGAGTCACTACACTTCTAATATATAACTTACAAATAACAGTTTTAAATCGCACGATGAGTTATACAAGTAACACATTTAAAATTATACAATCCCGACACACCAGTCACCATACTACATGTACAACTCACATAACAAATAACAAAATTACCACACATCATAAGCTACACTCATAAAACACATGCCGAGTCACTACACTACTTACACACATGTTGAGTCACTACACTACTTACACACATATCGAATCACTACACTTCTAATATATACCTTACAAATAACAGTTTTAAATCGCGCAATGAGTTATACAAGTAACACATTAAATATTATACAATCCCGACACACCAGTCACCATACTACATGTACAACTCACATAACAAATAACAAAATTACCACACATCATAAGCTACACTCATAACACACATGTCGAGTCACTACACTACTTACACACATGTCGAGAAATTCGCTGGATTAGACGACATTCTGGATAAGACAACATTTAGAACAATTGAGTCTACTGCAGGTGACTTAAAGTTAACATTGTATAAGTCAAGTTTTTGGAGTACACAACATCCGAATAAGACAAGTTTCACTGTATATTACAAATAACAATATACGAACACATGAGGAGCTTTACCAATAACACACATAAAATCACATATTCCCAACACGTAATGAGTCAACATACTACATGTACAACACACATAACAAATAACAAAATTACCACACATAAAAAGCTACACTACAAACACACATGTCGAGTCACTACACTACTAACACACATGTCGAGTCACTACACTTCTAATATATACATTACAAATAACAACATTAAATCACATGATGAGCTATACCAGTAACACATAAAACAAGAAGTCTGTGAGCCAATGCTCACTGGTAATACCTCCGCTGTGATTTGAATATACACTATCATGTGTATATTCACAAGTTCAACTATGGACAGATGCATGAATAAACAGGAAGTTGACATCAGATTCATACAAAAATGAATCCCACCATATGACAATTATGCGTCAACAAAGAGTGTGCTAAAATTTCAAGCATCTGCAATGAGTTGTTGCTGAGAAAACTTTGACAAAAATTTGTTCCATATTATACAGACAGACGCACAGTTAAACAGGAAGTTGACATCAAATTCAGAAATGAATCCCATCATATGGCATGCCTAAACAAAGAGTGTGTAAACTTTCATGCATCTGCAATAAGTAGTTGATGAGAAACTGCAACAAATATTTGTTATATATGGTATAGACAGACACACAGATAAACAGGAAGTTGACATCAGACTTGTACAAAAATAAATCCCACGATATGGCATGCCAAAATAAAGAATGTGCTAAAATTTCAAGCATCTACTCTGAGTAATTGCTGAAAAAACTGCGAAAAAAATTCGTTATGTATGGTACGGACAGACGCACAGATAAAAAGGAAGTTGGCATCAAATTCATACAAAAATGAATCCCACCATATGACATGCCTCAGCAATGAGTGTGCTAAAATTTCAAGCAATAAGTAGTTGCTTAGAAAACTGCGACAAAAATGTGTTATGTGTGGTATGGACAAACACATGGATAAACAGGAAGTTGACATCAGATTTGTATGAAAATGATTCCCACCAAGCCTAAACAAAGAGTATGCTAAAATTTCAAGCATCTGCAATGAGCAGTTGCTGAGAAAACTGTGACCAAAAATTTGTTATGGACAGTCAGACAGACACACACACAGCTAGACAGACAAGGGTAAAACAGTATCTTTTGGAGCAAGAATATAACAATACATTCCCAACACATGAGTCACCATACTACATGTACAACACACATAACAAATAACAAAATTACCACACATAATAAGCTACACTACTAACACACATGTCGAGTCACTACACTACTAACACACATGTCGAGTCACTACACTACTAACACACATGTCGAGTCACTACACTACTAACACACATGTCGAGTCACTACACTAATAAAATATACATTACAAAAAAAATTATTAAAACACACAATGAGCTATACCAGTAACACACATCAAATTAAAATATACTTTCCCAACACATGAGTTGCCATACTACATATACAACAACCATAACAAATAACAAAAATACCACATATAATAAGCTACACTTCAAACACACATGTCGAGTCACTACACTACTAACACACATGTCATGTCACTACACACTAACATACTTGTGGAGTCACTACAATACTAATATATACACTACAAATAACTATATTAAAACACACACAATGAGTTATACAAGTAACACACATAAAATTATACATTCCCAACACATGAGTCACCATACTACATGTACAACTCACATAACAAATAACAAAATTACCACACATAATAAGCTACACTACTAACACACATGTCGAGTCACTACACTACTAACACACATGTCGAGTCACTTTACTACTAATATATACATTACAAATAACCATTTTAAATCACACGATGAGGCATATTGGTAACATACATAAAATTATACATTCCTAACACATGAGTCACCATACTACATACATACACAAAATAACCACACATCATAAGCTACACTCATAACACACATGTCGAGTCACTACACTACTTACACACATGTCGAGTCACTACACTACTAATATATATTACAAAAAACAATATTTACACACATTATGAGTTATACCAGTAACACACATAAAATTATACATTAATTCCCAACACATGAGTCACCATACTATATGTACCATCATACATGTAAAACAATTAACAAAATTACCACACATAACGAGCTATATTACCAACACACATTTCAAGTCACTACACTACCATTCATATAATGTTATATATAAATGAGGTCATATAAGGAGTCAATACATTTACAATAGAGTCAACATGCTCCTAAAACACACTTATATTAGGTCGTTATAGCGCTTGTCACATGTACTAGCACATGAATCACTATTATGACAAAAGAATTCTTTAGATGTACATGTAGTTGTTATTTAATCTTTGTCTAGCTGTTATGATATTTTAACAGCAAATTTTATACTCTTTCCTGCAAATTCAAAGATTGTTCTGCTTTCTGGAGGGGCATTCAAACACTTCAATTGACCATGTTTAAGTCATACTGACTTATTCCACTCCACATTGGCACTCTATGGCTGTTTTTCTTTTGTCCACACATCTTACAAATGGAACTGAAATACATAATTATATAATAGAACCATTAAAGCTTTTACATAAAAATGAAATAAAAATATATCAGTGATCAAGTTTCCAATCTTAATTAAGACACAACAACACTTCTTTAAAAGCAAAAGGACAAGAATAAATTTTAAAATTAAAATTCCTAAAACAGCTAGTTAACATTTTGTGTATTTGATTTGTATTAAATGATTATCCTTTAGAACTTGTTAGCCTTTTGAATTACTGTAAATGTATAATATTTAGCATGTACGATATTTGGCAGAAGTTGATTATTGAGCAAGTTAGCGGGGATTTGATTTAGAGCATTTGTTAATGTTCTTCTTTATGTGTATTTGTGCAAGACATTTAGCGTTGTACTTGAATTAGCGGACATTGCTTTCCGACAAAGGCACTAAAAAGAATACACAGCGAAAAGTATATTCACAACTTAACAAACACTTTCTGAAATTTTGGGTTATCCTTTTCTTTTGTCCTTGCCTTTGGTTTCCTATCAAGCTTTCCAGTTTAAAGTGCCAAACTTTAATCTCATCTTGTTCTATAATTTACATATCAAAAGGTTGGAATCTTTATAGTTAAGACTATATAAGTACTCACAACAGAATACATGCATCTAGACAAATAAGGATTTTTTTCAAAATGAAAACATGTATCCAAGCAAGTCACTTATAAGAATATTATAAATGAAAACATTCAACAAGCGACACAAATTAGATTCATTTTAATTAGCTTTTCCTGTATATTTATCTGTCTCTCATTAGTAACATATATTAATAAATGGAGTAAAATGAAAGATCTAATTTTAATTACACTAAAAGTCTACCAAGTAACAGTAATATGTAATAATTAGTTTTACATGTTTCATAATGTGCATAAGGAGATGGGTGAACAAGGCATGCAAAAAGCCTATAGCTTCAAATGTATAAAAGTCATATTCAAATACTGAGTTTAGTATTTAGAGTAAAGTTCTTCTTATTGAAAGGTATAACATTATATTACAAACAAAACTTTTCTGTGGAAAATTCTTTAAGCAAAAATCATTCTATGATAAAAAAAAAAAAAAGTGGTATTCTAGGGGTTGAAACCCAAGCAATGAAATTAAATCCTGAATATCAGTTTTTTTTTCTAAGAGACTAACATGCTAACCACTAAACTACATACATGTAGCTCATGACAAAAATGGGCATTTACATATGTAAATCACGTTTAAAAATGTGGCTCTTGACTAAATGGATTTCAAATATATTTCTGAAAGATATGCAGGGTTTGACACTAAGGCACGTCCGACTGACCCAGTCTAGTAAATGCATGGTCCATCATGTTAAATGTTCAATAACTTGCCCGACTGGTTGTGTGGATGAAATAAATGTTAACTCTCATTTCAGTCTTTCAAATAAATGCTCTGACTAAAAACTTTTTAAAGAAATTTTCTTAATTTTCAGATTGCAAACACAGCCATTGCTCTGAAAAAGAAAACTTTCCTGCATGACACAATTGCTATTTTTTTTAGACTGGCTGTAATAGACAAGTCACAATTGAAACCTCAGCTTTGTTCAGTATCATTTGGTATAAATATTCATTGAATATTATAGTTTTTAATTTATTTACATGTATATTTACGGTAATAATTTTATTTAAGTTCCTTGAATTAATGTTCTTTAAAGCTTATAACATTCGCATGTTCACTCATTGGGCTGCTACCTATGGGCTCAACAGTCTGTCAAAATGTATACATGAACACATGCAAGAGATACACTGTAGTATGGTTTCAAAACTTTTTTCCCATTATAATAGGAGGTTATAAATAGAAAATTTTCAAGTTTGGTCAGGGCTAGTGAATTTATGGTCAGAGCTAGTAAAAATTATGGGAAGTAGCACGACTGATCTAGTACTTATAAAAGTTAATGTCAAACCATGATATGAATGTTGTTGTGACTAGTGGTGTTCCAATCATCGATTATAATCGAAAATCAGTCGATTGCTGGCATAATCCAAGCACTCGATTACAAATTTTTTATTCTGATTAATCGGGTTATTTATTTTATTTTAAAAGCGTAATAGTTTTTAAGCCAAATATTCCAGCCTCAACTTTTCTATTAACTTATATGCATATCGTAATGGCACAGACAAAGAGACATTGTATTCATACCCGGGTAACAACGCTCATTCCTGGGTATGGACGTACTTTGGATTCTACAAAATGAGCGTAGAACCAGCTTGACTAGATAGAACATTCTGTCGTTAAAATGATATTGTCCTAAGGGCTAGGGGTTTTTCCGAGACACAGTTATTCCAACTACAGCTGGACCGCCACAGAAAGTAGTTATTCAACCATTCTTACCATTTAATAAACTAAAATTGACAGACTTTGTAAATGTCCGATTATAATTGATAATTAGTTAGTTACAGTAGCCTGATCATCGATTATGAAATTCTTACCAATTCCCATCACTAGTTGTGACATAAAAGTCTATTTTTAGAAGAGTTGGTCATTTCACCATGTTTTTGTCAAACGAAATAGGAAAAGTTTTAAATATGCTTCGAGTATAATCTTACCAAAATATGGAGTGAAGACCTACTCATATTTAAAAAGTATGATATAGGAGGAAAAAATGACCATTTTTGCCCTCTTTTGGTGTGTATCTGCTATTTCATAGATCAATAATATTAATCTTAAAGTATGATATAGGAGGAAAAAATGACCATTTTTGCCCTCTTTTGGTGTGTATCTGCTATTTCATAGATCAATAATATTAATCGTTATAAGATTGTAGCAAATTGCAAAGATTTTACATAAGGTATACAATAATGTTACATGAAGTATCAAAGAAAATTTTGACATGATTAAGATTTAACTTTTTACATCTTTTTTTGTCACACAATAGGCATTTACTTGCCTTGTTTGCCCATCATCTTTATCAGTAGATAAGGTTTATGATTCAGACAGCATCTGATAATGCAGCAATAAAATGTAAAATGATAGAAATAACTGCACTATGCTCACTTTTTTCCTCCCAGAGCTCTTCTTTTCATCTTCAATTTCTTCCTCTTCATTTCCTCAACTTTTTCTTCTATTGCAAGTTCTGTAAAAAAAAAAATCCAATTCGATAAACTACTAAACTGACAAAAACTCAATTTGTCAAGTTTCGGATTTTACCAGATTCATGAAAAATCTTGGCATACTGAACCTTTTTAGTGATTTATCTGAGAAAAGAGTGGTTAGTAACTTATTCGTTTTCATGTACCTGCTTGACTTCGACAGAAACGTTTTGGTATTTCCATGACCTCAAATTCACCTATATTTCTTGCTGCTATTAAAGCCTGGTCAAGAAATAACGTTTCCCCTATAACAGGCATCAATTAACAAGGTTATGATTCAAAGTTTCAAAGTGTGAGCTTGATTCACACAAAAGAAAAAAAAACATGACTGAACAGATTTACAAGTACTTGCAAAGAAGACTAGAAATGTGTCTTGATCGACATTTTCAGCCTAAGGTAAAGTCAGGGCATAGTCATGTAACATGTAACATTTTTCATGATGAATTACCTATATTCAGTCCAATCTCATTATCTTAAACTAGATGACACAAAGTAAAAAAAAATAAAGATGTTCCTGGGTTCCAGTAAAGAGTACTCAAATACCACTTAATCATACAGTGAAACCTGTGTAATCCGACATGCACTGGGAGACAAATTTTTTTGTCGGAATAGATAGGGCGTCGTATTGATCAGTGTAAAAAAAACATAGAAAAAAGTAAAATGGGAATGAAATTTAACGTTGGAATTTACAGTGTGACGGATTACACAGGTGTCAGATTAGACAGTTTTCACTGTACAATCATATAATTATGGAGATAACGAAGCTCAAGAGTCCATAGAAAAAATACAAATCAGGAGCAAACACGGACCACTAAAAACATCAGAGGTGGGATCAGGTGCAATATAGGAGTAAACATCCTCTGCCAATCATTCACATTTGATGTGTGCTCCTTGTCATGATCCGGAAAACGGAAAAGTCTGTAGACAATTCAATGTGTAAACAGACAATTCAATGTGTAAATAATGGCCAAACAATTAGTATTAAAAACATCAGTCCGCATTCGACTTACATGTAATGAAAGATTGTTTTTGCTGACAAGGTCATTGTATCGACCATAGCTAATTACACACATGCAAGTCACTACATCCAGTCAAAGTTGATGTTTTGATATTTTTTCTCAAAATATTTATGAAAGAACAAGATAAGTACAGGGTAATTTTGTTGACTTGAAGAAATACATTGATGGGGAAGATGGGGAAGATGATAATTATTACCTAGTCCTTTTTCATTCTGCCTTTTTCTTTATTTCTTTCCCTTTCTCTTCCGTTCCACCCTCTGGCTCATTATCTTCCATCACTTCATCCCTCTCAGAAATTGTTTCCAGTACAGATAAAGTGGTTGATGAATGACTTACTCAAAATTATGGACCCATGATATAGATGTTGTAATAATGTTACATGACACACACTGCAAGTCACTGTGCCCTGTAAAAATTGTTACCTTCTTCATTTATATTTAAGGATCAAGAACTAAATAAGAATTCATTCTTAAGTTTTACAAAAAAACTACATAAATCAGGATTTGAGAGGGCTTTGTAAAAATACTGTGAGATACATAATGTAATAACCTTGTCCTTTCTTCACCTTGTCCTCCTTGTTCTTTAGCTTTTTCTCCACTTCCTCATCTTCCTTCATTAAATCTTCCCTAGTAGCTGCTTCTAGTAGAAATAAATACCAATAAAATAAATTAAAAAAAATCTTGACTCAAGAAACAGTAATGGTTACACATATTATAAAAAAAGAACATTCTTAGAATATTTGTGAAGAACTAAATAAGTATTTTAGCTAATTAAAGTAAAAGACATTCCTATCAAATAGAAAACAAGAAGTCTGTGATCGAGCCAATGCTCACTAGTAATTATAATTCCCGCACTGATTTGAATTTGGTACGGACAAGCACAGGGGTAAACAGGAAGTTGACGTCAAATTCATACAAAAATGAATCCCACCATATGGCATGCCTAAACAATTTAAAAGTGTGCTAAACTTTCAAGCATCATCCTTAACAGTTGTTGAGAAAACTGTGATGGAAATTTAGTACGGACAGATGGAGGGATAAACAGGAAGTTAACATGGGATTCCTACAAAAATACATCCTACCATATGGCATGCCTAAACAGAGAGCGTGCTAAAATATTAAGCACCTTCGATGAGTAGTTGCTGAGAAAAGTGCAACAGAAATTTGGTAAGGACATGGATATAATAAATATGACTAATTTAAATCATGTTTCTGTCATTCCATGTAAACTTTGATCCTCTTCTGTGGCCCTACGCTACCCCTAGGGTCCATGAATTGAACAAACTTGAATCTACACTACTGGTATTTCAGGAAGCTTTCAAATACATGCAAGTTTCTCAATTAATGCAAAATTGGTTATTTTCACTGGTTTAAATTTTCATGATTTGAGGGGATTTAATTTGTGGTTGAAAAAAAAAAAACATATGACACCATATCATAAAATTTCGATATTTGGTTTCACTACAATGTATACTAGTAGCTTAACACTGGAGGGTTTTTTTTTTTATTTTGCCTACCATGAAATGAGACCTTGATTTTTAAGGTTTCATTTAAAATACATGCATCTTTCACTTATAGAGTCACAGCTTAGTAATCGAACAATCTCATTACCTATTTCAAACATCTTGGATTGACAAGGTGCTAGGAACAAGAATTGAACAGGGACCTATTGATTATAATGCGAGTACCGACAACAACTACCGTCTAGGCTACTGTGATTTGTCAGTTTCAGGAATTAAGATAAGGGATATCAATAATGAACACTTAAGTAATTATTGCAAAATATAAAGTCTAAACATTTCGGAAAGACTATGAATTTTAAATTAATTCTACTGATTTAGTTAAAAGTTTTTGTTAGAGACTGATAAAGGAGACTTAAATTTTCAATTCAACTTTCCAGCATCATGTTTTACACAGTGTAAGCATGGCCTGACTAAATATATGCCTGAGATATTTTAATGTCAGGGTTCAACACTAATGTTAGTCCGTTAGTCTGATCAGACTAATACATTTTCATTTGGACTAATAAAATCTGTCGCTAGTAAGTCCCAACAGACCAATAAAAATTTCTGGAAAACAAAATGAATAAATTACGATTTTCAACAACATTTACTAGAAAACCCTGCATGTATTTTTAGCTTTCTAGCATCTCAGCAGGTAGTAAGGTAATTCTGAGTCAAGTTGGCACTTAATTTTACGACTGACTGATGTGAAATTAAACATTTTAGTGATTATGATTTAGTCCTGTACAAACAATTAAGGTGGATTCCGCCCAGAATTTCGTTGGACACCAAGGGTATTCCACCGAATCCACAAATTCCAGGCTCTCAGAGATTCCACCTAAATTTAACAGATTCCAGTCATCAAATTCTAGGCTGAATTTAGTTCAGTGGGAAAATAGCTGGAAATTATAAAAAGAAATATTTTGGACAGTTTAAATGGAATCTATATTCAGGCGGAATCCTGTTATTTCAATTCTAGGTGGAATTTCAATTTCCATGCAGGCAGAATGTCAATTTCCAGGCGGAACTAATTACATTTTCGCCTCAAATTTCCAGCTAGTCTCCGCTTGGTTAACGCTTGGTTTCTGCTTATATTGCTTTAACATTTATAGTAAGTTTTACGCCTGGAATTTTACTGAGAAGTCTGTCTTGATTATGCCTTTTTCCAGGTGGAACATTTTGTACAGGGTATGATACATAAAGATGTCAAACGTTTTGAGTATAATGAACGAGATCAGGAATATGTTCATACTTCCTGCATGATCACGAGATTTTAAACAAAAGGCCCAGGGGCCATATTGCTCACCTGAGCACTATGGCTAGGAAAAAGCAGAATTCAGTTCAGTCTTGAAAGGTTGAAAAGTTTAAATAAAAAAGTGGTTCGGGGGGGGGGGGGGGGGGGGGGTGTCATGAATTGAACAAATTTGAATCTACATTATCTGAGGATGCTTCCATTTAAATATGACCAAACATGACTTTGCTGTTCTTGAGTAGAAGATTTTTAAAGATTTAACCTATGTATTCCTATGTAAAACTTTGATCGCCAATTGTGGCCCCACCCGACCCCCGGGGGTCATGATTTGAACAAACTTGAATCTACACTACCTGAGGATGCTTCCATGTAAATATGACCAATCATGGCTTTGCTGTTCTTGAGAAGAAGATTTTTAAAGATTTTTCCTATATATTCTTATGTAAAACTTTGATCACCCATTGTGGCCCCACCCGACCCCCAGGGGTCATGATTTGAACAAACTTGAATCTACACTGTCTGAGGAGGCTACCATATAGATATGACCAATCATGGCTTTGCTGTTCTTGAGAAGAAGATTTTTAAAGATTATTCCTACATATTCTTATGTAAAACTTTGATCGCCCATTGTGGCCCCACCCGACCCCCGGGGGTCATGATTTGAACAAACTTGAATCTACACTGTCTGAGGAGGCTACCATATAGATATGACCAATCATGGCTTTGCTGTTCTTGAGAAGAAGATTTTTAAAGATTATTCCTATATATTCCTATGTAAAACTTTGATCGCCCATTGTGGCCCCACCCGACCCCCAGGGGTCATGATTTGAACAAACTTGAATCTACACTACCTGAGGATGCTTCCACATAAGTTTCATATTTTCAAGCACAGTGGTTCTTGAGAAGAAGATTTTTTAATGATGCCATTAATTTTTCACAAATTCTTAATTATCTCCCCTTGGAAGAAGGCGTGGCCCTTCATTTGAACAAACTTGAATCCCCTTTACCCAAGGATACTTTGTGCCAAGTTTGGTTGAAATTGGCCCAGTGGTTCTTGAGAAGAAGATGAAAATGTGAAAAGTTTACAACAATGATGACAACGACAACAACAACGACAGACAACGGACAAATTTTGATCAGAAAAGCTCACTTGAGCCTTTGGCTCAGGTGAGCTAAAAATCTTTGGAATAAAACACTTCATGTACTTTCAAAAAACTATAAAAAGAACATTGTAATCAGTCTTCGACAAATCCCGGGAGTCCGAAGCCAGGGACCTGGTAAAATTGGAAGGGGGCATGTGGAAATTGCATACTTACAAGCCCAAAGGGCATGTGAATTCTGAGGCCTAAGCCTCCGTATTATCAAATTAAGTAATACCAATAACATTAAATGTACTTAAAAGTATGATTTTTCATCTGAAGTGGAGCACCAAATAAAATTTTAACGATAGTTTATTCTACCACGATTTCCAGGGAACTCTTTTGCAAAAGAAACACAAAAAGTGTACAGGTTGAAAACAATATTAATGGCTAGACAATAGATCGATAGAAATGGATTTCGGATCATTTCCTTGCCATGAAAAGGCAAATAAAAATAAAATTACTTGATAAAATTCTGGGCATGTGAATATTTGTTCGGGCTAGCGTAATAAGTGGTTAAACCTGCCCGAAGGGCATGTACTGAAAAAAAGATTTGGCAAAGACTGCATTGTAATGTTTATTTTTAGATAAATCGTTACAAAACACTGATCTTTCCTTTTTTGACGGACTCATGTGAAGTAGTAAAAGAAGGACATGTTTGTTGAAACGCCCTGTATTAAAGGGATTTCAACGCTTATGTACATGATGTATTTGTTTAATCATTCATCCCACCCCAAAACAAAAAAAGAAGCTTTTTAAAACAATTCTACTTACGCATTAGAAGTACTGCCATCTTTTTTCTCCTGGTGAAGATTCAAAATATAATTAAATGGGTTTGTGTTCACTGGCCAATAGTTTTAAACACCATCTGCAGGAACCTTGAAGTTTTCCTGTATCACCATGAACCTAAAAAAATCGATGTTATACTTCAGTATCACAAAACATCCATCCTAAAACATTCACAGACAGACATTACACACATACAAACGTTCCACGTTCCATTTATGTTCATTATTTGAAAATAATCATAAATTATGAATTTGCTTCATCTTGCACTGATTTAAGTCCCAACATTGTTTAGTTAAATAAATAATACAGTTAAAAAGCATGTTTTACTGACCATGCTGACAAATAATACATTAGACAAAATTAATACATGTATCGATCATGCTATCAATAAAATATGAAAAATGTTAGTGTGCATGTTCACACACACTTGAATAAGTTGACTGACTGCTTCCAAAGAATGTACATGTCCTCATTCATGTAATCCTGTTCCATGAAAATAATTTTCATTTATACCCCTTCATAAAATGACACATGCATGTCACTTACATACTGCAAGACCCTGCCGGCCTGTACATTGAGTACACTACTTTCACTTTGAACTTGAACTTGACTGAATACCGATTCCGACCTCGTTTGTGAATTTTTGTGTACATATTGAATCCTTATGTAAAAATATATTCAACTTAGCTTTGAATTAATAAATAATATAAATTGACACATTAATTGAATTTATTCGCTACATACATGTAACTGTAAACAACAGGAGGTATGAGAATTAGCTGTATGTTCATAAGGGGGGGGGGGGGGGTTACTCCCATATGAAACTGTCTGGGTGGTTTAAACACAGGCACAAATTTAGCTTCCATAAACCTGTAACAGACTAGCATTTCTCCTCCTATATATGTAAAATATGTATAGAAAGCCATGCGAAAAAGTGGTCAAGGCAAGAACAGGCATGGGATAATGACTGAAATATAACATAACACAGTGTAACGTGTTTGGGTCCGTGAATCTGGGTAGATCCTTAATCAAGACAATTAATTAAACAAATGATTAAAAATGATAAGTGACAAAGGATGTGAAAAATAAACGAGTCAATATATACAGATATAAATAATATTAGGATTTCCTATCCTTAACATAAAGCATACAACTATCTTTAAACAATTATTGGTATAGGTCTCGCACAGGTCTGTATCCTATATGTATCAGTACCAGGACAGGTACGGGTCTCAAATCCGGGATAGGTCCTGTATTCAGACAGGTCTGTGTCCTGCATGTATCAGTACCAGGACAGGTACGGATCTTCGAGGTCTCTGTCCTGTACACAGACAGACCTTAATAAAATTCGAGGAAAAGTAATTACAACTTTATTAACCTGAATAATGTAAACCCAGTATACTAGACACCGTATACTGTATTAATTACAAGCCTTATTAACCTCCGCCGTACCTCACTATTGTGCTTTCTCCAACCGTCTACACTGCGCTCCAACTGGCAACTGCCAGCTTTCTGCAGAGCGCTCATATTTATACCCATGTATATCCGGACTACCCTTGGCCGCTATCGTATCACATTACGATAAAGTCCGGCTGGCGTAATGCATAAAGACATCCCGAGCCCGATCTCTGTCACAACAGTTTTACAAATAAACCCTTCACAGAAAGTTGTGCTAGGTTCCCTACATGAACTCATGGATTCTGAAAAACCTGTACCAGAAACCTGTGCCATTTTCCATATCTGGAGACCCTGATTAGGGAAACCGACCATGTCAAAAAATAACCAAATATGGAGTCATGAGATCTGCATGTGCCTTAATTAATTCATCTAGATCTGGGTTAGGATCTTGGAGAATCCCCTGATGTTGCTGTAGATGCCAAATAGAGACTGAATACAAACTTTACAATGCTTTACATTATTAATTTGATTAGTTTTAGAATTTTTTTTAATAGACCTATACCCCGCTCTCAGCTCTCAGAGGGATCTTTTTCATGCCAGCACCTACTGCGACATAGGACCTCTGTTTATATGGTCTCATCCGAAGGACCGGTCTTCACGTCCTACAGTGGGATTCGAACCTGCAATCTAAGGATCAACTCCTTACTTCGCGACTCTAGAGCAAACGCTCTAACCACTGCGTCACACAAGCAACACTTTTTATTTTGAAAGCATCAATTAATTATTCTGTACATTGTTTTTCTATCATATACATGTACATAAACATACATGTATATGAATAAACAAACATATATATATATATATATATATACCCACATATAAAATGAAATGAGATTGTTAACTTAGGTTAAATCATCATTGATCAACAAAGACTATTTCAATGTCTGTCAGCTTGCATTGAAACATCCAAGGATAAAGATTTCAAATGGCTTCTATATTAGACTTACTTACTTAGACTTTTAGTTCAAAAGTGACAAAATCATTCAAGTTCGCAGTACAGTTAAGGCTACACATGAAGATAATATGGTAATGAGGTCATAATGAGGTTTGACGTCATGACAGTTGCTCCGCCTTGATAGATCCATATAAGGAAATAGAGCTCAAAAAAGCTATTTAATGATGATTGCGAGAATTTGTAATGAATGTCTGTATTTTCAGGTTTAAATAAATAAACATTAGTGATTTTCTCTTATATAGTAACAACACGTCTTCGAAATAATTCTCTTTTTGTTGTGTCGTTTGGTTGCATTCGGCTTCAGCCAAGCGCTTGCACTCGGTGACACGGAATGTTGTTTATACATCTAAAAACGTGGCGACAGCAGCTGAGATATGCAGTGGATAAATGCAACAATCAGGCAATCTTTAAAGAGAATAGGGATAAAATAAGAGACCTGGGCCTTGTTTATCTTTTTGATGAGAAGATGATGACGTTATTTCGGGAAATCATGGAAAACTGAGACGATCCGCACTACCTCCCTAGGTCCCTTTCTGTTCATGGTGTGTATGTGCATAGGTATTAACATGTAGACATACTATTCTTTACATCGATGTAAAATAACCTTGAACATGTACAATAAGATGTATTGTTACAGTCCGTCACAAACTGCAATGCAGTGCCTTGTGTGTACCCCCCCCCCCCCCAGACACACACACACACACACATACACGAAAACACACACATTATGAAAGTTGCACACTTTTAAATATGCAATGTTGTCCTTTGGCATATATGTACAAACATGTAACATAATATAAGCACAGCACGTCATGATATCAAATAGTATAATTTAGATGCAGTCACACTTACAGTGTATTTGTGAAGTCAAACTGCACAGTGTACAGTGTATGTGCACTGTACATACAAGAGTATAGGACCCTATAAATTTTAATTTTTACCTCTGGCAATCAAAAATATGCGAATTTTAAGATTTCAGTTTTTACCAGTGCTTCATATTTTAAATTCATCATAGAACTTTTACTATCTATATCACTAGGCTGTAAATTTGTAGAATTTCTACATTAATGAAGATAAAATGTTTGAATTTTCATTTGTCTGACTACATGTACATTAAGTCAGTCTGATATGTATATACATGTATTTATGTTCTGTTTATATGTATAATTCTTTTGTCATTGTAGCTATCACAGAACTGGTTAAAACTAGCATTTACATCAGCTAGAACTATCAAAATAGATGCATCAATTTCTCCACTGGGTATGATCACACTAAAGCATTTCACATTAATTTTATAGTATGCCAGTGTTACATGTAAATTTTTTTTTTAAATGTTGTATAGGTGAAAGAATTAAATGTTATCTCTAGTATATTGATTTTTTTTTTTACTTAAATTAAGTATAGCTACCAATTCTACTTTTGCAAAATGTAATAGGTTTCAATTTCCCAGAAAAGTTTTGTATCATAAGTTTGTTTCCATTTATTTTATGAATTTCAGAAAATATAGTATAGCATGGTTTGTTTTGTACAATGCAATGTCATTTCATTCTACAAAAGTAATCATTATGTTTTTCACTCATTACATATATATTGTGTTGTAGCTACTCCCAAACAATTTGAACAATTCATTCAGGCAGCAAGTGTTTCCACCAATAAAATAAAAAGGTATGCTCCATATAAGCTCTAAACCATACATATTCCTAGCAAGATTATTGAAATGTTTTGATAATAAAAACAGTAGAGTCATGTATATGTTTTCCATGTTACTCAATGCATTGTTTTGAGTATCACTTTTTTAAAACACCAATGAACCTTCCATAATGGTATTTCATTTTGTTTTCAGAATTGATTTCATCCAGAAGAACTGTTTGAACTGTGGACTGTTTGAAATATATGCACCTGCTCAGAAATCCCTTCACAGCTTGTCTTTGAATTTGAAAGGCTGTTTTTAATTAAATAAATTTTCTAGATAACTAATACTTTGAATTTTTAACAGTACAATGGTGTGAAAGTTTGAAGCCTGTTAAGATTTGAGTATCTTTACTTGCATGTATTCTGACAGGCGCATAGCTGCTTATACGCAAATATTTATACGCAGGTGCGTACACATCGTTTACAAATTTAAAAAAAATGGGGGGGGGGGGGGGGGGGAGGGAGAGATTTGTGAGAAGAAAAAAAGAAAAAATATCAATACCATCCAGCAAATATTTCTGTTTCAAATTATTTTATCTCGTACTGTTTCGATTCAAATTCAAATTCTATATTACCATGTCTTTATAAAAAAAAAAATAAAAAAAAATTGTAATTTTTTATTAAATCATTGCCAAACCAAATAAAACATTCATTGATTTGCAATTCTTCTACAACACATTGATAATTTATTTTAAGATCTTTGAGAAAATATCAACCGTTGAATGCTGTGATCCACTAGAATATGATTTGAAATTTTATTTTTATTAAAAATTGAAATTATTAATTATATTTGCTGCCGAAAGATGATACCAATATATCTTTTAAAAAAATATTCAGCCTGTACATGTACAATAAATTTGCACGGAAGTATTTAACTTTGTATAAAAAACGATATTACTATGTCTTGTATTTTCTAAAGAAAATCGAAATGGCATGATTTTGAATGAAATATTTGGTAAAAACCATGAGCTTCCAGGGACTTCGCCCCTGGGCCCTCATCTGGACCCACTGGGGGTTTCAAAGCGGACCCCAGCCGTTCTCTGCGTACATTTCACTTCCATTCTGGTATGCACCTGTCTGTGTTTTGGGGTACAACAAGATCTAAATTTCAGCATGTATATTGTGTTCACCTGTTCTTTAACAGAGTATCTGTTTCTGTATCACAAAGGTTTTTACTATGATTATCTTGTTTGCGCATTGACTGATAATTACTCAAAAACATGAGACTAAAGCCCCCCCCCCCCCCTACGCCGATATGATTTGTGCTACAATACCCAAATAAGTAAAACCTGATGTAAACACTGTTTAATAATTTATTTTTAACATGCCAGTAAGTATATGGTATCAAAGGAGCCAGAGGCAAACTGGTGAGAGGGGGGGGGGGGGGGAGGGTGTTAGATCTGTAGAAAGGAAAACAGGTTATTAAATACAGGAGTAAGCACCCCAATCCCTTCCTTCTGTTCTTAAAACTTTTAACGTAGTCTAGAATCCATAAACAGTTGAAGGTTTGATAACTAAAATAATCACATATGGAAAAAAAAAAAAAAAAAAAAAAACTACTAAGTTCTGTTGGAGATATTTTTTTCTGTGTGTCTACTGCGGAAGAATAAATGTTTAATCATTGATAGGGGCTGTCTATTTTTTATTTTTATTACAAATGACTGAATCTTTCAATATTTTTTACCATGGGCATTTTCCAATTTATTTGCATGATGGATGTTGCGGCAAATTTTAGGCGAACGGAGGAAATGCGGTAGGTGTCAAATACGTCTTGTGTAGCGTATAAAAGAACGAAGATATACAAAACAAAGTAAAGTCAAAGATTTTTTTATGCATACCGTTTTGATTTAGTGAAATAAAGTCCAGCGCAGTCCGTAGGTATTTGTTTAAAATTTGCGAGGTACACAAACTCTACTAAGTACCACAGAGTTATCTCCCATGCTGGGTCAATGATGCGTTTGAAAACTATATTTAGAATGAATGTGTTAAGATTTCAATTTGTAATCAAAAAGTGCAAGGGCAAGGCGACAACCCAAGAGGTAGGTTTTTATTTTAAATTCTTTATTTTACTGTATAGTTTTTAAAAAGTGATGCTCATTTCTTTGTAATTTATTAGGCAATTTAAAATTTCCGATTAAATGATGAAAAATACCCTATTTTTGAATACTGGTGTTTGTTTTCAATGGATAACTTAAATATCTCAGAAATCTGACTGAATGAGCATCAGTTTTTCGATAGGATAGATATCAAGGGACACAATGAAACCTTGTGCAGTTCAAATATTGTTTACCTTGCCCTTGCACTTTTTGGTTAAATTTGACATTTCATATTTTGACCTAAAATCGGAGCTCACGTGACTTTAGAGGGTCACATGATGACAAAAAATACCGATGTGAAAAGCGATGGACAAACTCTTCATAAAGCCATTAAGATATTTCAGATAGAGTTTCATGCTAAAAAATAAGACGGTTGAACTTTAAGTGTCTCGTTTTTGGTGCCTTTTTATAGAAAATGTTGCCTTAACTGTACTGCGTTGACCTAAGTACAATTCCAAGTGATATACATGTATATTAGTTATGTATCTTTTATAAAGTAAGAAAGACACAAGCTATATTAGCTCAGGATCATGAATCCTTCTAATCTGATTTGCACAAAGGAAGTTATGATCATGCTATGTAAAAAGCCGTGAGATTAAAAATACATGTATATAGTTTGAACCAAATCTGCCTCATTCAAATTTTGTAAGTTAGAAACTGTCTTCTTGGGACAAGTATTCCTTGCCTACACATTGGTTTCTGTGCACAAGAACACCTTGCTTTCAACCTCAGATTCTGTGTCCATATCTTGGGTCTGTGGAGCCCGTACATCTTTTCTAAATTTCATATATGGGTTCCGTGCCTTAACTGTGTCTATATACACTATGTCTATTTCACCTCAAAATTTTGGAAGGACACTATATTGCGACTCGATTTGTTTTAAAATATGCACATTAAGCAAAATAAAAGTTGTGTATTTCATAGATTTCAACAATTGGAAATGATGATATTATTAAATTACAAACTTCAACTCAGCCTGAAAGTACAATTTTTTTAACAAGTAGAATTTCTCTTAGCATGCTTACCAATAGACGTACTCAATATATATGGGGTATACAGTCCACCAATACATTTCCCATAGGCGACAATGTTAACCTTTTCTCACACTGTTTTAAATCCTTGCTTTACATTTAAGGATGGAACAACTCTCAAATAACATCTCAAGGTGGAATGTCAGATTGTTTTCCGGCCAAATGCACACATTCACAAAAAATAAACATCTGAAAATGAAAGTAATTAAAACAATAAAAGTAGAGCATTAACATTTCCAAAATCTAGGGTGTGCACATATCAAACTATACAATTCCTTTCCTTTAAAGTCGCCCGCGTGGAGCAGTGGTTAGAGCGTCTGCTCTAAAGTCGCGGAGTAAGGAGTTGATTCTTACGTCGCGGGTTCGAATCCCACTGTGGGACGTGGAGACCAGTCCTTCGGATGAGACCGCATAAACCGAGGTCCCATGTCGCAGTAGCAGGGTTCGAAATTCACTATATACAACTCGCAAAACGCGAGTTAGAATTCCCAAATTGCGAGTTAAAACTTGGGTAACTCGCAAAAACTTGCGAGTTGAATTTTTTTTGCATTGAAACTGTAGCAAAATTATATAATATGACAGAACACAATGCCTTTGATTTAAATCAGTAATTTAAATAAAAGTCACACTGTAGTTGTATTTTGTGTATTGTACAGTAGTTACTTTTCCCTTAAGTTACATGTATTTAATTTATATAAATTTAACTTTATATGAAAATTGCGAGTAGTCTTATAAAATTGCGAGTTCACTTGCTTGGTACTCGCAATTATTTGCGAGTTGGAATTTTAGGGAGTTTCTAACCCTGAGTAGGTGCTGGCACAAAAAAGATCCCTCACTGCTCAATGGCCATAAATGCCGAGTATAGGACAAAATTTGCAGCTCTCCAACAGCAAGTGGTGGCGTCTCCATATGAGTGAAAAATTCTCGAGAGGGACGTTAAACAACATACAAACAAAACAAACCTTTCCTTTAAAAGATATAATGTCGAAATCTTTCCAATGAACAGAGCCAAGGGAAAATTGAATGCACACTTTGGTGCTAATATGGTTGATTAAATGACCATTTTAAATTTTTTTTACTTCAGTGCAATTATCATGATTATGGTGCATGGCACAAGCCTTCAGCATATGCCAGCGAGTATGTTAATCTTTCTGTACGTTGATGCAAGTTTTTTAAGCTTTGTACATGCTGTAGTGTGGCAAAGCCTTAATTTGAAGAGGTGTGGAGCAACCTTTACATCTTTTGTGTGTGTATGTGAATTTACAAGAGTCTCACTTAGCCTATCTTCTTTTACGTGTTGGTATCACAGCTGTATCACGTATCACGCTCACAAACACCACAGTGAAAGGTTTAAAATATATGCACAACCAAACCTTTGTGAAATATCTGCACTTGACTGATATCACATGCATGACTTAATAATTTTATACGTGACTCGAATGACCTCTGATTTGTTTACATGTATCATGTAAATATTTTGAACTTGTCATTTACACCTTTATATAACGTTTCTTACTCTATACTTACCATGAGGGGTATTTACATACTAAAATAAATCACAGAATGACATCGAAGGTAGAATCCAATAAGTATTTCTATGTTATTAGGTTCACAATCAAGCATCACGCCACAGGTGGCAGGGGATAGTTTTTTTTAATGCCAAACATGTGCTGAGGGGGTAGGTATATACAGGATGTCAATGAAAACAGATAAGTGGGGACAGTTTCTTGAAGGCTAATTAATTGAATTTCATATACCCATAGCTTAAAAAATATGTCAACATATAACATGTAATCTACATATTTAAGTGCATGTGTACCAAAAATGCACTGGGGGGCCCCCCAGATTTTGGCTTAATTTTTCAAGATTTGGGCCTAACCCGCACCCATATAGCCCCAACCCAGGCCCGAGCAAGGGGGATAAAACACCCAACATCCTGTAGATCAATGCATGCCCTATTAAAAATTCACTAATTGGTCTGGGGCCATTCACCTTCCCTCAGAGATACAGACCTTCTTCTGAACCCTACCTGCTTTTCAGCTGAATTTCCTCTGCAGCAGACCACGTGTTTTAGTTTCGCATTTACACTCTGTGTATACTAAGCATCACAGTGACACCTACATGCATCGTCGGAAACCCACGGTCGGTCTAGGTAAGAGAAGCGAGACCGACCGTGGGTTTCCGACGATGACCTACATGTTGCACATCATTTTTCTCAGCAAGCACTCTGCTACACTGGACATGTGTCCCATAATTATTCAATTCATTTTTCTACATAAAATATCACATCAAACAGGGGCTATCTCACTTTTTTAAAAAATTTGACGGGTCTTTAGTACGAAACTATCCCCTGCCACCACAACAGTTACGATTAAGTAGTAATTCGTTCCGGTGATGACTCGGAATGAAATTTTACACAGAAAAAAAAAAGTTTATTACTTGAGTAAATTTGAGTAGAATAGGTTAATCAGACATTTTTTTTTACTGGAAATAAACATGGTAAATGGAGGGGGGAGGGGGGAGGCATTAACAATGTTCAAATAGATATTTCTATATATAATCCCTGATTAGACTAAGTGTAAAATTTATGCAGTTCTTTATATATACGATGGACAATGTTTAGCAATTCATGCACCGATCCAGTCCAGTCCACTCATATTTTTTTATTTTTATTTTTTTATTTTTTATTTATTTATTTTTTTTTGAGTTTCCAAATTGTAGTTTTTCTCAGGGGGGGGGGGGGATGGACAAGTTTGCGTTTTTTAAAATTTATCTATTTATTTTTTAAGTTTTGGGTAAATTTCTCAGTTGGATTTGGGGGGGGGGGCATGGACCCCCCCCCCCTCCCCGGAAGAATTCCTGGATCATCTCCTTCTGAGGAAACAATAGTGAACATGAATCACTAACTCTAATGAATAAATAAGGTAAAGTCTTGGAAACCACATTTTACAATTACCGTAATCACACCTCATCAAGTCTAGAGACTGTAATTATTTCTCTTACACGGACAGGTAAGCAACTAATGATTAAAGTTTCCAATCTGAATACATGTACAAAAACTTGCAGATTTTCATATTTTGATTAGTTTACCAGCTTTAAGGACACATACAAGAAGAACTGAGCATACTTTATTTTTGGATGAAAGAGAACTCTGATCTTGTCTACATTAGCCGTAGTATTTTAAAAATGCATTTCCCCTTCCGATCAAAACAGTTTATCATACACGTACCTCCATTATAAAGATATCTAATCTTTCTAAATTCTTTTTATACAATACATGTGTAGGTGTTCCATTGTGACATACATCAGGGACATTGTATTAGAAAATATTTAAATGAATTTGTTCATTTGAAATTCTGTAAAATCAGTCGAGAAACATTTAAAATCGAAAAGTGTGATTCTTATATGGTGAGAACGTACTGTTAAATACTTTTGTAATCATACATATTTGAAGCAGTTTTTTTTTTAAATAAAGAATAAATTACAAATGAAGTGCATGTCTTGGACAAAGATAAATAAGATAAATAATTTCTAACTTCATAAAATAATTTATTTAACTTCTGAACTGAAGATGTGTTGATGGCAATATGTGTGACTATAAAGGATAGAGATAATTCCAGTTCAGTTCATAACTAGAACAAAGAACCAGATACGTTTGATATATTACATGAAGTATAATTTTTTATATAAGTTGAACATAATTAATTGATACGAGTGCATGAAATAGAAACATGTCAACATTATGAATAATTCGAGAAAATTCGAACTTAGACTCGATGACGACTGCAAATTATGCTTAACAAATGGATTGGGCCATGTAGTGGATTTAAAGTTATATGGAAATATATTTAAATAATTCTTTAACCTTAAAGTTTTATTTTTGGATTATAACTAAGGGATTTGAACATAAATTTTTCAAGGGCATATAAACAACGAAATCTAAATACTCTATGTTTATCGAGTGATTGATTAATATCTTTGTATATGGAAACGATGTGATGTTTTGTAATTAACGCTTTAATTCACGGTAAAATCAACAGAAAATTAACTTACCTGATGAGATCATTTGTTGCTTTGTAGAAAAATCGAGATCATTACACACCGGAAGTCGGCCATAGTATTAGTCTGCATTGCGCATGCGCTAGAATCAAAACCGAGTAAAGTGTGTAAGGGCCATTTTTTGATCATAAGTCGGTGTGTGAAAATACGGGTGTAAACCGTCAAATGACACCAACTTTTTTTCTCGATTTTTTGGGCATAAATAATCGAGAACTACCCATTTTTCGTAAAACGGCAACTCACTACAGTGATTACTGTAGTGACTTGAAAAACTGTAGTGAGTTGATTGATGTGTCAATAAGTACCTGAGCTAAGTTGAAGGTGTTTACAAACGCACATATACACACACCCTCACACACACACACACACACACACACACACACACACAATTAAAACAGACTGAGGCAAAGTGAATGTAGATAGTTTTAGACAGTATAATTCCGACAGAAAATTGAGTTTTTATTCTTCTGATCTCGTTGCATATAATTTGTATTCGAATTCTTCTTCTTAAATTGTATATAAAATTGCAAGGTTTAGAAAAAAATAACCAGACTTGATTTTTTTAAAGCTTTTATTTTAGTTATAAACACACTTTACATATATCTTCAAAAACCTAAAACATCTATGACGAATGCAGATAATATACATGGTGACGATATTTTCTGTGTCAAACCAGTAAAAATATTTAAAGACAATTCATCCTTTTTTAAATTTTTTTTAATTTATTAACGTATTCATTTATTTTTTTTATTTATTTATTTATTACAAGTGTATGAATTCAGAAAAAAAGGATTTTGTATGTGCAATTCGGTAGAAGGACATACCCTTAATAACACTTTCAGGTGCGGATCCAGAATTTCCAGATATGGAAATCGACTATCTATTGCATTCAAAAGAATTAAATGAGTAAAGACGTAAAAAAATATATAAATATATATATAAGAAATATCAAAAATCAATGAATATCAAATATTATAGTTATTTAAAATTAAAAATGCATAGAACATATCTTACCAGATGGCTTTATTATTTTTATATACAAAAAAAAAGAAAGTTGGTAAAATAAGGGAAAATGAAATAATTGGGAAAATGAAATAATTATTTATGATCAGGAGTAATAGATCACTGTAAAACACCATGATATTACAAATCACTAAAAATAATTTATAGATGGATAGTCTGCTGAAAGACTATATATATGTTTTCCTTATAGAATATTTTTAATAAATAATTTTACTGTAGAGCGATCAAATGAGCAAGAATATTTTTATAAATTATCTTTTAAAAATAAAATTTAACCCTCTTTGAAAAAAATAATAAATTCACACATCTGCAGTCTCCCCGAGAGCGAGAACAATAGGGAACAATTGGGATAGTAATTATCATTAAAAGCCAGCACTTGTGTAAGTTTCCCAGCAGGGACAGTAAAATGGAATCATTAATTTTCTAAATTTATCAGCACCGACTATAATTGTCATCACTTTTCTAAGTTCAGCACCGGCAGTAAAAGTTCAGTTTTTCAGTAAAGGCAGTACACTGTCAGAAAAATTTGGGAATATCAATCCGTTTCTGGTTTAGTAGTGCATGTATTTATTAAGACAGTAAGAGTTGAAACAGTTTCAGTTTTATTTCCAATAAGGTACTTTAAACGGTAGAAATGTGGCAATAAAGGAGTTGAAGAGTGACGAACCTATTGGTTTCAAAGCTATCAAAAAGAGGCAGATATAATGAGAAATCTAAACCACAAGAATGAGGTCGAATTGATTCAAGTTTGGACGGAAACGAACAATTTTGTTATTGTGATGGAATACCTGGAGAATGGAGACCTGAAGAATTATCTTGGTTCAAACAGAAGCATTGGTCAAGAGCAGATGAAAACATTTGCAATTGATGTGAGTAAAACGCAAAAAATATTGAATTTCAGAAAAAAAATTACATTGTGAATAAGAAGAAAAAAAATAGTATCATTATTTAAACTTATATCTTAATTCTTACAAGAAAGGGCACTTATGTTGATGCTTTATTTTTTTTTTTTTATGACAAGCTGTATGTTAAAGATTTTATTTATAAACAAATTCATATTAATGTAAATGAGATTGATGTTCAAATCTTAAATGAAATGCTGGAGACAGAAAGACTTCAAGATAATTAATCAAAATTTACCCGATGATGGCACCCGATACATACGTTCTTGGAGTGCCGATGCATTTTTACATTCTTTCTGTAATATTCAAGTTACAAATTATTTTTTCATAACTTGTATTATTTTGAGCCATTTCATCAACAATCATACGTACATGTAATGTAGTTATGTACATAATTTTTTTTTAAGTAGCTTAGTTTCATTTTTTTTATTGTTCCCTGCTTCTTCTTAAATGTTCTTTGGGTGCTCGTATGTCTGTCACTTTGTCTATCAACTTATATTTTGAGCTCACCTGAGCCGAAGGCTCAAGCGAGCTTTTCTGATCAAAAGAATTTGTCCATTGTCTGTCGTAATCGTCGTCGTTGTTGTTATTGTCGTTTTTAATAAACTCTTCACATTTTTATCTCTTCTTCTCCAGATCCACTTATCCAATTTACACCAAACTTGCCACAAAGCATTTTTGAGTGAAGAATATTCAAGTTTATTTAAATTAAGGGCCACGCACTCTTTTAAGGAGAGATAATTAAGAATTAGAGAAAATTAAATGGCATCTTTCAAAAAACTTCTCAATAACTACTAGGCAATTAAAGTTTAAGGTGATGTGAAAGCTTCATTAGACAGTGTAGATTCAAATTTGAGAGACATCATCAGGAGGTGTAGGTTCAAGTTTTGTTTTGTTTTTTAATTTCAAATCATGACTCCCCAGATGAAGGGTGGGACCACGTTAGGCAATCAAGGTTTTACATGAAATATGGGATATATATAGGGAAAAAATCTCAAAAATCTTCTTCTTAAGAACAAAGCCCTGATTAGTCATATTAAAATGATACAATTGTGTTCAAATCATCAACCCCAGGGGGTAGGGTGGGAGCACTTATATTTTTAAACTTTTCAGTCCTGAACTGATTTCTTGTTTGATATATCTCTAAACCCTATAGCTTTTGCTGTGAAATTTTTTATCATATCGTCCTTGACTTAAAAAAAATTATCCAATTCAAGTTTAAGGTCATAAGTTCAAAGACCAAGGTCAAAATACATATTTGCAGAAATTGTTTTTCCAGATGATAACAAGTTTTCTAGGCTCTTCTGCAAGAAAAAAAACAAAAAAAAAAAAATAAACTAAAAGTGAAGACTCTCTCTAACTTAGAATAGATTTCCATTGATTTTGGGGCCACAGAAGGAAAGGTCAAGGTTACAAATGCGCAAATGGCATGATACAATGTACTTCAGATTCCGAATGATATACCAGGTCCTTTTTTATTGCAAGGATTTTTTTCTCAAATCTTATGACAAAAAACTATTGATTTTGATGTCAAAAGATCAAAGGTCAAGTTCACAAATCCATATATGGCATAAACGGTATCCTGATGATAATTCTACTTCTCTTTCTTCATTTTCAATCAAACTTCAAAATGAAGACGCGAAGTTAAGAACTACCACTATTGATTTTTTTAGGTCAAACACTGAAAAGTCAAGGTCACAAATTCATATATGGTATGAAATGGTTTCTTCACTACTGTCTTAAACTAAACTAAAATATGATCCCTATAGATTCTGAGATTAAAGCGTCAAAGATCAAGATTTGCAAACTTGCGTGTTATTAGAAATAGTTTTCGAAGAATAACTCAAACATTTCTTTTAATCTTCCACCCTCTTATTTTCTACTTAAGCGAATGACTTTAACGGAGAGAATTTTGTTTTTTAGGTCACCTGACCTATAAGCTAAAGTAAGTTTTTCTGATCACCTATTGTCAATCGCCCGTTCGTCTGCCTTCCGTCAGTCTTTTTACTTTACACATTTTTACTTTTTTCTTTTGAACCACTTGGCCAATTTTGACTAACATTGGCAGAAGATAGAAGATTCTTAATTATTTAATTATTTCTTAAGCCCTTTCCAAATATTGACCATCGCATTTAATGATAATGCAGATTCATATCTGTTTTCTACCTCTACCCCAACCACCACCCCCGAGCCGTAAGTATTTAGAGACCGAAACACACGACGAGTTGGATAAATATCATTTTAATCACAAAGCAAGAGATATTCTTTTCAACACATGTTTTACCTGTTTTTAAGGGTTTTATCCCCCTTTCGTTTTCTAAATCAGCTGTTTTATACAGCAATTCAAGCTTACTAATATTACTCCACTAAAAATATTGCGTAAATAAATAAAGAAAAAAAAAGTGTTGTTGATTTTTAAGAGATGGTCCGTTGTTTTAATGGAATTATTTATTATTATTATTTAGAATTCTGCCATTGAATTTCTTAAAAATGCACTACGGGTTTAAGGTATATATATATATATATATATATATATATATATATATATATATATATATATATATATATATATATATATATATATATATATATATATATATATATATAATAGTACTTGATTGCAAACGGAATGCAATACTTGGAGAGCAGAAAGATAGTTCATAGAGATTTGGGAGCTAGAAATGTTCCTCTAGACAGAGCATTAACAGCCAAAGTGTCCGACTTTGGACTAGCAAGATTGCTTGATCCAGAGGACTCAACCTATGCCTCATCAGGTATTGGATTTTTTTTGTCGAAAATTTTGAAGCAAAGTGAATTATAAATCAGTTTTTTTTTTAAAACAGACAGCTTTTATCCCCGTATAAAATTATCTAAAATGAAAAGAAATGACACATATGTCAAGAAGTTAATGTCATTTTTGAGGTGGGCCTATTCCCGTAAAGTGGACGGCACCAGAAGGATTAGCTAGAAATTTCTCATCAAAGTCAGACGTTTGGTCTTATGGAATAGTTCTAATAGAAATCGTCACTAGAGGAGAGGACCCTTATCCAGGTAATGATAAAGGATGTCTTCTCTAATATCATGAACTGTATACTTCAATAATAAGATCATCCCCTAAATTTGCTTTTTTTTTAAACGATGAGGCATCTCTCAGATGGAAGCTCGTCAATTTCTATCTTATTGGTTAAAACCTTGGACTGGCAGGCCATATTCCTTTGCAAAAACATCTGAAAGTAAAACAAAAAAATGTGGTCTTTCAGATTTTATAATTTGTATACATCAAAGAATTTAATTTATTTCCTCTCAAAGATATTTCAAACTGAGATTAATTTTACAACAGGAATCTTTCGGAAATATCAAACATCTTTAGTTCGAGTGACTCTCTTACATTACATGTAAATATTGCTTGAAAGTTCAGGAATTATTTGAATTTATGAACTACTTTCTCCTTCTACTAATTCTGAAAATAATAAAGGGGAGTGCAAAATGATTCCTGAATTTTAGAACGTTTTACATCATATTTCATACCAGAGATATACTGTAAGATAGAGTCATTATGCCAAATTCTAGGAGAAATTTGTTTATTACTTAAAATTCTATGTACACTTACTTATGCAATGTTCTTTTAAAATGCTTCCATCTAGCCACAACTGTTCCCAGATGATTTTCAGTCATCAATAAGCATGCTGACATACGTATATCATTTTCTTCTTTGATTTAATTTACATGAATTAAATAAATTCATGTTTTTGTTTCAAATCTAAAATATTCCTGGTTTTCTACCGATCATTCGGAGTCGCACATTTGAAGTCACAGACAAAGGTGCAAGATTATGGCTTTTGAAATGCTCATCTCTCGAGATTCAACTCTAAAATGTTTACTAATGTATGCTTATTGTACATCCACCTGTTATTTTAATTATGTACATCATATTACAACCAACCAAAAGGAATGGATTCATGGCGAAACCTTTCTTTTTTCATAAAAGTTTTTTATTTTATTTTGTATTCTGTTTGATATTAATAGATATATCGAGAATTTCAAAGAGAATATAAAATATTTATTGAAGTGCTCTCAGAATGTAAAGGCATCGGGCAATAGGTGAAACAATTCTTAATAGGTCATATTCATGGCTAAGGTAGTCAGTTTTCCGTAGTTTTAACTTTACATATTGGAATTTATGGCATTATGAAGTTATATTTGAATATTTGTTTCTATTGTAGTTACGTATAAAAACCAATTAAATCAATGACATATTATAACTTATATTAATTCAGGTCCCGCGGTGGTTGAGTTAAATAATTTGTTTCAGTTTCAATATATATTGCATGTCAATTTTTTATATTAGTACATGTACTATTATACATTTGTACCATAATACATTGTTATTACATTAAGATATACTTATCTGCTGCAGATGTATCGAATTCTCCTTTGCAAAGAAAGCTTAGAGAGGGATACCGTCATCCTCAACCAAGGAACTGCTCCGATGCCTTGTATCAGCTGATGCTGTCTCGCTGGAACTCTGAACCCTCTAATCGATCAAATTTCTTAACAATTGCTAGGAAATTGGCAGATATCAATGTTGAAAAATGAAGTAAACGAAAGACTATAAAGACAAGACATATATCAGTTTTACATATGGCTTGTAGATACACATTTTAACGCTATATTTCATGTTCATTAAAGCAGTACATGTATTTTAGTAGGGGAGAATATTTATCATGTTTGAAAAATTGGGTACTAACTTAACTAATGTATGGGTGTCAATTTGAATTAAAGGAATTACCTTTTTCAAATGGTATCTACTAGACGGAATCAACACCACCCAACAAAAACTCATTTACTTACTTTTTATATAGTAATAACATGAAGTATGAAATAATTTGCCTCACTTTTATCGCATTGTTAAATATCGTTAATTTTGTAAATGTCTTTATACATTGGTTAGATAAATGAATGATACGCAAGTTTCGTTTTTAGCTCACCTGAACCCCTGAGCCGAACGCTCGAATGAGTTTTGCTGATCACATTTTCGTCCGGCGTTCGTCTGTCTGTCTGTCCTTTTGTAAACCTTTCGAATTTTCGACTTCTTCTCAAGACCCACGTGGCAAGTTTCAACCAAACTTGCCTCAAAGCACCCTTGGGAAAAGGTGATGCAAGGTTTTTTTTTTTTTTTTTTTTTTTTTTTTTCAAATGAAGGGCCAAGCTCTCTTTCAACGGAAGATAATTAAGGATAAGTGAAAATTTAATGGCAATTTTTTTAAATATCTTTTTCTCAAGACCCACTGGGCCAGAAAGGAAGAAACATATACAGCAGCTTTTTGACATAGTGTAGATTTAGGTTTGTTCATATCATGACCCCGGGTAGGGTTGGGCTATTAGGCGATCAAAGTTTTAAATAGGCATATAAAGGAAAAATCTTTTAAAATCTTATCAAGAGCAGCAAAGTCATGATTAATCATATAAAGCTGGTAGCATCCTCAGTTATTGTAGATTCAAGATTGTTCAATCATGACCTCCGGTGGAAGGGTGGGGCCTTATTAGGCTATCAAAGTTTCGTTGGAATATATAGGAGATTGTTGTGAAAATCTTTCTTTTCAAGAACAGCAAAGCTATGATTAGTCATATTCATATAAAAGTATTTCAGGTTGTATAGATTCCTGTTTGTTCAAATTATGAACACCCCCCCCCCCCACGGCAGTTAGAGGGGGACCACAACAAATAAAAAAAATTAACTAGGAAATGTATAGGGAAAAAATGTAAAGAATAGCAGGGCCATTAATATGCAAGTTATCTCAACTTATGTAGATTCAAGTTTGTTCACATCAAAGCCCCTGATAGGGTGGGGCCATTATAAGGGATGAAAGTTTAACAGGAATATTCTTGGAATCTTTGAAAATCATCTTCAGAACATACGGGCCATGGTTATTGATATTAATGAGCGAACATCCTGAAGTCATGCAAATTCAAGGGTTTTTTCTCAAACCGAAACTTGGGGTAGGGTGTTGCCTCAGTAGCGGAAAATTTTTTAAAATTAAAAAAAAATCTTATATAAATATGCATGATCATGATTAGTCATATTAGTAATGATGCAAGCATCTCAGAACATTTATATTCAAGAATGTTCAAATCATGGCTCTGGGGTGGGACCACTGTTCTAAAACAGCAGGGTCAAGAGTACGCAGGTGAGCGTTGTGGCCCATGGCCCCCTTGTTCAAACTTAATGCATGTGTATCCTGCTTTTATTCTTTACTTTGTTTTTCATAAAAAAAAAACAGATTTGTGTATAAAGATGATTTATATCTTTTCATATTGAGAAGAGCAATGTCAACATTTTTGAGATAAAAAATACAGAAAGATATTTGTTTAACTGAAAAAGGAAGGACATAAATTATTTGTTCTTATTCTGCTTCAACTAAAACAAAGATCTAAGTGACCTTGGTCCTGATCATCTTCATCAAAAGATTTTTAAAAAGAGTGTTTTTCCTCTTTATTCATTTGAAAAATTTGATCTCATATTGTGGCCCCATGCTAGCCCCAAATGGACAAGACATAATTGAACTTGAATCCACACATCATGGGAATGTTTCAATATCGATGTGTCTTACATGGCTTTGCTGCTCTGGAAAAGATTTTTTTTCTATATACATACAAAAGGTAAACACCACAATAAATTCATTAATTCATTAATTTGCAACCAATCCCATGTTGAGTGTATTTCATTTTCTTTTTAAAATTATGGATCCCGGTTTAGAGTTGGCTAAAATCAGGAACAAATTTTACATAATGCTTGTATACTGGAAAAAAAGAGAATTCCAATGTAAAACTTCGATCCCTTCTTGTAGTCCCATGCTATCCCCGTGGCTCATCATTTAAATAATTTAGAATTTACACTATCTCACTTCAGTTTCAACTTTTCTGGTCCCGTGGTTCGTGATTTAACGGTTTAAAGATTTTTCGTTATATATATCAATCTAAAACTGATCAATATTGTGGCCCAACCCTTTCCCCAGGGCCATGATTTGAACAGCTAAGAATCTACATGATTTTCTTGAACCTTTCACATAGGTTTTATCTTTTCTGGTCTAGTGATTCTTGAGATTATTAAACATTTTTCACATATGAAGTGGATTTTTTATAAGTAGTTTGACATGAAGAGGGTTTCCTTGCCATTTTGTTTATCATACAGATGAAGTGAGTTTCCTTGCCAATATACATTTACATACACATGTAGTGAGTTTCCTTGCAAATATATACAGTTGAACAATGTATATGTCAAAGTGATTGGAAAGTCCCAAATCCTTTTTCTTTAAGTATTTTACCCTCAATATCTCCTTGCAAATATATATATATATATATATATATATATATATATATATATATATATATATATATATATATATATATATATATATATATATATATATGTGGGGGGGGGTGAGGGAGGGTGTGTGTGTGTGTGTATGGAAAGCACAAAGAAATTCATTTTTATAAGGATACCTACTTCCGCCCCAACCAGAAGTTGAACTCTAAACTAATGTCCAAATAACTGTATCTCACTTCTATTCTCAATGACCGTGTAGTGTAGGGCGGCGCCGAGAGAATTCCATCGGCATCGAAAGTAAGTTTTTTTGACTTGCCTAGATAGCCGGTCTAGCGCGCTGTTCCTGTACTACTAGGAGACAGATTCCGTAGGTCGAGAGTTCAACCCCGGGTTAGGGCTGAATTGGGTATCCTTATAAAAATGAATTTCTTCGTGCTTTCTATATTAATATTTCTTCACTTAGGGCAGTTATGTTAGTTTAAGAGTTGTTGTAAAATGTGATATATATATATATATATATATATATATATATATATATATATATATATATATATATATATATATATATATATATATATATATATATATATATATATATATATATATATATATATATATATATATTCTGTACATTGGCAAATAATCACGATGGTTTTAATTTCACTATGTTCGCGTTTCTTCATTTTTCCGCGAAATTAAACCCATACTGAATTCTATCATTAATTTTTAAAAACGTTTAAATGCTTATACGAAATTCAAATTATGTCTTGCAGCATGAAATTAAAACCATCGCTATTGGAAATACTCTTATTTTCTGTTTTTTAATATATCCTAGCACCTAGAATTTTCAACAATTAATTAAATTCACCTCAAGTAGATAGAATTAAAAAAAATAACATATTAATGTTACAAGTACAAAGATTTGTCGTGATTTTGATAGTAGATTTATATCCTATGTATGCAAACCATATATATACTGCAAGTCGTTTTAATTCCATGGTGTTAAAATTTCACGATACGGGTAAAATTGATTTTCTTATTCCCTAGGCTACTGCATAAATTTTTGTTTTCATGCCACATGCCAACATTATCTAAGTACCTGGTAAACAGAGGTTTTAGTCCATTAAAATTTCATCAAAATTAGATAATCACTTTCAATGTAATCAGATTATAATTTCATTTTTTTTTATCATGCAAACTGTATATTCCATATCCAACCTTTATTTATGTCCAATTTAAAAAGATCTTTCCATGAAGAAATATGAAGAAATAGTCCTAAAATGAGAGCAAGAAAGTAGGTTTAACAATATGTTACATTTTTCATTAGCCAATCTCAAAAATCATTCCAGCTTAATAAAAACTAAGTACAGAGAAAATAATCGAGGATGTTATGCTTATTCTACAACCCCCATTCTACATATATTTAATGTCATTAAGGACCCTTTATATACCAAAGGAAAAATGTTTTTGGACATTGAGAAAATTAAAGTGTGTAAAGGTGTAAATATTAAGCATATTTCTGTCATTTTCAAACATAGGGGACCTTGCATTTGTCTACAGGAAAAATGTTCAAAGATAATGATTTACTGATGAACAGAAATCAATGCTGTTTACTAAGTAGGCAAAATATCTGCAAATAAAGTGTTCAATCTGTCATGAATGCTTGATTTGATCACAAATGAAGTAATAAACTGTAAATCTCAATTTCTTTTATTGTAGCTCAAAGGGCAGATTACTCTATCTGCATGAAAATACCACAAAATCAGAACTCTTAATCATGCAGTGTATAAAGGTCTCTTAAGGAAGCGATTGCAAGGGTCCGTGAAAAAAATCCGCTCCATGAATTTTTCTCATTTTTACATATAATTTGCTTTACGTTAATGGTATCATAATATGAAAATTTCAACCATGGTCATCAGGGTTATAAGGATGATATGGTTGCCATGGTAACCGCAGTTTTTCAATATTTTGATAGTTATGAGGTGAAATTTTATATATCCCATACAGGTATCAAAATTGAAACAAAATAAAAAAAATTCCACTAGATATTAAATAATATGCGTTATATTCAATGAAAATAAAAATTGTATTGGAAACTATTGATAGATGTAGTAATGCAACCGCTGCTTTGGGGAGTATTCATTGTAAATTTGCAGTAATATTTTCACCTTAAGAGGAGTTCTCAACGTCTTGACAAAAAATTACCCAATGAATTTTCCAAAAACTAATATATTCTGTTCAAATTATTATAAGTGACTTATGGTTAAAATAAGAAGTAAGGTCATCACATTTACTTTGAAGCTACATGCATTTCAATCACCCCCCCCCCCCCCATCCCCTTCCTAAAATATTTTAAGATTTCATAAATTTTCGTATGATGGTTTGCTGCTGAACCTTAAATATGTATAGTCTGTAAAAAGACTAAAGAAAAAACAATATGTATAGATTAATAAATACTTTTTTGCCTGAAATCTTGCGTTTGTTGCTCATTTTATATGTAAATCAGAATAAAAGTAAAAAAATAAAAAATCATGTACTCAAGAAATTAACATGCACATTCGTTTTTTTTTTTTTTTTTTTTTTTGGTTTTTTTTTTTTTTTTTTTTTTTTCAGCGTTTCCAAATCATTCATTCCGTTATTATATCAATATAAATATATATATATATATATATTCTAAACCGGTACACAGTGGTCCAAGGGGCAATTGTTCATGCGCTGAACAAACGTCGAGGTCTCTGCACTTTGACCTGGAAGGGGGGGGGGGGTTAGACACCTGTCTGAACATATTGAATGAATAGGGGTTATTTCAAAGAATTTGTATCTGCAATAAATATATCAAAATCCTAATATCTTATTTTGCAAAAAATAGTAATTTGCTATTTAATATTTACATTTGCAAATATTTTTCCTTCATATTCTTCGCATCATTTTCTCATGAACTAGGTACACAAGTACATGAGGGAGCAAGAATATCTCCATTGTGACGTCATAATTCCACACTTGACGTCAAAACTAGAAACTTTAGTTTCAAAAATAATTGTTGAATGATATAAAATTGCGTCGCTTCGTGCTTATTCGCTTCATAAAGTATGCCGGCGTGAAGCGTTTTCGTTCATGTCCTCGTGAATTTTCAAAAATTATTATTTTAAAAATTATTCTTTGCTAGATTTGTGAAAACTTGCAAAAAGAAACTTTTCTTTTCTGTCAGAAGAAGTGTGTTCAGTTACAATTTTTGACAAAATACGACGCATATCATTATACAACAAAATGTTTACACCTATGCACCGATGATTCAATGTTTACATGGCCGATGTAAGTGTTAAAAATGCTAGAGAAGATCTTATAGAGGAAAACAAATTTCCTCTGCAATATTATAAAAAGAAGATGTGAATATCCAGTATGCAACCTCAAACTAGTCTATAAAGTATATATCAAAATCGCATTCGTTCATCTGTTCATCCATATTCATTAATCACTGAGAAAATCACGCCGTATGAAGCTTCAGGGAAATGAATATATACGTTGACGTAGATCCAATAGTAAATTCTAATATTTTAATTAATTAAAACAAGAGGACATAAAGATCCAGATATAAATTCAATTTATTAATGAAATAAATTTCAATGTTCAGAACTATATACACAAAAGCTAGACGTGTCAAAACAAAACACGTAAATGAAAAAATCTGCGTCGACGCTCCCCAACACTCTGCAGTCACGTCTTATTCTTCCTCTGTTCAGGAAATATTGCCATGAGGACTTTTTGTCATTGGCGCAATCATATCACGCCCCTTATTTCGGAAATGGTTACCGTAAACTTTCTTTTTTTAAACATCACATGAGTCGATCACGTGACGCCTTGCAATCGCTTTCCTTAAACGCGAAAAATACCATACGTACATTATACAATCTCATGCACTAATTTACAAATTTTTGTAAGCCAATAAAAAGTTTTTAAGTTTTTTGAAAAGTTTATTAAACTACCGTGATCGTATAGATTTTATTATGCTAGTTTCTGAAATCTCATCAGAATAGGCTAATACACTGGTTATAGCAAAAGTTTTAAAGATCCGTCCCAAATATTTCAGAAGAGCGTAGAACTAAAACTCCAAAAGTAATAATTAAGGCGAGGTCCAAAAAATTAGAGTCCAAAAAGTATTTCAAAAGAGTCAAAGAAAAGAGAACCGAAAAAGTGCCTTTTTCCGACAAAACAGGGTATTTTGTGCTCAAAGGGTATTCATGGTCCCGGATATAAAAGTACTTTTCATTGCCTGACTTAATATTACCCTACCACCTACGCTTAGTCCGTAGGTCTGTCCGTTGACCTATGAACCCCAACATGGCACCACCCTCCAATCCAGGTATACTTTCATTAATAATATTTATGGACTCAGTCTCCATCTCTGCACCACAGTTCTAGTCCTAGGCTCTTTTACTTATCTGCTTCAAAGTTCCCAATTTTATTACTCTTAATCAAGAATCTTAATAGTAACTTTACATTTCCGTTCAAATTTTATTACTTAGTATCGATGGGCTTGATTGGTCTATTCTGATCAATTCCATTACAAAATGATTTACAAAATTATAGTTCATTGTACCAACAACAAAATCCAATTTTTTCTAACAAGATAATTATAGTTCGTGAACATAAAGTCCCTTTTCCATTTATAAAGTCACCGTATGTGGTACACTAATAATGTACATGCTTGTTTAATAACCTTTTATCTTATTTTACTGTCACTACTAAGTTCACCATTAATAACTAAAATGATTCTGATATGAATAAAGTCCAAGTTTAAAATGTTCAAATAAAATATCCGTTCTAAACCCTATAGGTTTACATTTTTCACATCGAAATGCTGCTATTTACATTATTTTCTGTACACTTTTGTAAGGTTCATCAACTTCTAAATCTATTTACAGCTCATGAGTTATTTTCAGTCCTAGTATAGGTAATATGGTTTCCATCGACTTATCAAAAGCCTCGTTTTCAGCCACCGTGAAATGGTTCTTCCAATCTCCAACCCCACCTGATAAGAACATATTTTGTATTGAATATCTATCGACTTCGGATCAGTACATTAATAAAGTCCGTAAATCTAAAAAAATTTGATTGATAACAAAAACAATTGAACTGTTTATTTCCTTATACGTCACAATTACTTTTTTAAAGAAGAAAACAATCAAAGAAATATATCAAACCTTTTCTGTAGAAAATATGCGTATTTTCAAGAGATGATATAGTTTTCATTCTTTCTGGAACATGCGAATTTTTATGTGCAGACATGACATCAAAATCACATTTCCTTGCTATATCCTCAATTAACTCTGGTGAAGAATCGAGACCAAGAAAATTTGAAATTCTTTCAACACTTTCTTTCAGATTCTGTAATTTAGATTAGAGATTTTTTTAATCGAGATTGCTTTGGTTGTATAAAGGATACAAATAGATATGGATATGAAAGTCTTTTCAAACAGCAATTTTACGTTTTTCATTTCTTCATATGATATCTCTAGAAGTGGATAGTTTGGATTTTCTTTCTTAAATGTCGTCCATTCTTCAATCCATTTAACCAAGCTCCCACAAGGAACTGAATTGAACAGAGAAACACCATGTTAATATTATGTAAATAAAATATACTAATACAAGTGTCATTCAAAAAATACGTAGAATTTTGTAATTATTCTATTTAACGTCATATGATAACCAAATTCGGTAGACATGTTTTAACAATAAATCTTAAAAAAATGATTTCAAAAGTTCAATAAATCATGATAAATTTCAAAATGAAAATTAGTTAAGTATCAGTCACAGAAGACAGGTAGTCTTCATTGAAAAAAGCAGAGAGAAAAAAGATGACATCACAGAGCAGCGAGAACCAGACATAATTTTGAGTGGCACTCGGGAAAACTCTAAAATACACACTTAATTGCTTGAGGAAGCAGGAGATTATCAAAAATGAACCCTGCACTTGTGTTTACATGGAAATGGTAAAAGAAAATTAGGAGTGAAGAAGACTCTGAATCGGAAGACGGCCTGAGAAGAAAAGGGATTACTAATATCAGTAAAACAAATCTGGTCAAAAGAGATAGTAACGTCAAGGAAATTGAAGCAGGTACGTTAAGGCTTCTCAGAGAATATCGCAGTGTACTCTGTGCCTTCACTTCTATGAACTACAAATGTATGACGTCATAATTGAAAATGACGTCAAGTCACTGCAAACTTGAGCTGTTTTGATGGGGAGAGTATCATAAACTTTACACCTTATTGTAATCTGCATACAAAGTGTCAGAAAGCTAGTGTAAAATAAACGTGTTTTAATCTTTTTTTTAAATCTTATATACCCGAATATTTTAGATAACTTTGCTTTATTACTCTTGTTTAAAAGTCAGCGTGTTCAAAATATATAGCAAAATATACGTTTGACATTTACCCTTTTTATACCCGTGGATAGAAGTAGAATTTATAATATGTGTATAAAAGAGCCTGGCGCAGGTGATTAATGAGGATTTATTTGAGATCTTTTGTGGAAATGTGCAAGAAGAGTTTCCCCTCTAACTGAATCTTGCTTGGGAAAAATGTGTGATGGCTTTGTTTTAATACAGATGACGATATTGAGTGGAAAATACCCTGTAATTTGTCGGTAAGTGGAATTCATTATGAAATATTTTGTAATAACTTTTCCCAAGCACATTTCGGGTTCACAAGGAAGCGAAAAGTTTATTTATGTGATAAAAAGTTAATAATAATTGTGTTAATCAGCTGCGCCGAAGCGATTTATGTGAAACACTTCAGAAAAGTAGAAATGACCGCCACGTAATCAACGAGGTCATGTGATATCGTAACAAATACGTTTATATATAGCCTAGAGAACTCTCTATATAAATTGACCTTACTTAAGTACATAAATCACAAATAAAAATCAACATCGACCTTGCAATGAAGCGTTCTGTTTTGAACTTCGGGAAGCCTTAACATTACTGCGGAAGGGCGTTTCACTTATTTGGAACTTGTTAAAGAGTTACGCGGTAAAAAAAAATATACAAATTACTAACGTTGCCAAGCAAAATATCAAGTCTTATAGAAACATTCTAATGAGTAGATGGTGCGCCAAAGGCTGTGCGAGATGTAATGGTGAAGTATTTTTGAGAAGCAATCATGTTTTGAGGTTACACTGTCAAGTGTGGTCACAAAAGATGTTGATTTCAAACTAAATTAAAGTTTTTCTTTTGATCAAATAGAATGAAATTGAACATCGACAAAAAAGTTGTTTTAACATATCGTAATGTATTGGTGAAGAATTTCTAAAAAAATAAAAATATGACGAAGAGCGTTATTGTGTACGTATTATTTGAATAACCGTGGTATATTCATACCATAAGACTTAAAGATGCATTTATCAATTATTCATTTGATAGTTGTAACTTTAAAGAAATCTATTAATAGAATTATTTAAACAGAGGAAGCATATCAATGAGAACTCTTAAGATTCTGTTAAAAACAACTTGCATATCAGTCATTCTACGATAAATGGACCAATACAGGGTATAAAACATGAAAAAAAATTGTTTCAAATAGCAAAATTGTTTAACACCCACACCCACACACACCCACCCACCCACCCACCCACACACACACACATATATATATATATATATATATATATATATATATATATATATATATATATATATATATATATATATATATATATATATATATATATATATATATATATATATATATATATATATATATAGTGTTTCAAAAAATGTTCATTACCGTTTCCACTGACAAAATGTCTCAGGAATTCAGAGAAGCTCATGTCCTGGATATCAATATTGTTTAGTTTTTTTATGAAGTTAAAGTATGACACAGCAACATCTTTTGGATTCCGATATACATGGATTATTTTGCATCGCGTCTTCATTAATTGTTTTGGCATATGGCGTGGATAGAAATGTGATGTATAGACACCAATTTTGCTCTGAACAAATTTCAGCACTTCTTTTGGACTGTAATCAAAGATCGGTATCAAGGTGTCAATGAATTCTGATCGTCCACTCTTCAGCATGTTACAGATCTCAAAAGTCCAATGTGTCCCTTATTTGGAAAGAAAAAAAATTCATTAACTTATTCTTTTAATGAATTTTCGAAATCTTACAATGAAAGAGATCTCTTTACCTCTACCAACAAAGAACAAAGAGAAGTTGATGTATGAATGTCAGTCCCTCCATCCAATCCCAAGAATCAAAGAATTCTTTTAAAGAAATTTCAGGAATAAGTGTTTTCTTGGACATGAAAGAATTTGAATGAGAAAGTATTTGGCCAGATACACATTCATTTAAAAATTGTAAGTTAGTGAGATTTATTTATAATAGTAAAATCCACTTCTTTAAAAATTTAAAGAAAGAGAAGCCTTTGGTTATCTAATCATTAATTTGACCCACACAGCAAAAATAATTAAGTCAGAAAGTGTGTGACATTTTATTTTTCAATATTGTTTAATTGAATTTTTTTAAGAACCTTTTTATGCTCCATTCCGTACAAGTTTTATGAAATTTTGTATTTTAGACCCATCATTTATACCTTATTTTTCGGATAACAACGCAGATAAAGCCATATTAGTATAAGCCAATCAGATTTCAGTGCTAATGCAAAAGCAAAAATTGTCATATTAATCACATTATATTGTCTCATAATATAAGACTACATTTTAAATTTCAAAGAATTTCAGAATCTACCTGGAAATTCAGAAAAATACAGCCATCGAAATATGAACAAATCAGAATTCATCACATGTGGATGCATGCCCTTTATTGAATTTATTTTTATGATATCATGATGCAGGGACTTATTAAAAACGTGTAGTGGTTTAGATTTTTATTTCATAGCCATCGTTTTGTAAATAATATTTTACAAGTATTTGCTGATATTTCAGTCAGATTATTCTATTTATCATTTGTTTTCAGTTGTTACTTACGTAAAACCCCTTTATTATTTGTCGTTTATAAGTTAGGACATGAGTTGACATTCCACATGTTTTACTTTTTAAACAGGAAGTGTCATCCATGTTGGCAGTCTTTCCATAGTACTTTTGATAGCTGTGTTCTGATTGGTTAACTTAGCTTTAGGATCTTTGATAGTCATTGGTTTTAATTTTGGACCTTGCTAGGGTATTTAAACCCGTGTTCGAGCAGTTTACTTCGCTTGGTTAGGGATAAGCCTCATGGCTCATTATCTCTGATTTTATGCCAACCTCAAGGTACACGGCATTATAGGTTTCATTTAGCACGAGCTGAGCGAGCACTTTATGATAGGTTAGGATGTAGGTTTTATAGAATAAAGTTATATGATAGGTTAGGATGTAGGTTATTTAAAGTAAATTAAGTTTCCCTTTCCAAGTCCTGCCTGGTCTAGGGATATGTAGATAACAGGTTTATTTTCTAGAACCACTATTTATTATTTATTTTGGGGTGTTGATTATTTTCTGGGTCAGTTATTTTTAGAACCTAGAATTAGCATTGATATTTTCAGTTCAACTCTGGAGTGTTGATATTAGTCATATTGGGTGATGTAGCTCATTCCTTTTACACTTTTCTAATTCATTCATTTTATAGGATTTTTTACAACTTTCATAAGTATGGAACACCAGTAGGGACATAAATTATTTTTCATAGTTTTTCCACATTCCTCCCATTTTCTATTACATTTTTCAATTACTTATTTATTTATTGAGATTATTCATTGAGATTATTGTGAATCACCTACCAGATTAAATTACATTTTTGATAAAGCCCTATTAATCCTGTACAATTTTCAAAGACTTTTCTGTTTGTTAAATTTTGATCATTATTTATTATTTGTTATCATTTACAATGGTTAATTCTTACTTTATTAAATTAATAAAACTTACAACTGTGTTTTCATTTAGCGTTGATCATAGTTCAGAAATCCCCTTACCTGGGTTGATCATTGATAACTGGAGGTATACCCTAACAAAAAAATACTATAGTAAACTATAGTTAACTATAGTTTACTATAGATGACTATAGTACCAAAGTAAAAACTTTGGAACTTTGATTTACTATGGTAAAAACTTTGGAACTTTGATTTACTACAGTGAAAACTTTGGAACTTTGATTTACTATAGTAAAAACTTTGGAACTTTGATTTACTATAGTAAAAACTTTGGAACTTTGATTTGCTATAGTAAAAACTTTGGAACTTTGATTTACTACAGTAAAAACTTTGAAACTTTGATTATGTACGATAAATCCCGTGGAATTATGTTCTTGATTCCCATTCTTTACATTTTATGATATTTCAAGTTTAAGATTCATAAAGCGTTAGAGAACATTTTAAAAACCCGACCCCTCCCCTAAAAGAACAATGTACAAGATATGAATTTTAATGTAAAGGTTGTCGCTGCGCCGATAAATAAGCATTATTTATTTCAATGTATTTAATTTTAATGTTATGCAGATGTAACGTAAGTCTTATTTATGGAGAAAAAATAACATATTATAAAAAAAAGTGTGTCATTTAGAATTAAAATAACTGCTTCATCAACTTCAGTCAACATGTATTTTTTTTTTAAATTTATTAATGTAAATATTTGCATTCGAATTATCTACTTTGTATATTTAAATAAAGATGTACAACAAAAAAAAACAGCCCCAACCAACCCCATAAACACCCCCTCCCCTAAAACGGCTGAATAATCGAAAAGAATTTATAAAAATACATAAGTTATTAAACAAATGAAAAAAAAACTTTGATTAATTTACTATAATGAAAACTTTAGAACTTTGATTTACTTTAGTGAAAACTTTGGAACTTTGATTTACTTTAGTGAAAACTTTGGAACTTTGATTTACTAAAGTAAAAACTTTGGAACTTTGATTTACTATAGTTAACTATAGTAAACTATAGTTAACCATAGTTTACTATAGTATTTTTTGTTAGGGTAGTACCACTTTAAGCCAAGTTGGCTATTAACTTTGTTGATTTATCTATTAAAGAGTTCTACTTCCTGTTACAAACGTAATAACTCTTTACAACTTCATCTAACCAAATTTCAAGCACGTGTGAGAATTGTTTCCTTATTTCTCGAATATATCTTGTTATAATATCTCATGACATATACCTACGTGTTAAATACACATATAATACTAAAGGTATTTGAAAGAAAAGGAAAGAAAAAAGACAAAAAAGTACCGAAGTAGAAATAAGGAAAAAAAGTTTAAAACATGTATTCTTAAACATCGCTTAGGGAACATAATTATATATAGAAAGTAGATTTGCTAACCTGACTTTGGATACGAAACTACGCATATTTCGTCATCTCTAAAATTGAGTTCATTAAGGCCAGCCAGGAACTCTGGGACATTTACATTCTTTTGAGCTCCTAATTGGTCTGGAAAATAATACCCATCATGCTCCAGCACTTCTACATATGGTTTCCCTTTCTCATTCAACAGAGCCTTCATTACTTTTAAAAAAAAGCTCTGAAATAGAAATCTCTTAGAATAAGTTGAACTTCGGTTATCTGTACACGAATCATCCAGATACTTTACCTTTCGATCGTAACGAATTAACATTTATAACTTCCAAATATAAAAGTATGCTTCATTGGTTCGGACGATTAACATGGGAAAACAAGCGTCCAAATTGATGAGGCTCAACTGTATACATTTGCTTAATATTTACAAACACAAATAAAATAATATCATATATTAGCACTAGTATTTTTTTAATATCATTTTTATACGGAAGATTTTTTATTTCATCATTGAAGAAAGAGATTGCAAACTTCAGAATATTAAGGACAATTCCTTGTCTTTATTCCTTATTGAATTAATTCTTGTTTTCATGCCACAATATATACAGGTAAATGTCTTATATATCTAACGTGAATTGAATTTACATGGCGAAATATTGATTCGAAAGTGCAAAATTTAGGACTTAATACTTATTTATTGTAAAACAATTAAAAACATGTGTTCTTATTATAATTTTAACATGTTACATTTCACAATTGATCAATATAAAATAAAATTATAGAAATACATACATACCTAAACAACAATAACAAAATATCCACAGGCAAATATATTATCTTTGCATAACAGACAGGGTAGCTATAAATAAATACTCTCGAATATAAGGACACCTTAGGAAGAGATTAATGCCTTTAAGTGAGAGATAAGTATTTAGGCACGTAGTCATCGAGGGCTTGATATTTAATTACTCTCTCACCCCTCCAATTTTTGTGTCATATTATCTGTACCTTTCATGTTCTATTTTTGGCTATCACTGTGCTATATGCCTGGTCATTCAGTCTGTTTGAACAAAAAGTAATCTCAGTCTTCTATATTGATTCAGAGAGTATCCTTATCAAATAAAACGTTAATAATAATGTAAAATTGCGTTAACCTTTAGGTTTTCATACTAATATGTACCTTTAGTACTAGCTTACTTCTACACTAAAGGTTTGTACAGCAGGTATAAACCCCATACAAATGCTGTGGTTGGTTGCCATCGCCTAATGGATTGCCTTGATTTTGTGTACTGCACTAAAATGGAGTATGGATCTAAGGCTTTCTCGTCGATCGTCTCTGAAATATTCATAATATGATATGACTGCCGTCATGAGAAAAGGGCCCTTATCTTTTGACGTCACAATGCACAGAAAACGACGTCAAAGTTGCAGTATTGAAAACACGGAAGTATTTTTTTTTTGTTGACTGCGTCGTGAACAAGAAATAAAATTGGATTTCCAAGCGTACCCCCCTCCCCAATCAAATTATATGAAATATGATACGGAAATTTTTAATAAATTATATTGTTACTATTTAGTATATGCATTCATTCATAATTCTTTTTAAGTATTTAATTAACTTGATATCACATAATTAATCTCAACGTGATTTTGAACGCATTGTATGTAGAGCGATTTATAGCGATGTCTGTACATTACGCACAACTAAAGATGCTGTATATTTGTTTTCTGGGCAAATTGCAAATGCTTAAATTTGACTCATATTAAGTAGTCTTAATATTAAAAAAGTATTCTACATAAACGTTTATATTTTTTCAAAGATAGACAGAGAATGAGAGAGAGAGAAATCAATTCAATAATATTCGTTCTTTATAAGTGCTTCTTCATTTTGAAAAATACCTACATGTAAAATGTATTAAGTCATTTTAATTTTATTCCATAGTTAAACATATTGATATGCACAGACCAACTCAGGATGAAGCGCCGATTTCCGAATGTGTGTGTGTGGGGGGGGGGGGGGGGGGGGGTAATCGACAAGCCAAAAAAATCTCTGAATAAGAAGGCAACCGGTAAAAGTTCAAATTAAAAAAGTGAATCCATCTTTCTTAGGATATAGATACTGGTAACATGGAAGATTCGAACCTCCTACTACAACAACAAATAAGGAGGGGGGGGGCTTATATAATTAATTCTATACTAAATTAACAGCAAGAGAATATTATGCTAAGGAAAAAAAAACGGAGGAAGTGGGTGCCACGAAAATTTTGCTTAAAAAAACAATTTTGCAATAATCAAACAAATACATTAAAAAAGTAGTCTCTGACAAATATTACTATTTTATCAATTTTCTTAAATTGTTCCGATAAAAGCCGGCTTGAAATTGAACTGCTATATGTTTTGGAATATTATTAACAGGTAATGTGGACTTTTTCCAGCAGCATTATACTCAATGTTGAAGATAATAACAGTTCCATCGCCAGTGATATTATGATTGAAAGTATTTATGAAACATACAAAAGAAACAACAGATTAAACAATAGATTAAGTTCAAAAGAAATTACGAACTTCTGATAAATGCTGAATTGGCGACATCTTTTGAGAATAAATCACTGATAGAGAAAAAGTACTAGTAACAAGTGGTTATGAGTGTCATATTCAGATGTTATGAAAATGTTCAAAATCATCAACCACATTAACACCAATCGTACGACAACAAAGACAATCAAGAAATCTACATTTTGAGAAAGATAAAGAATAAAAGCACTCGTCTGGTGATGTTTAGAACGGGAAAAAACGGAGGTTCACGTAAAACTTTGATGACCGTGAAATATGTAAGGAAGCATTTTTTTTTTTTACTGACTATAAAGAAGTCATGTATGTAATAAATTAGTCACGTTTCTCGTTGAAATGTTGGACGTCGTGTCTCAACTCTGATATCTCGATACCCCGGATATTTTGATATTTTCTGAAGTTCTGTTGATGCCGGGATACTGAAGTTTATACCTGTATATGACTTTAAGGAAAATGATTTTAAAAACAAACACTCACACCTTTCTGCTTTTAAAGAAAAAAAATCCAGTTGTGTCATAGCAATCAAAAATACGAGTCATGTTCTTTAATTTTGAGATTCAAAGAATTTTTTTTTTTGAAACAATAACTAGGAAAAATGGTTTGCCTATTTTACCTTTAGCTTTCAGGACGAAAGCAGATACTAATTCGCCTGTGAAGAGAGTCACGTTAGAGCGGACCGGTTGAGTTTCAAACATTCAGTGGGATATTGCTTAACCGCATCGCCTCATGCAAAAAAGTATACACATGTGGTTGACTTAATATTTAATTACTGGTTAAGACTTATACATGATTGTATGTACATTTCATCGCATCGAAATATGAAAAGCTTAGGTGTCAGGATATAGCTGATGTCACAGTGGAAGATGAATAGATGGCCTTAATTGCGTAAAAATATCTTCAAGTCTTGCAAGATATTCAGTTTCAATTTCAAATAGATTTCATAAAAAATTGTAATGCAACTGTACTTCAATTCGCACAGATAAGTTCAGCCCGGTTTAGTGTGCATATATAAAAAAGAGCCATGAGCAGTACAATCATCTCTTTGTTTTAAAGAACTCTCCGTAAATCTGAGTTGGGAACCAGACAATCGTTGTTATTATTGACTTGCAATAACATGAGTTGTTAATATCTGACGAGATTTATCAATTCCAGGAATCCAGAGAGGTTATAATTTCATGCGAAGCGCAATGTTACAAGGAATTTTATTTTTCTATAGGATTGAAATGTCGAGCTTTAATAAGCTTAAATATGTCATCTGACTGCCGGCTATATTTGTATGTCCAGCAGGTGAGAATTAGTACCTTGCAATATGATAGCGAGAACTTTGCCAATTCATTAAGAATCTGTTTTTTACAGGAAAGAATTCCATATGTTTTCTTATTGAGATAACAGAAACGGCCCTTTTCAAGAACTGATGCACTATTCTTGTGTCCAAGTGATACAGCAGTAGCGTCGAAGCTACAGGGCCTAAAAAAAAAAGAAAAAAAAAAGAAAAGAAAAAAAAGATCAAAGTACAGAAGCATTTATAAATGCTTTTGATTAAATGTGATTTACTTAAAAAAGAAGTTGACAAAAAGTTTCAATTTTCACTGAATAAACTTTTATATGACAATCCTTTGAGATTACTATGTGCCTCTTTTTAATCTTTCTACTCCATAACTGTACAGGCGAAGTAATTGATCATGAATTGTATGGACAATGGAAACTTAATTATTTAAACTTTTTTTTATTAAAGTATTTAAAAAACGTTAATAAAAAAAATCCGCTTAGTAGTAGCGAACTTTTTCTTTATTTATGACTTTTTATGAACGGAATAAATGTGTAAAAAAACAAAACAAAACAAAACAAAACAACAACAACAACAACAACAACAACAACAACAAAAAAAAAAATTTACACATTTGGTGTATTTGAATTAATTTCCCATTAGAATTCTTCGGTGATACAGAAAATACATGGGGTGTTATTATCTCCTCGTAACAAAGTTAGAGGGGATAAAGTAACGCGCGTGTTTGTGGATAAGTGAATGCGTGCTTATACTCGAAAATAATATATATTTTATATCGGGATCAATGGGTTTTTTTTCTTTTGCGAGGGGATGCCCCGTTTTGCGCACGGTGGCCTTCTTTGGGTTGGATCTCTCCTTTCTCTATGGGACATCTGTTAAGTTTTTTTTTTTAATGTTCTAATGTTACAAGTGGTAGGGGGTTCAGGGGCGAACCCCCGGCGGAAAATGGATTTCACAATTTTGAGACCCCTGGGTGACAAATTCTGGGCGTTTAAAATACATAAAAATTTTGAGTCTTTTTAAAATGAAATCTCATATTTTAGTAGAAATGCTCAGAAAGTGCTGTCCAACTTTTTAACCAGAAATCTTTAGTTAGAAGGGTTTTCATATTTTTTCGACTTAATCAAATTTAGAACATGATGAAAAAAGTTATTTAAAAAAGTATTCAAAAATAATCAGACAAAAAGCAATGTTTTACAATAAATATTCAACAAATATAATTATTTTTTCACAAAAAAACTAGTCTACCCACAAAGAAGTGGTAAATTCGGGTGGACAGCCATAAAAAAAAGTTAATTGCTGTTAATTCAAATTAATTAATTATTAATTAAAATGAAAATTAATACCACACATAACATAACCTGTGAGCGTCAGGGGAGTTTTCTATCTATATTTAATTACATGTACTTGCATATAGAAATTTTCAAGACATTTTATAAGAAGTCCTACAGTGAAACAGTTAGTTAACTATCTGTTTCACTGTAGGACTTCTTATAAAATGGCTTATTATTACTTTGCACAGATCGTTGATTATTTATACATTCATGATCTCTATAGCAATTGATGGCGAAAATGATATTTTGTCATTTATTTTCTTTCTTTTTTACATTTTTGTCTCTAAGTTTTTTTTCTGAAAAAATTAAGTGTAGGCACGTGCCTTAAGTGCTAATGGCATCTACGCCACTGCTAGAGTATTAAATATAAAAAGAATACCATGTGTGGAATTGGACAAGTGTCATTTTTTCGACTGCATATAAACCGTTTCTAGATCCTGTCTAGACCCCCACCCCCTTTTACGAAATTACTAGATCTGCTCTAAAATATATGAACTAGATTTTCCTTAGGAATAATTACATACTAGTTGCTTTGAAGAAAAAAATAATTTTCTCAAGTTTATTTTTGGGTCAAAATGTGTCAAAATGAGTAAGACTATTTAAAAAAAAAATCAAGAATGTTTGGTATCTGAATTTGACGCACGCGACGTCATTAGGTTTTCAGATAGTAACGTCGACGTAGTTTTGAAGCGCCTTAATAAAATGCTCATAAAATACTGAAAAAGTGAGATATTTTAAATATTTATGTATATTTGCATTCAGAAAGAGTCAGGCTATCAAAATTAACCAAAAAGTCAATTTGTGATATTTTGACCTTAAGGGCCCTTTTCTCATGACGGCAGTCATATATATGTAAATATTGTATTTTTTAAAAGGATATTGTAGTGAGAAAAAATTCATTTCAAACATTATCTCTCATTATGTAGAAGAAACTGAGGAGAGAGAAACTTCTGTCGCAGAAAGATTTAAAAAAAATTCAAGATAACAAGTTTTAACTTCCGTGTTTTCCTTTCCAGTTTGTAATTTATTTCCGGTTAAAATTTTTAGATATAAATCCGGTGTAAAGACGATTGATGACCCCCATAGAATAATGACCGTGGGGTCATTTTTCAGCGACTAAAAATGACCTCCCAGCCGTAGAAAAATTTGATTTTTTGATAGAAAATGTGCCCAAAGAGTCAATTTTTTATGTGTGTGTCCTATAAAAAGTTACCCTTGTTGAAAGATGACCCTTTTTCCAACGGAGTGATACAAAATTTATAACAGGTGATTGATGCCAAGGTTTGAACCTCAATGTTTATTCTTTTGAATCTCAATGTTTATTCTTTATTCCTTTTTTGACCAACACTAGACGAACGCTCAATTAAAATGCAATAAAACAGCATTACTTTTACATACATATTTCTATCTATTATGCCTATTATGTTCTCAGCTCATATTGAAAATCGTGAAATGGTTACTATTGGTTATAACACTTATCGTAATCTCCATTAATGACTGTCTCCCATTTGTTTCATATTTGGATATTTGACTGATTATAGACATTTATAGTTAAATAACAGACAAGAGGGTTGTTCTGGCTTTTCAATGGTAAACATGTCTCCCAAAGTATTCAGCATGAATTAAGTACGATTACTTTTTTTTTTTATTTTAAAGTGAAGGAAAAAAAATCAATACGGAAAGTTATACAATGTAATATAATATATATATATATATATATATATATATATATATATATATATATATATATATATATATATATATATATATATATATATATATATATATATATATATATATATATATATAATACATTTATAAAATACAATATTCACCGAGCCCGAAGGGCGAGGTGAATATTGTACTTCGAAGGTGGCTAAATTATCGAATTGACCGAAAAAACAGCAATTATTTTTTATTATATGATTCAATGATTAAATGAATCACATTCTTTAAGCAATCCGCGCCAACTTACTTGTTCACATCTACTGAAGTACTAGCCGAACAGAATGAGAGATACGGGGTTAAAAGAACAGTTGTATTATTTTGGAATTTTAATTCTAGTTTAGGTGCAATGTAGAAAAAATAAATGTCAGGCACATATATAGGATTGATTTTGAAAAAGGGGACATTAAAAGGAAAAAAATGACAACTTACCTGAAAACAAATCTTTGACTAGCCCCCCCCCCCCCCTCCATAAAAAAGGAAAAGATTCTTCTAAATCAACATTTTATTTGGTGGGATGTAAAGGTCCATAAACTTTTCGAGGGGAGGGGAGCATTCGTTGAAAGAGCTATGTTCACTGTATGCATAAAATGGCCCTGCAGATATACCAATTTATTGACTAACACCCCGTGCACCATTTTCAACATTAATATAAAGTAGAGACTTAGTGCTTTCAGATTATATAATAGAATTGCCTTGGAAGAGTCCAGGCATTAAAAAACAAGTTGTGTGAAATTGCAATGTTATTGAATTTTGCAGAAAACAGGTATCTTTGAGAACCTTCAGCAAAAAATTAAAATATATTAGTACGCCCCTCGATCCAGAAGTTAAAATATGTTTAATAATCTTCATAAACAGTTCTTTTAGAATGTGTTTACACATTTTGGATCAGAGGTTGTGCTGTATATGAAATACTAAAGTGGCATCATCTTTTGGCAATTTTTGTAGAAATATCAGGATATGTGAATAATGACGCAATTCATGACGTCATAATGCATTGACTAGCAAGAATATTACGTCGTTTTCAGTAGATATTCATTCACCAGGTGATCAAGTATTATTTATTGCCTTGTCGACTAAAACTATGCAGTTTTGAATTTTCAGAAATTGACAGGGCCAAAAAAGGCCCTACGTGAATCTTGCTCTTTTTATCCTTAAAATTTGAATCAAAACTTAACATTCTCAAAAGGTGGGGAGAGGGGCAGGCCTCCTGCACCCCCCTCCCCCGACCCTCACCCAAGAATCTATGTGCCTAGATGTTATGTTCATATAGTGGATATCAGTTGCAAATGAAATAACTTTCCAAAACTATTTGGAATATCCCTTTCTATTTTTGGTCCAATGTAGAATAAATAATTCTTTATATTGGCCTGAAAATCTCGTGCAGGTCAATATACATGTAACGAAGTATTTTCCTAACATTGTTGGATCTCAGCCAATCAGAGAGATGGGAATTATTCAATCATATAATATAATATAATATATATATATATATATATATATATATATATATATATATATATATATATATATATATATATATATATATATATATATATATATATATAAAGGACCCTCGAAAATTGCAGAGGTGGGATCTGGTGCCTAGAAAGAGTAAGCATCCCCTTTAGACACTTCACACCCGCCGTGAGTCTTGTGAATAAATCAGGTATACGGGACATTCTGCTATCGAATTTAGTCAAATTCAATTACATTGATTCTGACCACATACAATAAACAATAAACGTTTACATGTGTTTTGATTCTGAATAATTTCAATGCGGTGTTACAAATACAAGCAAAGGCTTTGGAGACAATAATCTTACTTACAACCAAAATATTGCCGTATTTAAAATTGTTCAAGAATTTATTGCATCTACAAAGAGATTTGCATGATATTGTTTCTTCTTCTTTTTTAATTTTGTCAAACCACAGAACCAACATCTATTTATGTGTTTTTATTAACTTTCACATTTATACTTGTATTATTTTAATTATCAGTCATATATGTTAAATGCAAACTTATATAGTATCATCAGATCATTTATATTTTTTTCCTACTTATTTTGTCTTCTTTTTATATATATATATAAATCTCTTTTGAATATACACATGTATATATTTTTTCAATGATATGTAATTAATATTTACTTGTAACATGTATGACTTGACCTGTATTGTGGAGAGGACTTATATAGGCAGTGCCTGCTGTCCAATCCAGTTATGTTTAATCATAATAAGATATTGTTTAAATAAAATTAAAGGCCTTGTGTTCTCTATTATGGGTGTCTGTTGTGGGATACCTTCTTTGATGATATAATTTAGGCATGTATTATGTTAGCGGAATTGAAAATAATTATCATATTTTATAAACAGTTCTGAGGAAGATTGCCTTCAACATTTTAACTGTCTATAGCTAAGCTTTATTATACCATGTAAAAATATATGAAATATATTAGTATTGTTTTTCACGGTTTTAATTGCAATGAATGTTTATGAAAATCATTCTATAACGCCTAAATCTTTAATGCAGGAGCTGTTTCATACATATATTGACCCTCCATTCTTTACAAAAGACGATGATTTATTGGTGGTATTTATCGTTTAAAATAGATTGCGGATTTTCAATCGTGCCTACATATAAAGTGGACGGTCACGTTTCTGCTTATGATTTGTGTAAAGAAAGTAAAGAAATGGAAACATATTACTGCATGAGGTAAAATTTAAATGAAAGCTAGTTCTACCGATTTTCTGCATTAATGACTGATAACTGGATTTACTACAGAAATGAACCATATTTCTCGCATATCTGAAATTCTATACGTGGCCCTATGTATTAAAATAGGGTCTCCAAAAAATGTGAGATTCAGGAGGGAAATACTGGACTTGAGTGAAATTAGAACAGCAGGTATCTCACATGAGCGGGATATATGTTCTCTTCTTACCCCTTTAGTATTGATGCACATGTTGTTCGTATTGTGTCACTACAGAATAGGTAATAGGTTCCAGTATCTTCGGTCTCTAACAGACCTACACACGCTATTGCTCTACGACGATGGGATGAATGTACCCGTAAATCTTAGAGACATATCCTGGCAGATACTAGGGATTTGTCAGCATGTTGTAGGGGACTGACACGGAGCATTACAGTCTTATCAAAATTCATTGAGACAAAAACCATACCACAAAATGCAAAAGGCGTCCAAGACTAGGATAGACTTGATTATTAAGGAATTTAATTCTTAGATTCCTATCAAAACTCTCAGTACTGATTTGTTTAAAAAATTATCGCATATCAGGAAGCAAATTTGACACCGATGTCCAAAACAAGTCAGTGCTAAAATGTAAATATAATTAAGTCTGATGCATCATGGAATTCTCATATATATAAAATCCATCAAGGGAAATTCTTCCAATCGACTGTTAAGTTTAATGGGCTCATCATAGAGTAATGGCTGTAAGAAATACTGAAAAGTTGTTGGATTTTTTTTATGCTTTAATTTTGTTGTTTGTTTGTTTGTTTTCTCCTGTAACCACATTGATTTCTACCATTTTTGAACTAAGGAAATGTTAATAAATACGTATACAATGTCAACTTATAAACATACACATGTTCTCTAAATGCAGATGTAAATTTCCAGCAAATATTTGATAGCGTTCATGTATGTATATTCTACGTACTTTCATATTAATTATGATTAAAATGCTTATTATTATTTGTTTTATGTTTTTTGTGTGCATTGCACAGAAATGAATTTTTGCTCAATTTTCCAAATTACATTTTTTTAAAAAAAAAATGTGTTTTCTCAATAATTTGAATTTTATTCTTTTAAAAATGTTTTAATTTTGAGGAATTTAAACTTTTATAAATGTATATGATATACTTATGTATATATTACATAAGTATATATGACTTTTTAACCTTGACTATGCATATATAATAAAGAAGAGGTTAAAAAGTCGTGATAAAACAAAACAGATGAAAACAAAAACATCTACCTCCACAACTATGCTACTAAACCCTATTTTTACATTCTGTAATTCTTGTTGAAATTTAGTTAATTTGAAATAAAATCGGACCACCGCGAGGTACGTCCGCTCAGCCTGGTCTCCTGTGGTAATGTGTGATGTACATAAACGATCGAACTAATTATCGCTAATTAATTCCTACGAAGAAGTAAAGTAAACGGTACAACCTTGTATTTTTCCATCATAGTGCTTCTAAATAATAATATAGATACTGAAATGAACAAATAAAAATGAAGGAAGATGTACATGTATAACTGAATTTAAAGAATACTTATACTTTTGAACCCAATTAAAATTTGAAATAATATTTTTAAAATGTTACTGAATAATAGTGTTATAAGGAAATGGTGTTCAAGAAGAAGGAAGTAAAACAGTAAATAGAACAAGGTAGTTTAAAATAGTATAATTAAAATACAAAGAAAAAACGTAGCTACTGTTCCTTTCCCCAGCGCTCAGCACTTTGGAGTGCAAGTTGAGGCCCCGTGTCACGATACAGTTTTCACTGCTGAATGCCGCTGAGTACCAATTATAGGTCTAAATTTGAAGTCCTTCACTGGTATATGGTGACGTCTCTAAATGAGTGAAAGTTTCTCGAATGGGACGTAAAACAACATACACTCAATCGATTTTCGTCTTGGAACTACGCTAATGGGGATACCCTAGACGCGAGATCTATTTGTAAATTTTCGTAAGTTCCACGGTATCATATTTGTAAATATCACACATGGAACGGAAATTCGAAAAGGATATTACCATGATTAAAGACAATCAGAAAAATCACGGAGACTTGGAAATGTAATACATGTAAGCAAGATGCATCATTTAAAAATTCAAAGGGAAATTCAAAAACTACGTAGACAATGTCGTTCTTCCTCACATTATTTTTCAGAAATTCAAGATCAGCAAATTGAGATATGCAAAACCGTTTATCATTTTATTTGATCTAAAGAACTCCCACTACTCTGGTCGCCCACGTGGCGCAGTTTATTAGAGCGTCTGCTCTAGAGTCGCGAAGTAAGGAGTTGATCCTTACGTCGCGGGTTCGAATCCCACTGTGGGACATGGAGACCGGTCCTTCGGATGAGACCGTATAAACCGAGTTCCCGTGTCGCAGTAGATGCTGGCACGAAAAAGATCCCTCACTGCTCAATGGCCGTAAGTGCCGAGTATAGGACAAAATAATTTGCAGCTCTCCACCGGCAAGTGGTGGCGTCTCCATATGAGTGAAAAATTCTCGAGAGGGACGTTAAACAACATACAAACAAACAAATCCCACTACTTTGATACAAATTCATCATATTTTGTCACGACAAAGTGTAACGTCAAGTCATATAGTCAAGACTGTTTCTAACAAAAATTCTCTCCCACGATATCTCATACACAGTCTTTGGCGCATTACTAATCATTAAAAGGTTTCTTTAAGACTTGGCACGCTTAAAAATGTTCCAATGGCATAGGTTACTTTGTAATTGTTTTCATTTTTTACCCCGTAACTCTACTTTAACAAGGTCCGTATAAATGAAGCTCCCATTTCCATGACGTTACTATCTGTTTTAACCATATTTTTCTTCTTTTTTTTTTTCCTCTCGGGTTTTCCATCGTCCGATCCAGTCTCTTAATCTTAAAAAAACACCCCCAATCTACATTTAACATTTACATGTTTATACAAATGCACAGCTAACTTTTGATGCATATCTTGCTTCCTCCAGCAATTAAGAAATTATCAAATTATCTAAGAGTTTCCTTGAGTGCAAATCAAAATTATACTGCTATCAGCTGCTCCTGCAGTTTTTTTTTTTCCTGTTTGCCTTTTTCAATGAAGACTACTTGAACTTGTCTTCTGCAATTGATTTCTTCTCAACAAAGCAATATCTTACGTTGCAATTTGACGTGTGATTGATGTAACTATCCTTAATTTCAACATTTAAATTTATTTCGTTTTAGACGTGCTCCGTGACTTCATTTTTGCCGCTTTAAATTTCAAATGATTTTGCAATTATCAGGATATTTTGAACTTTTTATAAAACAATTTATTCAGATTTATTTTTAAATATGTTTATTGAATTTGGTGATCATATGACTTAATTAAACAAAATAGATTTGAAAAAAGTATTTATTTATTCGCCCTCGTATGAAAGACCTCGTTGTGAGTTTTATCGAGGGGTGTCACCTGCCCAGACTTGGCGCCATATTGTTACTGTTTTTAAAAGTTGTATTGTTATGCTTTGTGATCACACAGCATTTATACTTAATGAGGGATTCTTCTCATAAGAACACTTATTTCTTATATTTAAAAATCAATGAAATTTTCACAGAATCAAGAAGACAATATCACTTAGTGATGGTAACAATTAGATTAAATTTGGCAATTTTATATTAGAAGTAAGGTCAGGTCAAGGTCAATACCTTTTCCCTGGACATTAAGAATAAAAAATTACTGTTGCCAATCATGCGATGCCTACTTATATTTTAATAAATTAAATGTTTTTCATAAACAGATATTACCATATAGGGTCTATTATACAATTATGGACTCTTTCGGTGGTGAATATGGTTTGTTATTCACCAGAAAAATATCAATATTGACCGAGGCGAAGCCGAGGTCAATATTGATATTTTTCTGGTGAATAACAAACCATATTCACCACCGAAAGAGTCCATAATTGTTTTATTAAATAGCCCGGATTTGAATAAATAAGACATTGAAGGCAGCATGATGATACTACTTTCATTTACGAACTTCTGTCGTGGAAAAATAAAAAAAAATGTCCAGGTTACAAGTTATAGCTTCCGTGTTTTCCTTTTGCTGTTTGTAAGACATCGAAATGTTTAGAAAATACTCCTGCGATTGGCTTGGCTAATGTTTTTCCTGCTCAGATACACAGCTGGCTCCGGCCGTTGCAACCGTTGTTTACAACGTTGTTTGAGGTGTTGATTGTGACGTCACAATGCCGCTACACGCGCACCGACCCTCCGGTGAATACGGCATCAAAACCAGTGAATATGTAGTGTTATGAACTGTTTGCGTTTGTATAGATTATATAGGGACTATAAATAGACTATATAATAAAAGATGATATTACCAAATTGACCTAATTAAACTAAAATGAATATTGGCTAATCCGAATTTTCTCTATTTTTCTTAAAATTTTAAGATATTTTAGTTATTTTTATATGCTTCCTATATTTAAATTTTTCTTATTTTCACATATGGTAAAGTTGTCACATAAAGATACAAAATGATATAAAAACAAAAAGTTTTGACCGTTTACTAAGAGAGAAAAAACACTTTTTACGGGTTTTTGGCTCAAATCTAAACTTAGATTGGAAGCTTTTAAAAGCTGACATAATTGTAGTTTGTTTGGAAAATCATATTTATTTGATATATTTTAAAACTTTATTGCCTTATTATTAATTTTACTTACATTTAAAAATTTTCTCCAAGTCTTTGATTGTGTAAAAATTATAACTAAATTCATTGTTCTTAAATTATTTTGAGAGGCAGAAAAGAAGATATTTTCATACGCCGCCATTCCGCCAAAATACAGTCCCAGCTAGATTTCAAACTCAGTTTACCATTTCTATTTAAAGTTGTACAATTGTGATGAGGAAAGAAAAATATGATCTTTTAAATCTCTTACATCTAAATATATAAAACATATAAGCAAATATATTTTGAATATTTCATCTAGTCAGAAACCAGACAAGAATCAGTCCTTAAAGACTACACAGAATCTCTTGTTGCTTTTGTATTGTTTAGCCTTAATAAACAATGTTTTTAGATATTATTTAAACCAATGGCGTACACAATAATATGCAACCTATTTTTCCTGATTACAACGTATTTCGAACGACGATAGCATGAAAGTTGTATACTGTAGAACTATTTATTGAATGAATGAAAATAGTTTATAATAATAATGATATATTTGAATAATTTAGTACAAAATCATTGTCAGCTTTTTTATTGAAATCTGTCTCTTTTCAATTTTATTAATCCAGATATGTTTTTATCTTTTTATTTTTTTGTTTTTATTTATTCATTTTTTTAATGTAAAGAAAACACACTGAAACATTGTTATAAAATCAAATAATTTCACCACAACTTCACTAAAACAACAGATCACTTCCTGCTTAATTTATGCTTCACGATTTTACTTTTGAGAATCACATGCTCTTGGTCAGGAGTGCAACAAAAATACTAGTATTATTGCTGATCAGATACGAATAAACATATAAATAAAATATTGATGAGTAGTACTAGCGTTTCTTGATGACCTCAATTGCTTTGCAGTGTTTTTCCCGTGAAGAGAAATATACTACACGTCAATTTACTTTTATCTTATAAATATATTTTTAGCTATTTGTTGACATTAATGGGAATATTTCAAGATATAAAGCCCAGTTTACATATTTTTATGTCAATTAACCATGAGGTATTGGACTATAAGTATTGCACAATTTCGTTACAACTTGATGTTGCCATAATTTTATATTTTTTTCTTCTACGGTTTTCATTTTAAATTTTACTGCAGTCAGGAGTGCAGCAAAACTTTTATAATTTCTTATGAACCTTCATCTATCTTTACTAAAAAATAAATTGCTGAATATGTTTGATACCAATAGCATGGGATTTAACTAGCGTCAAAAATGAATGACGTGGTAAGTTTTGATGTAGTCCATTACGCATGAACGGTGTTATTGGAATAATTGTTAGAAATCTAAATATCAAGTGGAATACAAACGTTTTTAATGCGTGAGTATAGGGACAAACTGTATGTGAGATGTATAGGGAGTGTATTTTTTGAGAAACATGACGTTGTTTTGAAGTTACTATATTTGTTGTTAAGTGTGCTCCGTGATAATATTATTTTTTTAGGTCACCTGAGTTACTCAGGTGACCTATTTGCTATCCGTTTTCGTCCGTCGTCGTGCGACGTGCGTTAACATTTGAACATTTTTAGCTTCTTCTCTGAAACCGCTTAACCAATTTCAACCAAATTTGGCATAAAGCATCTATGGGTAATGGGGAACAAAAATTATGAATTCCATAGTCCCTGCCCCCCTGGGACCTGAGGGGTGGGGCTAAAACCACCAAAAATAATGCAATCTTTAAAAAATCTTCTTTACTCCTGGACATCAAGCAGTCAAACTGTTGGCATCATTGTAATAAGCATTGAGTCGTCTACCAAAATTGTGAAATTCATGGCCCCAGGGTGAGGAGTTCTGGTGCTAGGGCGGGGCTATATAGATCATATAGTGAAAGTGTATTATTTCTTTGAAAATCTTCTTCTCTGCTCCTAGGTATCAAATAAACTAAGTACATGTAAGTACATAGTTATGAAGAGCAAGAGTGCCTCTTCTTAAATTGTGAAATTGATGGCCCCAGGGTCAGGGATTCTGGTGAAAAGGGGGGGGGGCTCTGTTGATTATATATTGAAAATGCATGAATTCTTTGAAAATCTTCTTCTCTGTTCCTGAGTATTAAATAAACTAACCAAGTATATAGTTATGATAAGCAAGAGTGCCTCTTCCAAAATTGTGAATTTCATTGCCCCAGGGTCAGGGGTTCTGATGAAAAGGGGGGGGGGGCTCTATTGATTATATAGTGAAAATGCATGAATTCTTTGAAAATCTTCTTCTATGTTCCTGAGTATTAAATAAACTTACCAAGTATATAGTTATGATGAGCAAGAGTGCCTCTTCCAAAATTGTGAAATTGATGGCCCCGGGGTCAGGGGTTCTGGTGTTAGGGCGGGGTGTTGCAACCACTATTGAAATAATGTTCACTATTGAAATAATTATTTCAATAGTGGTTGAAAGTGCATTTCAAAACCAAACACAGGTTGCAACCACTACTGAAATAATGTTCGCTAATGAAATAAAAATTTCACTACTGATTGAAATAAAAATATTATTGAAATAACCCCGCTTTTGAAAACAAAAATATATAAAGATAAATTCTTCATTATGTTTCCCAACATTATGAATTAATTTATTGAGTTTAAAATATGAAATGTAATTCTATGTTTTAATTTCTGTCCAGAAATACTATTAATACACGGATATCTGTGATTTAAGTGATTTAGTAATTTTAAGTAATTTTGTTATTTATGGTTCATAATTGCTGTTAATTGCGGAAAGTAACAGTTTATAAAAACAGGTAGTTTCTAGAATATCTACATACAAAGAAAGAAGAAATCTATGTGACATCTATGAATACAGACTCTCTAATGATAATATGGTTATTTTTAATCAGTAGGATATATACATGTAATAGATGTAAATTCTAGCTTATATAAAATTAAAATCAACTTTTCGGGAAAACTAAGTATAAGCATTATTACATAAGAGGTTGCTATTTAAATAGTGGTTACACATATAAAACCGCTGTTGAAATAATATCAACTATTGAAATAATTATTTCAGTAGTGATCACTGTTTCAATAGTGGGTACATTATTGCAACCACTACTGAAATAGTGACTATTGAAAAAGTCGTTTTAATAGTAGATGTTACTTCAATATTGGTAGTGTTAATGCAACAGTTATTGAAATAACGTCACTAATGAAATTATGATTAATTCAGCGAAAGCTTGCCTATAATATTTGCATGCTTTGTTTGAATTAAAGGTATGTCAGTTAAATACAAAAATGTCCTTGTATTTATGGTAATTTATAGAAAAGAAAGGAATACGTAAATTTACACGTCATATTTTAAACTCAAAAAATATTATATATAATTTAGTAAACGTAATGAACAAATATATCCTTATGTTTTTTGCAATTGTAGATCTATTTCAGTAACTATCAAAATAATCATTTCAATTACTACTGAAATCTTTATTTCAATAGAGAGGTTAAGCAGATGACCGTGTACGTTTACGTGTACGTGTAGCTAGGGAAATCCCCTAATTTACTGCGATTTACGTCATCAGTTTTGCATACCGCGTAATTCTACAAGTTGTACACAACGTGTAGATTCATAAGTACACGGATGTAAGAACGTGTAGCTTCTTAAACTCAAATTATAGAATATATATATTTCAGGCGGTGTTTGTTGTGATGTTGAGAGTTTATTACGTACATTTATGTATCTCCTTTAATGAAAGTCATAGAATTATTTGATACAAAAGGATTGTAAATTGACTTGTTGAAATGACGTTTTACACGTACCGGTACACGTACAGTTTGTTAAACAGAACGTGATGTTAGTTACGCGTACTTGTAAAAACACTTCTAGGTTTACACGTACACGTAGACGTACACGGTCAAATGCTTAACCTCTCTAATCACTATTGAAATCTTTATTGCAATCACTATTGAAATCTTTATTTCAATCACTATTGAAATCTTTATTTCAATCACTATTGAAATCTTTATTTCAATAGTGAACATTATTTCAATAGTGGTTGCAGCCCGGTTCAGGTTTTGAAGTGCATTCAAAACCTCTATTGAAATCATTGTTTCACTAGTAAACGTTATTTCAATAGTAGTTGCAATCTGTATTCGGTTTTGAAATGCATTTTCAACCACTATTGAAATAATTATTTCAATAATGAACTTTTTTTCAATAGTGGTTACAACCTGTGTTTAGCTCTGAAATACACTCTCAACCACTATTGAAATAATTATTTCAATAGATAACGTTATTTCAATAGTGGTTACAACCTGTGTTTGGCTCTGAAATGCACTCTCAACCACTATTGAAATAATTATTTCAATAATGATCGTTATTTAAATAGTGGTTGCAACAGCTGGGCTCTATTGATTATATTGTGAAAATGCATTAATTCTTTGAAAATCTTCTTCTCTGCTCCTGGGTATTAAATAAAGTAACTAAGTACATAGTTATGATGAGCAAGAGTGCCTCTTCAAAAATTGTGAAATTCATGGCCCCAGGGTGAGGGATTCTGGTGAAAGGGGGGGGGGGGCTCTATTGATTATATAGTGAAAATGCATTAATTCTTTGAAAATCTTCTTCTCTGCTCCTGGGTATTAGATAAAGTAACTAAGTACAGAGTTATGATGAGCAAGAGTGCCTCTTTCAAAATTGTGAATTTCATGGCCCCAGGGTCAGGGGTTCTGGTGGAAAGGGGGGGAGAGGGCTCTATTGATTATATAGTGAAAATGCATTAATTATTTGAAAATCTTCTTCTCTGTTCCTGAGTATTAAATAAACTAATCAAGTATTAATTATAATGAGCAAGAGTGCCTCTTCCAAAATTGTGAATTTCATGGCCCCGGGGTCAGGGGTTCTGGTGTTAGAGCGGGGCTCTATTGATTATATAGTGAAAATGCATTAATTCTTTGAAAATCTTCTTCTCTGCTCCTGGGTGTTAAATAAAGTAACTTAGTACATAGTTATGACGAGCAAGAGTGCCTCTTCCAAAATTGTGAATTTTATGGCCTCAGGGTCAGGGGTTCTGGTGAAAAGGGCTGGGCTCTATTGATTATATAGTGAAAATGCATTAATTCTTTGAAAATCTTCTTCTCTGTTCCTGACTATTAAATAAACTAACCAAGTATATAGTTATGATGAGCAAGAGTGCCTCTTCAAAAATTGTGAAATTGATGGCCCCGGGGTCAGGGGTTCTGGTGTTAGAGCGGGGCTCAATTGATTATATAGTGAAAATGCATTAATTCTTTGAAAATCTTCTTCTCTGCTCCTGGGCATTTAATAAAGTAACTAAGTACAGAGTTATGATGAGCAAGAGTGCCTCTTCAAAAATTTTGAATTTCATGGCCCCAAGGTCAGGAGTTCTGGTGAAAAGGGGGGGGGGGGGGGGGCTCTATTGACTATATTGTGAAAATGCATTAATTCTTTGAAAATCTTCTTCTCTGTTCCTGGGTATAAAATAAACTAAGTAAGTACATAGTTATAATGAGCAAGAATGCCTCTTCTTAAATTGTGAATTTCATGGCCCCGGGGTCAGGGGTTCTGGTGTTAGGGTGGGGCTCTATTGATTATATAGTAAAAATGCATTAGTTTTGTTAAATAATCCTGTTTGCTTTTTAGTGTTAATCAGATAAACAAAGTGATTACTTACATGAATGATGAGCAAACTTCCGGTCCCAGGGTGAGAGGCTCTGGAATTTCTCGGTGGGTTGGGGGGAGGGGGATGAGGCTCTATTGATAATATAGTGAATCTGTAGTAAATAATGCATTATTTCTTTGAAAATCTTCTCTGCACCTGGGCATATCTGAGGCAAAAAGAGTAAAAGTTTTAATAAAGATTTTTGAACATCTAGACCATTTGTCAAGTGTTCTGGTCCTGGCCAGGGCTCTATTAATTTGTATTCTACTGAAAAGAGTTATCCCCCTTTGCCATTTACTTTTGATAATTAGTCACTGTAAATAATGTACTTGAAAGGTTAATAGAGTAAGAGAATTATGCAAGATTTTTTTATCGTATAATACGAAAATTCCTTTCATAGTTTTTATGATCAGATAGACTTTTAAGTAATAGATAAATAAAAATGAGACAAAAATAACTTGTCTTCTTGCTCATCAAAGACCAAGAGAGTCCAATGTAAGAGATTTCATCAAGGAATTAAGATAGTACAGAATCACTGATAATTTGTTAATATACTGTATGGTGTTAGTGATAAATGGGGAACAGATCAGAACCTAAGTTATGAACTGTTATTAATACAAACAAATTATTTTGCTGATCCTGATCACCCTATTTTTCTTGCTTTTGGGCAACAAAGCTTCACCTTTCAGTTTATTTTATACTCTATGGATCCTCTAAATTATATAAGTATTATACTCAGGTGACCGTTAAGGCCCTTGGGCCTCTTGTTTTTTAAAAATATCACGATTTCCGTTTAATCACATGGAATTACTCTTCACACATCAGCAAAAAACGTTTTTCATAGATAATGTGCTGATATTAAGTTTTTTGAAAATAATGTAGCGAAGAATGACATGGACCGCAAACTTTTCGAACAACCTTCGTACCTTAAATGTCTTAACACACTGTTACAGGAACAAGGATCGAACCCGGGTTACCCTTTTATATTTTTTTTTCTTAAACGAATAGTCAAACGGTTCACTATGGATTATTAAAAAGTTGAATTTAAAAGTGATGTCATATTAATATTATGAAGTTTTCCTGAATTTGCTATGTCTGACACATGCATGCAAATTTGTTTAAATCCTTTATTTTTGGTGTTCAGCAGATAAAAATCACCCAAAGTTTTTTTCACGCTAACTCGGGCGCTATTGTTTCAAGTTCCATCTACGCAAAAAAATGGATAAAATGAACACAAATCATGGAATACATATATTCAAATATCTTTGTTCAGTAATTTTGTGTCAGTTTAACTTATTATTTTTTTAAAACTATTTTTGGGGAAATATGATTTTTTTTATACATTATAAAAGCAAAGTTGTTTGAATGGCAAGTAGCAGCTAATAAGATAATCAAAAACCGTCGAATGACGTCACTTCCAGCCGAACGGTAAGTTGTCTACAATTGGTAATTTTTGCAGATATTAGTTTGGAATTGAATAATGAATGTCACAGAAGATGTCCGACCTCATTTTTAATCGAGAATCGTCACTTTTTGTTACTTCTGATAAAACCAGAAGTAGTCAAAAATTGCTTATTTTAGCAGATACCGATATAAAACTGAATGAACTCATTTTTCGTTAAATGATGTCACTTTCGGTCACACTGGAAGTAATTATGTATTGATTTACTTTACATATAAAGGCGAAGATTTTAATAGTTAAAATTCATTTAGACCGACTGACATCATTTTTACGGGCAGTGATACTAAAAATCGGACGGAAGACTTACTCGGTGCTTTGCAACGAGCTTTGCTTTATCTTTAATTTTTTTTTTTTTTTTTTTTTTTAGAAACTGGTTCTTTTGAAAGGTTCAGAGAGACTATATCATTTTGATTTTTTTTTATTTCTAAATAATATTAACATTTGCAGAAGATGTGTCAAGCAATTAATTAACCAATAATGATAGTGAGCAAATTAAAGGAGAAAGGATAACAACAGTGTTTCTAAGTGGTAATGCTGATCAATCCTGAAACGAGAGAGAGAGAGAGAGAATAACGATGCAAAACAATAATTCACATTTACATCTAAATTCATTGTACACTTCTAACTTAAGGCAAAAGTATCCATTAGTGCTCAAATTAATATAATTAAAAGCACATTCATGCTTGCCAAAAGATAAAAACATAATCATATAATATAGATTGATATGTCAGATCCTCGTGATTAAATGTTTTCTAGCTAAACAGAAAGTCTAATGAGCTTTCTAAATTATATCATGTATCCCTCAATTTTCTTAATTTAGATCTTTGTTAGCCCACACACTTTTATTTGATTAGCCCCTAGGATTGAAAATAAATGAACCCAATAACAAAAGTTTAAAATCCAGTATCCTTTTGGTTATATTCATACTTGGAAATAAAATACAATTTTGAGATGCTTCTAATCAAAAAGGAAAAAAACATTTAAATGTCATTCAATGTTTGATGTATACGTTAACGGGGTAGAAGGACGCAGACATCGAGCAGGTGAGAACACATTGTGCTGCTGAACGTTCGATGAAAAGCGGTCAAAAGCGACACTTGATAACATAAACTACCAGGAAGTCCTTTGACAAAGGTTGCATGTGATATTATTGCATTCAATTGCAAAGACTATCCTGTAACTGTTCATTCCTAACATCGAAAGATTTTATAAAAAAAAAAAAATCAGAGTTTCAGGATACCCAATCTCTTGTCAGTGACAACGGACAGGGATTAAGATTTGATCAGTATGTTGAATTTCCTTGCCTTTGGGAACTGAAAAACATCATCAGATTTCCAAGGTACCCAAAGACCGATGGACAAATTTAAGGCATTTTAATGCATGTTTTGTATCGTATCTGTATAATGATTTGTTCTTTTAAACTCGTCCATTCATTCGATTGATAAACGGTTCTCAATGTACCTTATCAAACAAAACTGAAAAATAACATAACGTACAATGCTGCCAAGCTGAAGTTTGGTGAAATATCTTCTCTCATCCAGGCATTTACACTCTAGCTTCGTTAATCTGATAACACATGTTGTTTTATTTGTTGACCACTAAAATATATACAATTATAATACAAATACTACTAGATGTGATCTCGTTGTGAGCAACGAGAGGTCTTCCGTCCGATTCTCCATCCTTATATCTATTATTGTATGTACGTAAACTTACACTTATGTGCTAATAAAAGAGACACACAAGAAAAAACGAACTCTAAAGAAATGAATATATAGGAAAATATCGTAAGGACAGTGGCGGCTACAATTCAACGCAGACATCTGAGAGAAATTTGGAACAAAACTATTGTCCAAAGTTTTTTTAGTCAACCTAAGCTTTTCATAGGCATGATGCAAATGAAAGACAAAAAATACAAATATAATTATGCAAGTAGATATAGATCTCTTTTGGAGATGAGCATTTTATCCTGACAGAGGTGGGGGTTTCGAATATTAACTCAGATTTTTTCTTTTTATACCTTTGCACGCCGACTTTTTTCTAAGATGATCAGAAGTGTACTTGTTTTTGTGTTACAAGTAAAACAAAGAGGGAACTGTAAAAACTTATAAACCCAATCTTTCATCTTCTTAGCAAAGAATGGTTAATCATTACATGTTCTAATAAATACCCATAATTCAATGTCAGATTAATAACAATAATGTATTGCCTTTGGAGTCAGAGTTTTTTATATTTTCAAAGACAGATTATCCATTTCCAAAATCTGCCAGGTCCCTCTGTCCTTAATAATCATATTGCCCCCTGAAAGACATTCATTACTTTTAAAAATAAAATTAAGAGAAAAGTCTTATTTGCATAATTCTAAATTATAAAGAAACTAAAATAACGTTATTTGTCTTTTTTATGAATCACTTAAAGCTTTCCGTAAGAGATGAGCAAAGTGGATTGAAATTCAACTACGAACAAAAATTTCAATTCAATGTTTACTCAAACCTCCGCCATAAATACAATATGAAGGTCTGAAAAACATCCGATTCCAGTTTGTTTTCTTAAATGTCCGCGATGAATTAAATACGGTCGTCTGCAAAAACATTCAATTCACTTTAATGTTTTCTCAGAAGCCCACGATAATTTCGTTACGGACGTCTGAGAAAACATTGGATGGAAATTCAAATTCTAAAAAGTATTTCAATCCAGTGCTGAAAAAAAGAATATATCGTGTTTGGATTTATCAATTATTAAACAAATAATACATTAAGCATTCTGAAGGGAGTATCTTTTAAATTTACCAATATTATCAAAAAATATCATAAAACAAAAAAAAAATGAAAAATGCGACTTTTTAAATTTGTTTCCGGTAGGGACCGGAAGTACTGACGCATGAAAAAATGCCTACTCCCATCTGAAATTATGTTCTATCATCTCTAACAGTTCATATCTTAAGGAGATTGGATCCTGCTATCAAAAGTAATTAAATTTTTTATCAAGTAAATATTTAGAAATTACACACATACAAGTAGCTTTATTAAAAATCAAAACAAAAAAGTTTGGGTTAATGTATCGTCGCAACCACGACCAAAATGTACGACCCTCTCCCATTCTGACCGTGGTTGAATAAGAAGAGAATATTTCGTAGCTCATTCAAATATTGACCAATGCGAGTAAAGCATAGTCGGATAATGAACTCTGATGCGACCTTTCAATACCCAATCGCAGTATACGAAACATTATTTGTACACTGTTGATGTCAATTGTTGATTTCAATTGCGATGGAAACAAATATTGTCATTGGCTGAACATGACATCACAATACAGAGATGTAAACATTCAAGATTAGAACACCTTTTGTGATCAAGGAGCCACGGGTAGGAGAGGGCTATATGCGGACTGGGGCGGAAGAGGGTATCCTTGTAAAAGTGAATTTCTTTGTGCTTTCTATATTCTTCACTTTGGGCAGTTATGTTAGATTAAGAGTTGTTGAAAATGTGCTTTATAAATAAAATTAATTTTATTATTATGTGTATCAACAGGACGAAAAACCGTCTTTAAGCAATCGCTTAATGGTGGCTTAATGGTGGCTTATAGAAGTTAATTCCTTTAAGTCGCCATTAAGCCACCTTTACGCTGCAGCTTCTAAATGCTTAATGTTTAAACTTCATTAAGCTACCATTAAGCCAATTTAAAGCAGCAGCTTAATGGTGACTTGATGTCCAAACTTAATTAACCACATTTACGCATCCTTTATCAAGTCTTCAAATTAACTTGTTAAGTTTAAAGTTGTTTCAATATCATTTACGCAAAATCTTATTCAATTCATAATTTCGTCTCGCTAATTAACATGTTTGCATATAAACTGAAAACAGCTTTGGCAAATTCCTTAAAATTTTCGCTACCAAAAATCTGTTTGTTTATAAAAACTTGTTTTTAGTTTTGTTTATAAAAACTTGTTTTAGTTCTTTTTTCATCCATAAACACATAATATATATTAATTTATTAAAAAAAATCACGTAGTATTTTTCTTTCGTGTGTGGAGAGCTACGTTCCGCTGCTGAATTCTTAGGAAATATTTTAATATACTTATTAGAGTCATTTTCTTCTGAAAAAAAAAAATATGTATATCTCTAAGTCTCTTAATTTTTTCTTTGGAGAGATAAATGAATGATTTAAAAAATATATGTAGGTAAGGATATGTTGCCAATCATTGAATTCCAGCATGAATAATTTGAATGAATTAATTCCTTGTTAATTTAAAGACCCAATTTTTTTACCGTACGATTACCTGAGGAGGGGGAGTGGTCTTGGTAGTACTGGTGTTATTTACCTGGAGAGCCCCATTAATCAAGATGTCAAAAATCCCTATACACGGTGCATTACACAGGAAGTCCGGCTTTTGGTAATCAGGGTCAACAATACGCGTTTTGTGCATCATTTTGAGTGAAAATATTTCAAATAAATTATGTACTGAAATAAAAAATTAGACTTAGTGTTTTCGTCGACATCTTTTGAAGAAAAAAAAATAAAAAAGACATATCTTTTTTAAAAAAAAAACGTAGATAAAAACGGGTGAAAACTACAAAGCAATCATATCAATATTTTAATCGCCAATAAAAGAAATTATTTAAGGAATCACTGCCTAGTTAGTAGAGTATGCCAGGGCATCAACGATTGTTGGAAACGTGGGATAATTTGCATAACGGGCGAAGCCCGTTATGCATAAATTATCTCACGTTTCCAACCATCGTTGATGTCCCTGGCATACTCTACTAACTAGACAGTGATTCCTTATATTTCCATTTCATTGTGAAATAAAATTGTAAATTTAGATTTTGAAAATGTAGACTAATAGATTTAAATTACACGAGGCCTCACATGTCAATTTCAATAGTCCCCGCCCACTAACGTCAAACACAAAGACAGCCGCACGAGAATTACATGCATATTAGGCCTCCTTAGAGTCAGATACAAAGACAGCCGCACGAGAATTACATGCATATTAGGCCTTCTTAACTCCTGACCTTTCGCCTGGCGAAATTTGCATTCCGGTGGAATGATCAAGAAATCAACTCTCCTAACTTTTAAAGAGTTATCACAGAGAAAATAAATAGAAATGGAAATATTATAAAATATTAAGTGTGAATATTGAAATGAAGAGATTCTACTTATTGTGTGAACATTTACCACGATCGGATTATTATTTACTTTTCTGGCGAACAATGGTGTCCAAATATTCGCCATTTCCAAGGGTCCGTGTTCTTCTGCCCTGTTTACAGATTTGGATATAAAAAGAATCTTTCGTAATTCATGGCGTTAGATACAAGATACTTTATTTATATTAGTATAAATATCTTTTTTTATTTAATCCATTGCATTTTGTTATAATTTTCAATTGTGGGGGAGAGGGTCGTTTGTTTCCAATTACGGCGAATTGAGTTTCTGTGTACCCAAGTGCAAGGTCGACAAGGGCATTACGTACATTCTTAAAACCAAGGCACGGGTTGAATAAGGGTCTCGGAAGAATTATCAGTCTGTGTTGCTATAGAACCTTCTTCTTTCTCCGGATCTCAGTTACTGAAGGAAGAGAGGGCTTGAATATCCGCTTATTTTTCTTCGAAAAGTTTTACACTTATCATGGACGTCATATCGCTAACAAGTACAAAACAGCAGTGGAGATTGAAAAAAAAATCGCGAAGTCACTGTTTAATTATCTACTCTCAATTATTTTTTAAAAATAAAATTATCAACCAATATAACAGCGACATGATTTTTTTAACCAGAGTGTATACAAAGCGACCATTCACGCGGTACATGAAAGTGTTTGACTCGTGACCAGGTAATTGTTTTCAAAACATGCAAACTCAGATTATCAGGCAGCCCACGTATCTGTCCCGTCAATCAAATCAGAAGCTATTGGTTTTTTTTTAATGATTGACAGGCGGTATATTTTTGATCTTGAATTAGGTAGATTTTGGGGGCGTTGACATAAAATTGGGTGTTTTAGTGCCATTATTTTTTTACTTTAAAATAATGCAGAAGTAAGAATTTATCAAAATATAGTCGGTCTTCAATGATTGTTATTTCAAAATCAATTTTCGGAAGAACAGCCGATCAGATTAAAGATGACATCCGACCAGATTTATACACATTGGGAAGCAGAGTAAAATAAACAGTGTACAGTTTATCGACTGGAAAGACAATTGACCTTAATAATTAGGTGTCCCCACCAGTCCCCTGACAGCTAACAGGAAACTATATACATCGTACAGTAACATATTTTTATGATCAATTATTTTTACAAAACTTAAACTATATGCAAGCATATATCAAATTAAAAATTATGATTGTAGGCAAAAAGACAATTATTTTGATGCCCATTATGATATAAAAAGAATGAAGATGGTATTATGATAATTTTTTTTTATAAGTTTACATAAATGTATCGCGAAGATAGTCAAATATTTATCAAACAAAAAACTTGAATATCAGCAGCATATTTATAAGAGCTATAATCTGGTTTTTCCAACTTTCTCTTTCGAGGATTATATATTTACTTCTTAATAATAAAATTGTGTTAAATTCAATAATTTCAATCTTGTCATGATTATAAATCTTCGAATAACAGAGCGAGGAATTCATAACATAAAACAAAAAGTTGTTTTCCAACTAACTCCACGGTTAAGAAATATTAACGTAATATAAAAGAGATTTTTTAAAGATATATATATATATATATATATATATATATATATATATATATATATATATATATATATATAGATAGATATAGATATAGATATATATATATATATATATATGATTATTTATATCATTGATTAATAATATATATATTGAAAAAAATACATGTACCACTCAAAACACATTTTGTTAAAAATAAAGCTTAATTTATATTTCCACAACATTACAACAGCCCCGATAGCATGGTGGTTAAAGCGTTTGCCCTCTTAAAATAAAAGAGAAAAAAAAGTGTTTGCCCTCTAATACAAAGGTCGTTGGATAGATTGTCGACTGCGGTTTTTTTTTCTCTTTTTTTTTTTTTTTTTTTTTTTTTTTTTTAACTTTTGTTTCTTTTACATTATTTTTGCCAAATTAACAAATGCGTGACATTTATAATTTGCAAGAAGATATCATTATAAAAATAGTATTTTGCCCATAAAGCAGTTTTTTCGACTCCGCAGGTGAGTTAAGGCTAGGTATAGGCATTTCTATGCAAATAAACTAATTAAAGTGCCTAAGGACTATTATAGAGAAAGTTAAAACTTATTGTCTAATGCCTACTTGGAACCCACGACTTGAGATAGCCAGTACACATTATAAAGTCATATTATGAAGTCATTATTCTTTACTACACAAGATTGTAATGGACATCAATAAAAATTCTTCGGCGCAAGGGCATGCTCTATTTTATCTAACTAAAACAATGTATATTTAGAAGCAAAATATTCCAAAGATTGCTGGTATTGCTGCACAAATATCAACAGCTCAATTGTATAATTTCTATATGTAAAGTTTCAAGTTGAATCAGGGTAAAAATGTACAGTCCGTTATAAGTTTCCTCAAATTTCGATCAAATGAGAAAATGCCTAGGATTTGTGCAGCGGTTTTATTAATCTGTAGAATATTTTTCTTAGCATTGTACAATTTTTACGTAAAATTAAATAGGGTAATCCCTTGTATTTTGTATATTTTATATATATTTGATTAATCTTATTATGATAAATCGTTCATTGGTGATAAGAATTGTTATCATTCTTATTTGTTCACCTTAAGCTTCCAGCCTCAAATCACTGTTCCATCTCCTCAACACTTCCTTAATGAAGTAGAGATGGGCAGGCCTCTGCATGACCGTATAGGTAAACTTAGTATATCTATTTTTAGCTTTTAAAAAATAAATAAGTTATAAATAAATAAACACACCACCACGTCACCCAGCCGAGGAGACTGAAGCAATCAATTTCTTGGTGGCCGGCCATACATGTAGTATAATGTCAACTCAATAAACAGGGAAAATAAAGATGAGAGTTGATACAATTTAAATAGAAACGAAAAATGGGGGTGGGGGGTTCAATAAATATTTAACACAAGTTATATGCAAAACTGAAAAAAAGGGGGGATGTTAAAAAACTTCCTAAATTTTTCATTGTATACTGCGATTCTGGTCACTCAACGTTAAACAATAATATTTTTTAATTAGCAAATAATACTATACATATTTCTAAAAGCATGCTATTATACTGGTAAGTACAATGTAGGTAACAAATAATTCTATAAAACCAACATACAGTATTATACATTGTTTGATTATGATAGATTATAGGAATTTGTATATGTGCGTATTTGTGAACAAAAAAGAAATTTGTAATAAAGAAAACGACCAGGAAGGAGTTATGCCAAATAAAATTTAGAAATTTTGAGTTTGTGCTATTGCGTATTTATTATTTTAGGAATGACTCTAATTCTTGGCCATATTATTCGAGTATAACCTGGTTTGGGTCAGTTTACGCTTTATAATCCGCGAAGCGGATTATAAAACAGTGTAAACTGACCCAAACCAGGTTATACTCGAATAATTTGGCCAAGAATTAGAGTCATTCCTTATAATTTAATTTTAAAATCATTAGATAACTATGGGTGTAAAATTTCGTTACTTTTTATTAGTTCAAATTTGCCGCTCAATAATACAACCGTAGTAACGGAAGTAACAGAAGTGATGGGAAGCGAGGGGAGGTAAAAACTTATACATAGGCCTAGCAGCCTTGTTGTTTGTTTACATGTGGTAAGATCGAATTATTGTTTGAAGTTAAAGGTACATTTACTAAATCTGGAATTTTCCATGAATCCCGAGGACTGGAAATGAGAGGATTGTATGGATACTATGATTCAGCTGGTTGTCAGGGGGGTGTGTCCCCATACCAAACCAGGTTATACAGAAATAATTTGTGTTCCTTTTTGGATATTAACCAATCAGAGGCTAGAATGCAAACAAAATTAAATTATTCTAAAATATGCCAAAAATACCAAAAGATATAGGCTAGTATGCCAGTAATTTTGTGAGGGAACTCTCATCAGGTGCTAGTCCCAAACTCCATGCAGGTTTGTTTCGGTAATGAATTGGCCATTCATTCTAGCACGACAAACCTGTCCTCGCCATTTCCGGTAGATGTGTATTTCTATTTTCTAGTGTATAAACAAAAAACTGCACGTGTAATATATAAGTTTTGTAATATATCTAACACTACATTTATATCTTAGCTAAGGTACTTTAGGAATGACACTAATTCTTGGCCAAATTATTCGAGGATAACCTGGTTTGGGTCAGTTTACGCTTTATAATCTGCGAAGCGGATTATAAAACAGCGTAAACTGACCCAAACCAGGTTATCCTCGAATAATTTGGCCAAGAATTAGAGTCATTCCTTATAATTTAATTCTAAAATCATTAAACAACTCTGGGTGTAAAATTTCGTTGCTTTTTATTAGTTCAAATTTGCCGCTCAATAATACAACCGTAGTAACGGAAGTGATGGGAAGCGAGGGGAGGTAAAAACTGATACATAGTCCTAGCAGCCATGTTTTTTGTTTACATGTGGTAAGATCCGAGTTACTGTTTGAAGTTAAAGGTACATTTATTAAATCTGGAATTTTCCTTGAATCCCGAGGACTGGAAATGAGAGGATTGCATGGATACAGACGATTCAGCTGGTTGTCAGGGGGGTGTGTCCCCATACCAAACCAGGTTATACAGAAATAATTTAATTTTGTTTGTATTCTAGCCTCTGATTGGTTAATATCCAAAAAGGAACACAAATTATTTCTGTATAACCTGGTTTGGTATGGGGACACCCCCCCCCCCCCTGACAACCAGCTGAATCGTCTGTATCCATGCAATCCTCTCATTTCCAGTCCTCGGGATTCATGGAAAATTCCAGATTTAATAAATGTACCTTTAACTTCAAACAGTAACTCGGATCTTACCACATGTAAACAAAAAACATGGCTGCTAGGACTATGTATCAGTTTTTACCTCCCCTCGCTTCCCATCACTTCCGTTACTAGGGTTGTATTATTGAGCGGCAAATTTGAACTAATAAAAAGCAACGAAATTTTACACCCACAGTTGTTTAATGATTTTAGAATTAAATTATAAGGAATGACTCTAATTCTTGGCCAAATTATTCGGGGATAACCTGGTTTGGGTCAGTTTACGCTGTTTATAATCCGCTTCGCGGATTATAAAGCGTAAACTGACCCAAACCAGGTTATCCTCGAATAATTTGGCCAAGAATTAGAGTCATTCCTAAAATAATTTGTGTTCCTTTTTGGATATTAACCAATCAGAGGCTAGAATACAAACAAAATTAAATTATTTACCTTAAGTCTTCTATATTCTTCTATATTGAATTACATCATGGCGACTCCACAGGGTTCGTATCTGTTGATATGACGTCATTTTTCACAGTATGACGTAACAGTACTCCAAGGATTTACAGTTATTGGAGCCATAATTTACAGATATAGTATAAGGCAAATTGTTTTCAAATGAAACAAATTACAGGGAATTGAGAATAACCATGAATTATTTTAATATATAGTATAAGGCAAATTGTTTTAAATAAAACAAATTACAGGGAATTGAGAATAACCATGAATTATTTTAATATATAGGTTTGATAAAAAATGTTTTAAAAAAAAGTCACATTATGAAGTCATTATTCTTTACTACACAAGATTGTAATGGACATCAATAAAAATTCTTCGGCGCAAGGGCATGCTCTATTTTATTTAACTAAAACAATGTATATTTAGAAGCAAAATATTCCAAAGATTGCTGGTATTGCTGCACAAATATCAACAGCTCAATTGTATAATTTCTATATGTAAAGTTTCAAGTTGAATCAGGGTAAAAATGTACAGTCCGTTATAAGTTTCCTCAAATTTCGATCAAATGAGAAAATGCCTAGGATTTGTGCAGCGGTTTTATTAATCTGTAGAATATTTTTCTTAGCATTGTACAATTTTTATGTAAAAATAAATAGGGTAATCCCTTGCGCCGAAGCTGTTTTATTGATATGTTTTATTACCTCCAGTATGTAAGAACAATGACGTCATGGTATGACGTCATAATGTGTACTGGCTGTAACATATCGTGGGTGCTAAGTATGCGTGAGAAAATAAATCAAAACTTTCTCTGAATAATAAATACACCGTTTTATTAATTAGCTCATTTGCATAGAAACGCCTACACCTAGCCTTAACTTACATGCGTCCGTAATGGTGACTTAATGGTGGCTTAAATGTGGTTTGATGGTAGCTGAATGGAGTTTGGGCATTAAGCACCTATAAGTTTGGCTAAATGGTGACTTAAAGATTGTCTAGAAACTACCATTATGCACCTATAAGCCACCATTAAGCCAACATTTACTACCTTTAAATATCCATTATGGACTTTGAGATGACTTAATGGTAACTTAATGGTGGTTTATTTATTACTTAAAGATATCTTAAAGGTGCTTAAAGGTGACTTAAAGACAACCATTAAGCCATCATTAAGGACGTATAAGCCTCCATTAAGCCAAGCTTAAAAGAAGTGTTTTATTGACTTGCCTAGATGACCGAGCCGTCTAGCGCCCTGTTCCTGTACTGCTAGGAAACAGATTCCGTAGGTCGAGAGTTCAACCCCGGGCTGGGATATCCTTGTAAAAGTGAATTTCTTTTTGCTTTCTATATATATATATATATATATATATATATATATATATATATATATATATATATATATATATATATATATATATATATATATATATATATATATATAGTACAGTTCACGAGTATCTTCCGGAAAACACCGGCCACGGTGGACCCTTGGTCAACGCTTTTGGACTTTGAAAAATGTCGCTGCTTTGATGTTTCGTTTTCAGCGCTTAGCTGGCACACGGTGCGACACGGTGTGTACACGGTGGGACACGGTGCGTTTGCTCCGTGGAACTCCGTGCTTGTTAATCAACGTTAAGTGGTTTGAAATGTCTTTCAAATAATTCATAGAAGATTTTAGAATAAAAATCATTGAAATGAATATCATCTGCAGCGTGCATTTTCCTACTTTCGATATTGTACTGATGTGTCAATGAATTTAACAAAGACGGAATTTCACCATGCAGTCAGCAATCTTGTGTTATTTGGAAGACATCTTCTTTAAGATTATTTTGTTTGTAAAACAAAAGCTAAATCTTAATTAAAAAAAAAAAATAAGAAAGGAATATTCTGCATTTGTACTATGCTCAGGAAATCCATGTGGAATTGTCAATTGATTATCTTATCCGACGTACTTTTGTTTTAAATTATAAATTACTGTAAAAACTGGTGTATATGTAAATAATTACTACATCAAAATACGACACAAAAAATATATTGGTTTATTTAATTTGAATCGGGTGAAAAAAAAATAGTTATGAAAAGATTAACTGAAATTTCCGTCCCGTAATGGAACCTATATTGAGAAGAGACCCGATGTAGTCTGTGTGTAATGAGTAAATCTCTGCCCAGCCCATCAGAAAATATGAAATGTTGATATTCAGGTATTGAAGATACCCCACTTTTTCATCTGTGTCTGTTTGTAATTGTTCAGAATTATGTATGAAATATAAACCTTAATATCTAACTTGCATTTTGTGTACAGATCGAAGCATTATGGGCACAACATTTCTCACAAAACTTGTCGCCAAGAATAATCACAATATGTAAACGATAAGATATAAAACGTTATAATTATGCTCAACAATTGTCAATGACGTCGATGATGGAAAAATTTCCAATGATACTATTCAATGAAAATGATATTTCTGCAATATGTTCTATGTTAAACAATGATGTAAAAAGCCAAACAGTTTTCTTCCGTAACGTGTATGAAAAAAAGTCTGCTATAATTGTTAATAGGTTCACTGCCTAACTAAGCATATGCATAGGAGATATGAAAAACTAGATTGCAGAGTTAATATTTTACTAGTACCTAGCAGAGATTTTTCAAACCATTAAATGAAAGCAAGCATACTGTATATGTGCTCTCCCTACATGTAATAACAGCCCCCCCCCCCCCCCGTTCCATAATGAGTTTTATGGATAATTTCTACACGGACATGTTAAAAAAAGAACAATATTTACAGATGCCTATTTATTGTATTACCTGTCCTTTTTAAGGATTTATTCTAATCCTTTTCACAAATAGCATTTTAATGATAAATAAAATCAACGCAAGAGAGACATTTTTACGACATGGAGAGTTATGATTTCTTTTTTCTTCATTTCACCAGTAAGTTATGTTACAGTATATAACGATTTTATATAATCTAGATACAGTTGAATAATATTCGAATAATATTCGTTTGTAACTGTAACTTGTTTTTTTAAAAATATGTTGCTGTACTAAAAACTCTATAAACAATTAAATAAATATTTGTTTATTTTTCAAGTTCCAATTAACTTCCCGACACGTGTAAGTTTCGAAGCCAGTTGAGGTGTAAAACATACACTTGTCTAGAGTTTCAACATGTGAATTATGTCAAAGGGCCACAGCAACTGAATGTCCCAATATATTTTTCTTCTAAACAGGTGTGAAATGTAATAGCCAAGGAGCGACTCCATACATACACGAGAAGTTTCTGCAATTCATCGATATCCGGTATTTGATTGACAGGTAGAGCACGTGGATTCCGTGTGTGATGCGTTGAACTTGTACCTAAATTGCACCGATTCTATTTCGTTTCGATTAATAAAAACTGGAGGTGAACTACGATTTCTTAAAAAAAAATAATGGAGATACATTATATGTATATGAGAAAAAAAAACAGAATGATGAACCTGAAAGTAAAATCTCTCTCTCTCTCTCTCTCTCTCTCTCTCTCTCTCTCTCTCTCTCTCTCAACATTATAAAATATGGAATTCAAAATAATTTTTAATTATTACGAAAAAAGTGAATAGTATATAATTTGTAAAAGAATTTTTAGAATGCTGCATTGGCAAACAGTTTTTTTTTTTTACTTTTCGTACTGATCGTAGAAGATTAAGTAGTAATAAAAAAAAAAAAAATACCCAGATAGAAATACTGACACTTTACATATTCCACAGAAATAAACGTTCAAACATTGAATTTTTTACATTATGTCTCTTAATGTCAAGTTTAATCAATGGATGCATACAACTGCTTGATTTTCATGTGAATTTGCCGATTGTACGACTACCAAACTGCGTATAAGATTTTTTAGTGAATGCTACGTGTTTTGCTTTTTTTTCTTTCATGTACACGTACTTTTTCTTCCTCACATGTAGCAAATTAGTATCTTCATTGATAAGTGGTCTACACTTTTTATTTTATTTCTGCAAAATAAGAGTTTATTCATATACCATATGAATATCATAATATACTGACTCAACATTTTTTTTCACTATTATTATTTACGATGTAGCGATCAGATGATGCTAAATTAGTTATCTGATATCATAGATATTATTTGTAAATGCCTTTACTGTCAATACCTTTAATACCATATTATTTCACAAAGAAAATAAAAACTAAAATTATCGATCCGTATCTATGTTTGGCATTGAATAATTATTGAGTTCAAAGATAATGTACTTGTACTTGGATTTGTACCTGCGCACTTATAGCATACGTCAGAAATATATTTGCACAATCGACATATAGTTGTTTTGTTTTAAAATGAATATGAAATATAAATTCAACAGAAATCAACATAAATTTATTCAATTGATATATACATGTATACCGTCAACGGTGAACCAAAGTCTACACTGAACGCCACTGTTATGTTACGACCTTACATGTATGATAGTGAGCTGTTTGAATCAAATAATTTTTCATTTACTATTCCTTTCTAGCAATTAAACCAACATACCTATGATTTCAATTCTAAAATTATTTTTATAAACAAACCATTTTCTTCCGTAATTTTCTTGCACGGTGGAACACGGAGGGTCACCCGATGAAACGGTAATGTCCACGGTGTGACACGGTGCGTCTTTGGTGTAATCGCAATATACGCACACGAAGGAACTCCGTGTACACGGTGTAACACGGGGTATTTTCCACCGTGTTATTTGCACGGTGGGGTGGAAATAACTCGTGAGCTGATATATAAATTTATTGTAGTAGCTTTAATAGCATCAAACCGGTCACGTAGCCTAGTGGAAGGGCGCTCGCTTCGTGATCGGGAGGCCCGGGCTCTATTCTCCGAAGACGGAAACATAGGTAGTGAATGTTCCTTCGCCAAGCGCCCGGAACTAGAAGTGAAAGTCGCAGTCCTTCGGATGCGACCTTAAAAACCGAGGTTCAGTGTCGCAGTAGGCGTCGGCACGATACAGAACTCTCATTGCTCAATGGCCTTAAGTGCCGAGTATAGTTCTAAATTTGAAACCCTTCATCGGTATATGGTGACGTCTCTAAATGAATAAAAAAAATTCACAACGTTAAACAACAAACAAGCAAACAATCAATGGCATCAAAAATTCCGTTCATTCTACCTCCATATAGATTCTCTCTCTCTAGGTTATTTATTATGCACACAGAATACATCACGACTTCTCTCAGGGCCTTAACAGAATGCCGTGCGAGGTTCACGTCAAAGCATGTCTGAAGCAAAATAATTTTTATCTTCAATTCGGGAATTTCTGCAATGGACAGGGGCTATTTTTTTTTTATGTGGTGATAAACTATGTGTATACTTTCTTAGTTTAGCAGAATTATGAACATTTCCGGCGTTCTGAATGTTTTGTGTACAGTAGTGATGATGCCTTCACGCACCTGTAGGAGCGGATACAAGGATTTTCAAATTAATAATAAAAAAGATGGAAATTGAGTTTGAATAAGTCTAACTATCATTGAATGAAATTATTCATATGCAAGAACTACATTCACATGAAAACGCGAAATGCTATTGCATACAACTGACAATCGCTACTTTTTGACAATAAAGAACTGCGAACTACAGTATTGTTCTGCCGCCTACCTCCAAGTCAAATTCGAAAAGTTAAAGCAATATGAGCTGCATTTTGGATGTCAGAAATTTTTGTTGCAAAATTGATTAACTATTTCAATGACAGAAAAAGAACGTTTATAAACTACTGTTGTTCATATTTGCGATGGAAGAACTATTTATAAGTTTTGATTGAAGCAAAATTACATCATTGTCGTCCTGTACAATATTGATTTCTTATATAATACTATGTATTTGATTGTACAGAAGCCTTTGTTCTGAAACAATTTGATACTTTATTTCTGTCTATAATTGATTAAAAAGTTTTAAATTACATATACATTTATCATAATATCACATTTTAACAGAAAAATAAAATTCTCAAAAATGCAGCTCATATTGCTTTAACATACTTGAATGATTTTTCATATTTATATAGATATTTATGTGAATTTTCATAAAACATAACTTATTTGGGGAAACTAAGAGAGATAACTCTTTAATTTTGGTAGAAATTGCGTTTTTCACTATAGAAATCAACGAAAAACGGAAAATATTTTTAAAACATCCCCCCCCCCACCCGTGGAACAAAAATTCCTTTTTATGGGTTTTATAAATTGTTATTTGACAAATTCATGCCAAAGCTTTTGTTGTTTCACGGGGGGAACATATGTTTACAGACAAAAAACTGCGAAAATGGTCATTTTATTATCGATTTCAAATGAGATTACAAATAAGATAAGGTCTTTTGTCAATCTTTTATGTTGAATTTTACACAAGTCAAACATACGGAAAGTTTTAAGGGTCATTTTTCCATTTCCCTGCGTTTTTGAAAATTAAGCAATTTTTAAAGCCTGATTTCAATAGATAAAATGATCAATCCCCCTTATGAAAAGAACGTAAATAGGAGCAATTAAGTTTTTGACACTGGTTTTGAAATTATTGATCAATTAATAATGAACTCTTTTTTTAAATTCAGTCAAGTTTTAATGGCCAAACTGCCATTTGTATTGAATTAAATGGGTGTAAAATGTAGGCGGGAATCGAGAGTTAGCGTGCATGGTTCTTTATTCAAAATAAAATTATCATAAATTCTATAGACAAATCAGAAGAAGAATGAAGGCAGAATATAAAATCACATTAGCGGAACTGAATTTTAATAATGTAACTCTGAAGATCTTCCCTTTCAATTGAAAATTTTATCTCTGCATATTCTACCTCAATGTTTCGAAAAAAAGGGGGTTGATCTTCAAAATAGACATGTTAATCATTTTGTAGTAAATATTAAGTCTTAGCATTTTCAAAATTTCTTGATGACGGGTTGCTTGTAATATGCAGGTCATTTTATTTAGAATCCAAGACATAGAGCAAAGCTTGATATCTTTACAATTAGAGAAAGAGATACAGATTGGGCAGGTTAAATATGACAATATCTTCTACATCTGAAAAGGGTGAATTAAAATGCACCCACGAGATATGTACCATATACAACTTTTTCATTTAATAGAAACTCGTTGCTATGGTCACAGGAAGGTTTTCAGTCTCTTTCCTGTCATCAGAGAAGTTATACCTCTACGCTTCGTACTATGTGTATTACTCCAGTGCAGTCCCCGTAAACTACATAAATGAAATAATTTGTAGTTAAAAACCCTTGGTCCTACGTTTTTGGAAAATGCAAAGACATTTATTTTCTTCTTTTTATCAAGAAACTGGAAATATATTAAAGCTTCATAGATGGGCCTTTTCATACGTACCCTAAGAATATTACAGTAAAAAGAAATTAGGAAGACAAAGAAATTGAATAATCTATACAAAAATATCAACGGTCTCGTTTGAAGTCAAGTTTTTAGGTCGATACAATGACCTTGTCAGCACATACAACCTATCATTGAGTAAAATGCTGACTGACGTTTTTCATACTAATTGTTAGGCCATTATTTATACACTGAGCTGTCTACGGATTTTTCCGGTTTTTGTTTCCCGTTCATGACAAGGAGCACACGGCGGGTAGCACACGGCGGGTATGACCGGTCGACAGGGGATGCTCACTCCTCCATGGCACCTGATCCCACCTCTAAATTTTGAGGTCCGTGTTTGCAATGTTCCAAATTTGTATCATTTCATTGGACTTTCGATATTGAATACTGTTCGTTATCTTCATGTTTCATAGCTTTAAAAAGATCAAACATAAATGTATTTAGCCACCAGTAACAAGAAACTGCAAATATGTATTTTTTAGTTTGTAAATAGACATCGTCACATAAAAATCACATAAACATATTTAATAACAAAAATTATGTCGTGATGGGATTGTACACTTGTTTTTTAAAAAGAAACTTCTAATAGCATCACAATTGTCCAAGCCAAATTGGAGAACATATGCGCGCACATTCACTTTTTTTCTGTTTTGCTTCTAAGGCAACAGTTTGCAAACGAATCTATTCTTTTCATATAACAATCCTTACAAGTTTCAAAATAATTGCCTGAGCAGTAAGTGAAAACGTCGAACGTTAACAGTTTTTACTTTTTTTTGTTTCCATGCAACGATGAGCAGTTTTTGAACTTTTAAATGCCATCTGCACAACTACAATTACCGATTATCATATTTCTAAGAAGATTCAATATGATTGTCCAAGGGACCAGCGAGAACACTCTCGGACAAACTTCTTCACTTTTCGTACGTTTTCACGGCAACGGTAGCCATGTTGAAACTGAAAGTGTTCACTGCCCAGCTACAGCTGGTCATCATTTTTGTGGTAAGTTACAGCAAGATTATTCCAGCCATCTGCGAGAAAACTTGCGCATGAAATTATTGGGCGTACAATTGCAGTATGTCCCCCCGACTTTGTTCGAGGTGATATAATAATAAGAAACAGAGGAAGAAACAATCTGTTCCCAAACCTCGTTTGCAAAACATAAATATCATTAAGTCCATTGTATTGTAACAGGATGATTTTTACTTTCACCGAGTCAAACGGGATGCCGAATCATGATATAAATGAATAAAAAAAAATTATTGAATTTAAATATAATTTATTTATTATAAGAATAGACAAAACAACAAATAGAAAAGGACGTGTAGTGGACATCATCTGTAGACTTGTAGAGGTAAATATTACTTTCACAGATCAAGGAATTGAGGTCTGGATGCCAAAATATGATAGCTGTAAATAAGTTTTTAAAGAAATATGTAGTCAGGCCCTGTAAAAAATATTTGCGACTGTATTCAACTTAGACAAAACTCGACTGCAACGGACAGCGTCGGGAACGCTCGGATCCCAGCGGAGGAGTAACGGTTGCCAAGGACAACCACACTCTGTCTCTAGGAGCTAAGAACGATAACCCGCATTAAAGCTAGGTGTCTCCAATACGGTATAAATATATGTAATGTTATATATTATGTATATTAATTACAATAATTTGTGTTCTCATTATGTAACATGTAGTGAAATGTACAAAGATTGTTTATTTAAGAATTTTCTGGATGTTTCAAGATCATTATCAAAAATACAACTATTAGTACAAGTACTTTCGGTGCTTGGAAATCAATACAAATTTTGGGTTAAAACCGTGCATCGTTACCTTCGTGGCGCAGTGGTTAGAGCGTTTGTTCTAGAGTCGCGGAGAAAGAAGTTGATTCTTACGTCGCGGGTTCGAATCCCACTGTGGGACGTGGAGACCGGTCCTTCGGATGAGACCGTATTAACCGAGGTCCCGAGTCGCAGAAGATGCTGGCACGAATAAGATCTCTAACTGCTTAATGGCCCTGAGTGTCGAGTTCTGCAAATTTTGCAGCTCTCACCGGCAAGTTGTGGAGTCTCCATATGCGTGAAAGAATCTGGGGAGGGACGTTAAACAACAAAACAAACAAACAAACATAAAACAGCGAATCAGTAGAAAAGAATGTAAATCAGATTTTACAACTTTTCACTTTTGACTTCTTCCATGAATTTGCAACTAGCATTCATGCCTTTTCACTTTGTTTTTGTTATCATTTTACAACTTTTATTTTGGTATCCACCCACCGTCATATTGATACAGAACTCAATTTCTAAAAAAAAAAAAAAAAAAAAAAAAAACTTTATCTGATTTGATGGTTCTTACCAAGTGATTTACACCATTTTTGGGGTACAATTTTTAAACTCTATAGAGTATCTAGAATTTTGCCCAATAGTAGCTCTTTTTACATCAGTAGACAAATGGCTGTACAGCTTTTTAAGCAGACGTTTTGTTATATTTTTACACCAAAGGAATTTTTAGAAACTTAAATTTAATGGATTCTGGAAAAAGAATCAACTTAGATATATATGTTCAACGATTATGCTCATAAGTCTCAGTCATTCTACAAAAATATAACCAATTAAGATTTTTTTATGTCGCTTACAAATTAACCGATGTTTATATCTTAACTGTAAATTTAAAGGTCGATTTCAACTCTAAGACTTAACAAACACACATGGTTTTGTAAACATTTACCGATATATATGCAGTTTAAGTTTTGATATGAATATAATGTAATGTTGAAAAACATATTCCACTGCAAATCTTAATGTCGCTTGATTTATTTACAAATTTCAAGAAGGAATTTTCAGCCGTAAAAGCGTCCCGAATAGATTGCAATGAATGTTAAAAAAAGTTTTTTATCCTATATAAAAAGATATCAAACCACTCCTCGCAAAGAAATGCATGGATCTTCTTTCATGCGAAATCATAAGCATGTCGCTAAAATTCGATTAACTTCCGTAACGATTTTGTTTTAAATTTCACGCACAAAATGCAGATTTCAAAAAGAACTGAAACTTATTTGAAAGTGACCACGGAACCTTATATCATCGATTCTAGTTGCGAGTCAGCTATTTTAGACGATAACTTTTTCGACATAACGAAATGAATTGGACAAAAACAGTTGTCTCTCTTAAAAATTTACTTCCGTAACGGTAATTCAGGAAAGTTTTTGCAATAAAGGTATATTTTTATTATTATTATTTTGGGAGCGAAATGCTTCATACTGTTGTTTAATATCCTAAAACAAACTTTGATTTTAACTATTGAAGAGAATTTTAACTTTTATTGCTGAGAATTAACTTCCGTAACGATATTTTTCCCGAAAATTTAATTTAAATTCAGATTCATGCGAGACTTCATGAATTATATTTTAGCGTTCTTTACTGAACATCAGAAACGAAAAATTGGTCAAATTCGGCTTTATTTAAAAAATAATAGGGCTTGATCAAGCATTAACTTCCGTAACATTACCTTAAATTCAATGGTATCTTGAAATTGTTTTAAAAAGTTAACGATACCAGATTTGTGGACAATTCTTTGTTTTCAAGTTCACTGATATGTCCTTCAGAGAATTACGATCTTCATTTTGCTATTTCAAACAATTATTTTTTTCATGTTTTATACTCTAAATTGGTCCATTTATCGTAGAATGACTGACTATGCGATTGAACACCGTCTGTGTACATGAAAATGATCAGGGCCAAAGCTCATTTCGAGTAAATTTGGATTATTTATTTCATTCAACAGGTTACAGATCTTTCGTTTTTAAGAAAGGTTTGAATAATAGTGTGAAAATTGCGCTTACCTTTTAATTCCGAAATTACTTTGAAGGTATGCAAACGGGGGAGGGGTATGATTTCTTAGGGTTACAACCACCAGGTAACACTGACATCATATAAAATAAAGCTATGGTATAGATAAAAATACAAGTAAAACACACTTTTAAGTATACAAAATATTAGTATGATATTAGTTACAATCATTTCTATGACAGTCATATATTCCGAAAGAAGATAAAGTATGTATTCGAACCATAGGCGTATTTGTATTAATCCATCAAGTAAGGGGCATTTTTCTGATTATACTTTCTTTTAATTGCCCGCATTTGTTTTTCGCTGCAGACACACAGCAATCGTTTCAAGTGGTATCGCGACTCGCTGTACCTCCATACATAAAAAAAAGGATTGCAAACGCTGTTGAAAAGCAGAATTATCGAAACAATGGCAAAAGTTGTTTTGAAGATTTCTGTGTCAGAATCAAAAGGACATGTTATTGTGATGATAAAAGGAAAATATGCCATTAAGAACACACCAATAATTATGGATAATTTCTTGAAAATCCTTGATTGCTCGCGCGCAACCATAATAGACTGAGTAGAGGCTTTGATGTCGGATTGACTGAACTTTAGTTGAATCTGGTAAATCAGGTAAAGAAACATGATGAGGTTAAAAGCCAGTATGATTAGAAGTATACTTTTACAAGTATATGTCACAGCATTTCTCTTCACAACGGCCATTCTTAAGCAGGACAGTCCAAATTTGCCATCCAAATCGAAAAATGCCCCATAAGTAATGAAGAGACCAATTACCCATAATGCAACAGAAATTTTGATGATCAGTTTCTTTGTTATGAAAGAGTAATATCGCATTGCCAAGATGAAAACACAACAGCGGTCCACATTCATCATGGTGATGATAAACAGTGAAACTGTGTTGAAGAGAAAACCTGGAATCTTCTTAATATCACAATGATACTTCTCATAAAGCAGGGCATTTGGTATGCTAACGACAATTCCCGTCAGAAGATCAGATAAGGCCAAATTAAGAGACATGATTCGAATTTGGAAGCATATGCGTTTACTGACATACAGCAAGCAGATAGAAATAAAGTTCTCAATCACCATAACCATCCCTAAAGGAATGATCATATAATCTGACACAATCGGTACGGGCAAAGAAAAGTTTGTGGTTGTGTCATTTCCCTGAAATGAATCAGAAAGATTTCTAGAAATGTCAGAGTGATTCATATTTTCGAGCACAATATGTTTAAACGATTTGCAACTTATACATGTACTTCAATTCAAGTCTTAGCTGTAAGTAGTAAACGTATACAGCAGAAGTACTGGTATTTATTGAGGTATACATAATCAATATGTCTTCGCTCAATAATATTTAACAAAGTATTCAGTGTGCCTTTAAGGTATATGAAATATAAATATGAATAATAACAAAATATATACTGAGTAAAGCAAAAATTCCTTAATACCGTATAGCGGGTTTCTTCAGCGGGTGTAAAAATTAGCGCTTTGCTTGCTCAAAGATATACAAATAAATTTGGCGGAACTTTTTTCATTAGATTCCATGAAGTTGCAACCAGTAATAAATTTTGGTTCCGCTATATATAAGACTTCTTAAGATACCTTAGATACGTTGATATATTTTCAAGATGATTCTTCAGTATGTATTTTGTTCTTTTCAATACCAAATTACCCAAGAGATCAGAGAGTGTAATAATGTTTAGATATAAACAGCCAGAACAAAGTTATTTTTCCTTGTGTTTAATACTTACTCGCAAGAATGAAAATTTAGCGATTTCAATTTTAGCCGGCTTTTACCAAACAGGTAAAATATGTGAAAATTAGCTAAAAATTCTGCTATACGGTAACAGGTACGTTCAAATTGACTGTATTTATGTGTCTGGAAAAAGATTCTATTCATATGCAATAAAAGGCTTAAACAACGATATTCATAACAACTCGTTGTGTTTCATTTACATTTCGTCTTTTAAAACTATATGTATGTATCTTTATCACATTTTAGTTTAAAAGCTTCAGATTCTGCAACAACATTATAAAAGACGAAAAATTGGATATTCATGCCGAATGTCTCTTGATTTTTTGCAGGCCAACCATAGTCCTTATCTTTAAAATTTGGTATATAAAGGATATTTTATGCTGATTTAATGAAAAAAAAAATGCCTATAGACATTAAAATATTGTACATGTAAGAGTTTAAAAGAGAAATTTCTGTCACTGAATCAATTGCTTTTAGAAAGTTAAAAAATGTAATAAACCATCTGAATTTTCTGCTACTCGCTTGAATAGTTTCTTTGAAACTAAGCTTAACACTAAGTTATAAGAAGTTAGGTCAAATTCAAAAAAAGGTCAAGGTCAGAAATTGTTGATGCAGTTGATAGCCCTCCTAAATTTGTGTCAGCATATGAAGTTTGATAAAAATATCTCGAATAATTTCTTTAAAAGTGAGTTAAACACTAAATTAAGAAAACTTAGGTCAAGGTCAAAGGAAAAATAACAATGTCACAAAATTCAATGAAGTTAAATAGCCCTCTACAATATGTATCAGTATATGAAATTTGATAAAAATATCTTGAATGGTTTCTCTGAAAGTGGACTAAACACTTATTCAAGAAAAGTTAAGTCAAGGTAAAAAAAAAATGTTGATGCAGTTGAATAGCCCTCATCAATATGTATCAGCATATGAAGTTTGATAAAAATATCTTGAATAGTATTTTTGAAACAGCTAAAGGCAAAAGTTTGACGGAAGGACAGAAGGACGGAATATGGACATGACAATGTATAAGCCCCGGCCATATCCGTTGCGGTACATAAAAATTAAATACAAGAAATATTGTTTACCAGTATTCTTAATTATTAATTTATTGTTAGCAACGTTCAAAATTGTACATTTTATAATAAATGAATAAATGAAATAATTTTGCACATTAAAAAAAGATAACTCGATCTTCATACGTAGTTATAGGTATAAGTAGTTCTGATCCAGCAAAATGACGCCGCAGTTAATGATATGGCATGAACGTTACATTGTTGTATTTCAAAATTTATTTAAACTCGATAAAATGAAAAACGCTGGCATAAAGCATAAAATTCTTTTCTTATGCAATAATAAACTCTCAGAGGTAAATACATCGAATGATGTCGTCTTACTGTTTATGGAACATAATGAGTAAAACTGGAACAAGACACACGGCATGTAAACGTGTAAGATATCGTGAATATTGTATGTGATTAAAAAATAACCATTATTCAGAGAACATGACGTTATGAATAGCAATTGCTCTACTGCCATATTCAATGATGCGCATGAATTAGCGCATCATGGAATACTGTATGTGTACTTCAACAAGCTAATTCAGAGAATTTGTGTCCCCCGCTTAGGGAAAAAATAGAGCATGCGCAGTTCGGGGGGGGGGGGTGGGGTCGGACTCTCCCCCCCCCCTGAATTTGTAGAATTATTAAATGTATACATGTATATTGAAGTAAATAAAAAATGCCAATATGGATATAAAGATTTGATTGCTTATTCTTTAATATGTGTATAGAAGATTCTTTTTATATAGCATATCTATCACACTGTAATAGTGATTTTATGAGTTTGTACAAGCCAGACGTCATAACTTTTTCATTTCACATGCTGAATACTATCATTTAGTAAATCCAAAAAAAAAGAATCAAAAAAAAAGATCGTCCGGGATTTGAACCCGGCACCTCTCAGATGCAAAGCGAGATTCATACCCCTAGACCACGGAGGCACTTGATTATGTATTAAATTAAATGCATACAGTAGGTCACATATAATGTTTATATTCACGTTCGATATTGTCAACATTTACCCAATACATGGTGTCTAATTTAGCCTTTACTAAACAGTTCTAATAGATGTAATAAGAATATAAAGTCCGGCGATAACCTGTATTATATGTAATAACTCTCCACATGCCCCTGTGCTAAAAATAGTGCCAAGCGACTTTTAATACAATAAATAATTTTTAAAAAACGGGGCGGGACACTTTGAGAGGGGCGAGAGAGGCCCTAGGGAGTTATGGTATAAAATTTCATTGCAAAAGCTCAAAAGCTTCTTGAGATATCGCCCGGAAACGAAAGTGTAACACACAGACGGAATGTATGAATTTACGACCTTGAACTTTGACCTTTTGACCTCAAAATTGACAGGGGTCTTCCTTACGCCACTGGAAGTTATGAAAAATTTCATTGTAAAAGCTCAAAGGATTCTCAATAATCGCGCTGAAACGAAAGTGTTAAAACAGACAGAATTTATGAATTTATGACCTTGACCTTTGACCTTTTGACCTTCATTCATTTTATTGATAAATTATAATTAAACAAAATAAGTACTTCACTTGACACCTATTGCGTCAGAGCAATGGCGCATAACATTGCCGAACAAAATATGCACATTGAGAAATTCAAACTTTGAATCGTTGATGTTATTAATTTTCTAGCAAAAAAAAAATTCATGGATGATTTTTATAGCATGTAAACTTTGTAATATGAAAACATTTTGAGACATGATAAAAATCCTTGACCAGATTGTATATAATGTATATATGTTATTAATGAACCCCATGTACCAATGTTTTGGTTTGGGTGAATAAATTGAACTTGAACCCCATCAAGGCTAAATTACAAAAGCCCCATTAAGCTTAATCACATTTGCCCCATCAAGGCAAAATTTCAAGAGCCCCATAAAGGCTTATTCAAAATGCCCCCTTTAGACTATAATGCATTGCCCAACCAAGGCAAACTACACTGTCGAAACTATTTACACAATTTACAATAAACTAAACCATCATCATGATCATTGTCTATTAATACATAGTTACAATACAAACTTCAAAAATCAGAAAGTCTATGTAAAGCACTATAACATTACTCAAAAACTGTGGCTCAGCAAACACACTCTCTGCATGAGATCCTTTCCGAAAAAAAATACCAGGCTTGTGATATTCAAGCCATTGTTTAACAAAATTTTGAAAATTTCCAGAAAATGGCTTAACTAATAAAGGCCAGAAAGATGCAGACTGCCATCTAGGAAAAATAAGAGTACCTCTTGCTTTGCATAAAATCCAAAATCACTTTTACAATCAAACTGACAGAAGGCACTATCAAGTTATTACCTGTTGACCAGTCAAGTCCAAGAATGTACTCGTGTTTGAACAATATAATAAATATCTCTTAATGCTCAATAATTTTAAAATGATTGATAGCATAAGCAATGCTAAAAGACAGACAAATTGTATCAATTAACTAAAAATAATTTGTAATATCCTCATGAGAATGATAAACATTAAACATAAAACAGTGTAATCAGCTACTTAATGTTCTCATTTTAGTGTGGATTAATTGTAAAGTAGGCCACACACTATTCTCTAATTAACCCAAAGGACTAAGAATATATGAACCCAATGCCAAATGTTTAAAACCTCAGCATCCTTTCGGTGTACTAAAACTATCAAATACAATTTATAGAAAAACAAACAAAAACACGTTTAAAAGATATCAGTAGTACTAACATGAACAGAAATGGTATTCCCAGATTCGGTCGGGAAAATTTATCTTTGATAAAAATAGGAAAAATGTCGAAAAAAGGTATCCAAGAAAGCTCTAAGATGAAAAAGCCTCATAAAAAAGACGTTATACTCCAAATTATCCTGTTTAACAGTGTTTGTCAAAATCGCTGATTTAAACAGAACATTGTCAAAATCTTTTCTTCTCCATTAATTTAAACCATGAGTATATACACAATCAAAAAAGAATGTACAAGAGGCCCATGGGCCACATCGCTCACCTGAGCACACTGGTTAGGGAGAAGCAGAAATCAGTTCAGTATATTGAAAAGTTATAAGGGGGGAGGGGGACTTAAATTTACACTACCTCAGGATGCTTCTATATCAATATTACTAATCATGGCTTTGCTGTTCTTGAACAAAAGAATTTTAAAGATTTTTTTTCCCTATCTATTATAGGATTGACTATATAAATTATTTTGTTCATCGAGAAATGAATCTAAAAAACGAATCGCACACTTTTTTATGAAAGCCTTTGGCTTTCATAAAGTGTGCGATTTATATAGTCAATGCTTATAATTCAATTTCAGCGAAAAACATGTGTTACTTTTCATATACATACTCATTATTTAGCTAACTCAAAAAACTGTGCACGAGATTTACATGCCGACAGCTGCGTAGAAATATATCGATTGGAAAATTATACGATTCTCGGGAGCGGATCTAAAAGTCTGTAATACAGAAGGATATAATTTTCTTTTAAAAGTTATAAAAATAAAGAATTCCCCGTTATTTTATATTGTCTTTATGATAATTAACTAAGTTATCGATTACGTAAGTAAAGAAAATCTGCACGTGCAATTATAAAAGCGATTACAACATAAAGCGGGCAGAAACTTCCTTTGTTGTCAGTAAGCAAACGGTCAACAGTGACACATCGAGTGGAGTGCATGGAATATTAAAAAGAGATATCTTCAGGTTTAAAAACAGAATCTAGAAATAAACTTGCTTGTCGATACACCATAATACACGTACAACATGATTGACAGTTTACATGATTAATACCATGTATAAAGTTGATGTGCAGACGAAATACGTGAGAATGTGATAATAACACTCACATCAGGACAACTTAGGCCTAGTCTAAAGTCCTTCTTATTTCGTAATTTTTATAACCTACATAATATTTTTTTCTAGTTTGGTTTTCATAATGTACTTAATTCAATGTAAATTGTTATTTTGTTAAAAATAAAAAAAGCAACACGTAAACACGTGCTTCTTTCCAGATTTATATCCCTTGCCATCCCCGGCATTGCCCATTGACAACAATTACCTCGTTTAATAATTTATTTGAATATTTTTCTTTTCTCGACTCAATAAGAATTTTTATTGTATAATTCAAAAATAGAAACACATGATTAAAATATTTCCTTTAAAAGCACACGGAGAGAAACAGATTTACAGAAGCTGGATTTAAATCATGAAAAGAACATTATCATTCCTTTGAGAAGGTATTAGTTTATAACACAGTAGCGTTCCTATATATATTGGAAAGACGTAAACACGGTCAATAATCGTATCAAAATGATAATGAAAAGTAGTTCGGTTACTAAAATTGACATTACATGCATCGGAAAATGAACAGAAAAAGTTCTCCGTAGAAATACATTAGTTGAAAGTGATGAAAGTAAAGAAAATTGAATTATTCCTATGTAAAACTCTGATTGGTCATTGTGGCTCCACCCTACCCACCGTAAATTTGAACAAAGTTGAATTTACACTACCATCGGATGTTCCTATAATAATATGACTAATCATGGCTTTGCTGTTCTTGAGCAACAGATTTATTTCAAGATGATTCATATATATTCTTATGCAAAACTTTTGTCCTCTGTTTTGCTCCGATCCCTGGGGGTCATGATTTGAACAAACTTGATTCTACAATATCTAAGGTTGTTTCTGTATATACATGACTAATAATGGCTTAGTTGTTCTTGAGAAGATTTCAAAGATATTACCTATGTTACGTGTATGATCAGGTTCTTACAAGGGATATATAGGTTTTCCTTTTACTCTGAGCTAATGATTGGACAGCTATGTCTGAGGGTATATCACATAGTACTTAAATTTTCTCTTTCATCTAGAGATGGGGACTGGGTAAGGTACTACTTGCACCGTTTTTCTCCCCCAGTTTCTCATTGATAGATAAGAACTAGTTGTCTCAATCTTCTTCTGATTTACTTCACCCAGAACTTAAGTACTAAACAAATATCTTGGTGACTTTAGAGATGAAGTGAGACACACATTTTTTAAAGTGAAATTAAATTACTATGTGAAAAATCACATTTTATGAATCGATTATTTTCATAAGGCAACACAGTGTAATAAGTAAACAGTATGTAGTATTATACATTTTTTTTGAAAATTATAATTCTCCATGGAAAATTTTTGTATTACATGTATTACATTATTTGTACCATATACAAGTGCATAATTTAAGGAAGATAATCAAGATGTGTATGTAGAAAGTAACAGGAATTAATGGAAAGTTATAAATATTGTAAATTAATTGTTAATTATTATGAAATAAATATTTTACTAATTGTAGCTGTCATATCCTTTACTAGTTTCCCACAGATATATTGAGATGTAATTTTATACAGACTTCAGTTATGCACAAAAGAATCAAGTAAGTTGGTTATTAGCCCATGCATTTGTATCTATGTGCAGTTCCTTTTTTTTAATTTCAGGTTTCTTGCTTATAAGCACTTAAATTTTTCATTCTTAACATCATTTGTCAATGAATTTATTAATACAAGTACTTGAAATTGTTTACAGGGGCGCCAATACAAAGAATAAACAAACTCAAGATTCATAATGGAGTGGATATAAGTTATAGGTGCAAATAAACTGCAGATATGAACATGAGTCCTCCCATTATTACAAAAGAAAAGCAAGAGAGAAGTAAGTCAATTAGATTTCCAGTATCTTTTTTATATATAATGAAGATAATGATGCCCATGGCATGTCATTTAAATGCTTTGATGGCAATGATCATCTCAAGACATCTTTGTGCGTATCGAATTTCTATAGCAGGTCCTTTATCATAATTTAATAAGCTGTTCTTGGTCATGATTTGATATGTACATAACAAAAATAATTGACATATTGCATTTGCAATTCTAAACTTGCTTTGATTTGTATCATTTATATTCCTGCTAATTTATTTAAGTAAGGCAAGTAAGCCAGTGAAGAGTTTTGTTATGTGCCTAATATTAAGTCAGGTTTCTTAGTAATGGATAAGCAACTTAGACCATGCAACCAGAAATATGTTTTTAAAAAATTTTGCCTAAGTACATGTTTTAAAAAAAAATTGTCCATAGTACATTAGTAATGCAACATGAAAATATGTATCAGTGTATGAAGTTTGATGAAAATATGTTAAATAATTTCTTTAAAATTTGGTTTTATATACATAATAAATGTTAAAGTCAAAGGTCATTGGGAAGGTCAAGGTTAAAAAAAAAATGGACAAATTTGATAAATTCTCACCAAATAATGTACCAGTGCAGAACCTTACATAAAAAATATCAAGAATATTTTCTTAAAATGAAATATGTGGAGATAAAGAACAGTATTCGAGCTCAAAAGTCCATTAAACATTACAAAATAAGATCAGAGCAAACACGGACCTCTAAAACTTCAGAGGTGGGATCAGGTGCCATGGAGGAGTGAGCATCCCCTGCCGACGGGTCACACCCGCCGTGTGCTCCTTGTCATGATCGGGATATAACAGAAAATTCCGTCGACAATTCAGTGTGTAAAAATGGCCTAAAAAATAGTATGAAATAGTCAGTCAGCATTTCAGTTAATGATAGATTCTATTTGCTGACAAGGTCATTGTATTGACCATAGAACTTGTTAATCAACTTGTTTGTCAATATCTTACCTGATTTTAGAAATTGTTCATACGTAGATCATGCTCTGGCGTATCGAATCAACTGAGAGATATAAACCCCATATGCAGGTGATAAGGGTATATTGCTGCATAAGTAAGGGAAGTTGACGATTGAAAAGTTAAAGTCATCACGTTTATCATAAAGCGTTATTGTTAGATTACCATTAACGTTTTTTTTTCTAATAAAATATCCAAATATGAAACAGATGTGTCAGACCCCCGTGGTATCTTTTATCTCAAGCTCCCCGGGATATATCGTGTCGACGTAAGAAGGGAAATAACCATTGTTAATTGACAATACGTCGTCGATATATCTGAATGTCGAGTTGAAGGCCACAGCAAGTGTTTTCTTCTTTTACGTAAAAGATTTTGAACAAATTCTGCTTCATACGAATACCAAAATAGGTTTGCTAATAACGGGGCGCAATTGGTACCCATGGGAATTCCAACAGATTGTTGGAAGACCTGGTCTCCAAAAACCACATAGATATTGTCAATCAGAAACTCGAGCATCTTTTTAATGTCAACTTCAGAGTACTTGGTCGCCCGCGTGGCGCAGTGGTTAGAGCGTTTGCTCTAGAGTCGCGGAGTAAGGAGTTGATCCTTACGTCGCGGGTTCGAATCCCACTGCGGGACGTGGAGACCGGTCCTTCGGATGAGACCGTATAAACCGGTGTCCCATGTCGCAGTAGGTGCTGGCACGAAAAAGATCCCTCACTGCTCAATGGCCCTAAGTGCCGAGTATAGGTCAAAATTTGTAGCCTTCCACCGGCAAGTGGTGGCGTCTCCATATGAGTGAAAAATTCTCGAGAGGGACGTTAAACAACATACAATCAATCAATCAGAGTACTTGTGTGTACAATCAAAGTGCTTTTTAACAAAATAATTTTGTAAATGACCAATGACAAGGTAAATAAATTTACGAGTTCCATTTTTATTGAAAAAGCAGCTGTCAATGATGTCAGAAAGTCTGGACTTTAATTTATCGTGGGGAATGGTTGTATATAAAGTTGAAAAGTCATAAGTTTATATGTTGTTGATTTTAGTAAAATTTTGTGATTTCAAATTAAATGTTCCAAAAGTTCATTGGAATATTTTAGTATCCACATCTGATTTACACCACTTCTCGAATATATTGTTGCACATTACTCTTGAAGTTTCTCCTTCACTACTGTAAATATCTTAGTGAGGAGTAAAGAAAGAGGCTTGGTAGAACATTTACTGAAACCCGCTATGTATCTTTGTTTGTAAGGATTTTTATGAAGTTTCGGAATCCAATATAGATATGATAATTCAAATTCATTTTGGTTGTTGGGAATATTAAAAAGTCAAAACTGACATAAGATTTAGAAGAATTTCCTCCTTAGAAAGGTAGCTATAGGTATAAGTTGGATTAACACTAGTAGAATTAAATCCCAGCACGTCTAAAATACAATTTATATAATAAGCCTTAGAAACAAAGACAATGTTGTTACTTGCTTTGTCAGCAGGGACCAGTACGTACTGATCTTGTAATCTATCTTATTCTTTTTTCGCTTCTTAATTATTGAATACAGAAGGATAGATGGTTTTCATACTGCCCCTCAATCGCTTAATGCGAGATTTTATCATACCTCTGATACATTTAATCCATTCTGACAAAGTGTCAAGGTCTTCTTTTTCATGTCTGACCCAACGCCTGGCGTAATCCTCTACAGAACCCATAATATGTATGACATTACGTCGCTAGTTAAAGGATCGGGGTTCCCTATATATAGGACCTTTTAAATTTAGTGATCTAAGGTCCTAACAGGACTATAGTTATAGTTTCTTAAAAACTGAGCTAAGCTCAAATTTTAGAAAAGTAAGGTCAAGGTCAAAAAATGTTGATGAAGTTGAAAGCTCTCCACAATGTTTATCTGCACATGAAGTTTGATAAAAATATCTTAATTTCTTTCTTTGAAATTTGGAAGAGAGGGCAATGTTTGCAGAGAGGGTAAGGCTTGTCATCTTTGGCAACAGAGAAAAGATTTATAAGTATCGTTTTGTAATTTGTTACTGTTATAATAATTTTCTTCTAATTGTTGAATGTTCTGAATGATCTTCTAAAACTATATTTTATTATTGTAGGTCTTTGATGAATTTCTTGTGAAAATTGCAATGAAATTCTAACCTAAAAAGAAATCCATAGTAAACCAAGACTCTTGCCAGTGAGGATACATTGTAAATCAGAGCTTAATAATGCCGTCTTTGTAACATCAATTTTGTTCGTTATACTGCGCCGTTCCCTGTGATGTCTTACATATATTGATTGATTGATTGTATGATGTTTAACGTCCCATTCGAGAATTTTTCACTCATATAAAGACGTCACCGTATGCCGGTGAAGGGCTTCAAATTTAGACCTATACTCGGCACTTAGGGCCATTGAGCAGTGAGGGTTCTTTTTCGTGCCAACGCCTACCGTGACACGGGACCTCGGTTTTTAAGGTCTCATCCGAAAGACCCGTAACTTTCACTTCTACTGCCGGGCGCTTGGCGAAGGAACAGTCACTACCTACATTTACATCTTAGGTTCGACGCGGTGCGGCGAACGAAAATCGAACCAGGCCTCCCGATCACTATGGAGCGCCCTACCACTAGGCTACCGATGTCTTACATAAAGGATTTTGAGATAATATTGGTAACAGAATGTCAATCATGTAATATAAAATAAGGAAACTCCATGCAGTGTTTTACTTTGAAATATATTACTCTGTAATAGATTTCTAAATCAGAAGGGATTCATTACATTTATCTGTCTGCTACAAGGGCTGTATTCAAATTAAAATATACACATGATATGATACAGTATCTTAAAGCGGTGTACAATGTACTTGTGTATAGGGGTTAATCTTGTAAATTTTTTAATGAATAAATTTTCAATGACTGAGTATTTTAAAATTTATCATGTACGCATGTGAGTTAAGGCTAGGTATAGGCGTTTCTATGCAAATGAGCTAATAAAAGCTCATAAGAGGTGTATTTATTATTCAGAGAAAGTGTTAATTTATTTTCTTATGCATACTTAGTACCCATTATAACCAGTACACATATGACGTCATATTATGACGTCACTGATCGTACCTACTGGGTGTAATAAAATACATCAACAAAACAGCTTCGGCGCAAGGGATTATCCTATTTATTTTAACATAAAAATTGTATAATGCTTATAAGATTAATGCTTATATAGATTAGTAAAACTGCTGCACAAATCCAAGGCATTTTCTCATTTGATCGAAATTTGAGGAAACTTATACCGGACTGTACATTTTTACCCTTATTCAACTTAAAACTTTACAAATAGAAATTATACAACCGAGCTGTTGATATTTATGCAACAATACCAGCAAACTGAAATATTTTGCTTCTAAATATACCTTGTTTCAGTTAAATAAAATAGAGTATGCCCTTGCGCCGAAGCATTTTTGTTGATATCCATTATAATCTTTTGTAGTAAAGAACAATGACGTCATAATGTGTACTGGCTGTCTCATGTCGTGGGTACCAAGTATGCATTAGACAATAAGTTTAAACTTTCTCTGTATAATAGATATAGTCCTTAGGCATTTTAATTAGATTATTTGCGTAGAAATGCTTATACCTAACCTTAACTCACCTGCGTAGTTCTTATCTCACTGTCTTCAGACTTTTAAAATACATACATGTATGTAAAACCAATGTCTAAAATCACAGCTCTCTGTGAGTATCACACTTTTGTTTTTTTCAAATGAGCATCTGTCAGTTTGTTGATTTTTTTTTTTAATCATAATAGGTCAAAGGTGTATTTTTGAGCAGTCAAAAATGTTTTTCTCAAATTTCTCTTGACCAATATATTGAGAAATAAGAAAAAAATTTACTAGATCAGCATTGCAAAGATGTCCACATTTAAATGCAATTAATTTTATAGAGTGTATCCTCTTGTGTATTGTACGATGTAGGTTCAATTGTTGTCTATCTCATTAGGATCTCCGTAATGGTGCAAGTGCGGGAGTGATTCACTACCGCACAAATTTTGGCTCAAATTGTCAGTAAATGGCTATTTTACTAACAATTCTTACCTGAACTCCAAAAATGTAGTTATGCAAGACATAAATCGATCAAAAAATATACAGAACAATTCAAATATCGGTTATTTTTCGTGTATGTCAACATCACAACTTGAATTACTGACTTTGATCGATCTTATAAAATGTTTTGGGACAGCCAATGAGAATTCGGATTCTAGGGAGAAGATCTATCAAGGAATTCCCTTATTTTAAGCATGTATATCGCTGTTAACGACAAATGGCTGCTGAGGAGAACGACTGGTAAACATGCCGATTTGTTTTAACTGGTTTTCGCGTTAAAAGGGCTATGTTGTTGACAGTGAATAAAAATGTCGTCTTATTAGAAGTAAGTTGAATGTAAAAACAATGGAACACAATGAGCATACAAATTATAATTTTAATTGATATATTAATTTTGTACATTGCGTTTATTAATATTTTAAATATTGTGTTATGAATTATACTTGATACTATCAGTGTGTTGAGCGACTGACAATAACCTCTTAATTGCCCCCCGCTTTCACTGAAAGTGGTTAATTTGCGTCTGTCTGTCCGTCCGTCCGTCAGTCTGTATTTCTGTCTGTCTGTAACACTTTGGTTTCCGCGCGATATCTCGAGAACCCTTTGAGCTTTCGCAATGAAATTTTGCATAGCAACTCTCTATGGCCTAAAATAGAACCCTATTGATTTTGAGGTTAAAGTTCAAGGTCGTAAATTCATACATTCCGTCTGTGTGTAACACTTCGTTTCCGGGCGATATCTCAAGAAGCTTTTGAGCTTTTGCAATGAAATTTTATACCATAACTCCCTAGGGCCTCTCTCGCTCCTCTCAAAGTGTCCCGCCCCGTTTTTTAAAATTATTTATTGTATAAAAAGTCGCTTGGCACTTTTTTTAGAACAGGGGCATGTGGAGAGTTATTACGTATAGTACAGGTTATCGGCGGACTTTATATTTTTATTACATCTATTAGAACTGTTTAGTAAAGGCTAAATTAGACACCATGTATTGTGTAAAATGTTGACAATATCGAACGTGAATATAAACATTATATGTGACCTAATGTTTGCATTTAATTTGTTATATCATCAAGTGCCTCCGTGGTCTAGGGGTATGACTCTCGCTTAGCATGTGAGAGGTCTCGGGTTCATATCCCGGACGATCCTTTTTTTTTTTTTGAATTATTTTTTTTTTTTTTTTTTTTTTGGATTTACTAAATGATAGTATTCAGCATGTGAAATGAAAAAGTTATGACGTCTGGCTTGTACAAACTCATAAAATGATTATTACAGTGTCCGACCCCCCCCCCCCTCCGACCCCCCCCCCCCCGAACTGCGCATGTTCTTCTTTTTTCCCTAAGCGAGGGACATAAATTCTCTGAATTAGCTTGTTTTCTTTTTAAATCTGGGATCTAGTCACCTTTTTCTTATTTTTGTATTCTAATATGCACTATATATTATCGATAATGTAACCCTTTTGTCGCTAAAAGCTGTTTTTGAATATATCGTTTTTGACTGATACCTGTACATAAAAAGAGAGAAGGTTTGCAACTCTTTTCTCGTCGTCTGTCTCACCTCGCTTAAAGTTGACGTACACCAAGAATGGATCACGTCCGAGAGAGTTTTGGCTTGACGTAATAATCTCTCTCGGGTGTTATCATAACAGGTAATATATTCTCTGTGCACTTCCGTTGTGTTTACCTAAGGATTTTTCAACACACTGACTGCAATGCTGTTTAAGGTATTTCCATCCTCGCAATTTTATGGGTTCTAAATTGAAAAACTGCATTTATTTTCACTGAGTGTAGTTTATATTGATAAATAATCACAAAAAATATATAGGTTGCCATATTTGTTAAGATGTAAAACATAAATAAACAGAAGCATATGTTAGCATTAAAAAATCTTACATTTTCAATAAACAGTATTATAAAAATAATTTATAAACTGGTTCAAATACAAAAGTGTGGTGCTGAAAGTTCCAAAATAATTGCTTCTTTATAAATATGTTTGAATTGTGAATATCAGGGAAAACATTTTACATTAGAAGTACAATAAGGAACATGCCTGAATATGGATACACGAGAAGGAGTTATTGCCCTTAGCAACATTTTTTAAAGATTGAATAATTGATTAAATAAAGCAAATCTTCATTTTTTTTAAATTCTTTTCCTTAAAAATATTTGTCATTACACCTTTGAAAAGCATTTTTCTAAAAGATATGTTTCTACGGGGCATGAATTTAGATTAATAACAGTTTTTACAAAAACCTTTGACATCACAGGAGGGTGGAGATACCTTAAGGAGTAATTGTGGGATTCTTAAGAGATGCAGAGTCAATCCGAAAGCATGAACTAAGACAGAAATATATGTAGAGACAAAGTGAACCAACATTTTAGGTTAAAATGAAATAATATGTTTTTAAACCCGGAAGACCAGTGGGGGTACAACTTAAACAAACCGGAGTGGCATACCTTTCTCTCTTATAATGTATAGTGGGGTATTTTTGTGTGGAACGATTTTTTGGGGTTTTCACGGGGAATTGTGTGTTATATATTGTAGTGAATTAAAGTAATCATTATTATTGAACATTTGTTTCATACTGCGTTGTTATAACAAATTCTTTCAAGTCTTTGCTTCCAGGCAAAAAATTGTGCAACATCAAAATTAAAGTTTTTGAATGATTTTTCCCCATTTGTAACAAAATAAATATGGTATTTCAATTAAGTGTTGATCACTTCCAGATTTGTAATTATCAACAATGAATCACAAAAAAATTTGACATCGTAAAATCAATGTGAATGAGCTTTTTTTAGTACATATATTTTGTTATACACACATTTTCAATTTCCATTACATCCTAGCTCCATTTCAATAGGTACAAAACCATTAAGAGTAATTATAGGGGATTTAATGATTTACAAACAGTTTTGTTTTACTTTCTTTATTTTGTCCATGCTTTCCTTTCTTTATTTTGTCCATGTTTTCCAAATTACAATTTCACCAAGTAAAGAAAAAAATAATAAACATAATTTATACAAGATAGTACATGTTTAATCACATACTTAGTAATGCTAGTATTTTATAACTTTGACCATAATTTCAAGAACAAACCCAAGATCACACTGCTCAACGCGTTATCGGCTATTCGGTTGTTATCGGGCATTCGGTGCAAGGAAAACAATGTTTAGAATACATAGGTGATTTTAAATTTCTTAATTCAACGATAATTGCGTACTTCAGCAAACAAAGTTTGTGATCTTTGGCAGATAAATGATTATACTTTCAGCAGCAAAAAGCACAAACCAAATCGCTCTCTTTCAAAGAAATGCAGCTCTTTCAAATGATATTTTATAAAAATTTCGGAATATTTCAGCACATTTTAGCTTTTGTAGAAGTAAAATCAGTTTATTCTATAAAACAAAATGGTTTAATTATACCATGGACAATCGCATACCTGTAGGTAAGCAGACTGAGATCAAAAATCCAAATTAAGGATAAGTAAACAGGCATTTAAAATGTCTCGTTAGGTGAAAACATGTTATCGTCAACAAGGTTAATGTTGCCGGACAATTCGGTTTTTACGGGTGTACGTTATCGGAAACTCAGGTTAAAAAATTTCTTTCAGCTTTAGAAATAGATTGGGGAAAAAAGTCAATTATAATTTGTCAAACCTTGAAAAAGGCAAATAATGTGTTTAAGGATATCCGATCCTCCGCCAGGAAGGATAACTCTTAAAATTAAGTATTATTTAATTTAAAAAGTCTCAACATGAAGATTGTAATTGAAAACTTTTCATGCAACAATTTTCATTTTATACATCTTACATGTAATATGATTCAAGGTTTTTGAAGTTTTAGAAAGAGTCTTGTAAAAAGTTGACATTTGTTCCCTATGAAAGTAAAAAATAAAAACAGCTTTAGATGAATGGATTTTCTTGAGTCTAGCTGTATATACAAATGCTTTTGAGCATGACTTTCTTTTTATAATTGGATATGTAGTAGATTAAGGAGACTATCCTTTTACAAAAACATGGTTCAGTAAGAAAAATGAAAAAAAAAATAATTAATGAAATAAAATTTTTAAAAAAAAAACGTTAACTCATTTCCAAAAATAACGTAAAAAATCTTTTTTTCATGGGGGGGGGGGGGGGTCGATTCACTTTACTTCTTCATTTGTTTAACTTTTTCTACAAACAGTGACCCGCGTTTTCAAGGGGGGGGGGGGGTGCCAAGGGGTTTTTTTTCATTTGCTTGAGTATAAATATTCACATCCTCACAATATCAAGGTTTTGTGATTTCGAAACTCCACACAAACCCTTGACATAAGTCGCTATTTAAAAGTCGGGCTAGAAAGCTACTATTTCATTTGATCCTGGTCTAGGACTGGAACCAATCAGAAAACAGCTTTTATTGAAGGTAAATTTTGTAAACAGATATGGCGTCTTTAAAATGGAAAGAGTCGATATTGTAGGATTTGTGACTAGTTACATTAAATGAAACATCATGGATTAATTTTTGGAAGATCGTCATCCTAACAGTAACAAAAGATAAATTATGCTCTGGAGGTGGGCCATTTGAAAACGACGGATTTGAAAAATACATTCTCATTGGTTAGTTTATAATTACCCATTGCGTCAAGTGTAACCAAAACCCAAGTTTTAAATAACGACTAAAGTCAAGGGTTTGTGTGGAGTTCCGAAATCACAAAACCTTGACATTGTGAGGATGAAAGATTCAATAACTCTGCAAATTCTAGGTGAGGTACGAACCTCTCCGACAACCCCCCCCCCCCCCATCCAAGCATGAGCTCCACCTACACATTGAATTATTACGGGTTTTCCATTTGGCCGATAAGGATAAAGAGCACACTGCTGGTGTGACCGATCGACAGGGGGTGTTTATTCCTTCTTGGCCCCTGAACCAACCTTTGATGTTTTTAGAGGTCCGTTTTACTCTGTTCCAAATTTGTATTGTTTCAATAGACTTTTGAGCTTGATTACTGTTCTTTATCTTCATATTTCGTTCAAAATAATTTCATTCCGCCAGTAACGCTTTTTGTAAACTGGTAAAGTCATTTAAAAAAAAAATAAATAAATTCGAATTCTATAGGTCATATTTGGCATAACACTCTTTTGGAAAATTCATTTAAGCACCCTTGAGTTTAGATTCATTAACTGATTTATACCAAACTAATACATGTATGTACTTAGTACTAACAACAGGCGTTTAAGCGTAGATCAAAAATGCAAATTCAACGAATAAAGACGAAGCAAGGAAAAGAGAGACAAAAGCTAAGAACAATGCGTAACTGAAAGGCAACACACAGAAAACTAAGAGTAAATTATTGTGAATTCAGTAATTATTGCGATGCTTTTATATACGTAAGAATCGCAATAATTAAATCTGGCATTTGTATTTTGGTTACAATAGAGATTTGTAATTCAGAGGTTTTAAAACTTATACCATATTTTCGAACAGGTGAAAATCATACACATTTCAGTGATTATGAGAAATGCCATAAACACTCAAAATAAAACACCCCTTTTTTTTAAAGTTACATATTCTAAAATGAGACAGATGATAGCCAAAATTAGAATTGTGTGCCTCCCACTTCAAATATTTTTATTTAATGAAGATTTCTGTTGTTTCTTTACATTTTTCCTAACCTATGACAACCTTCGTTTCCGATAACAAAAACCGAAATTTCCGATAACAACGTGAACCATTCAACCGTATTTCCGATAACATCTTGCAAGTTAAAAAACGGGAATTTTTACCCTTTAATTACATCTTTCCGAGATTCTGACGATGTCATATTGTGGACAATGATAAATGTAAGGTAAATATACGGATTTTGAAGAAAGAGGCTATTTGCAGCAATGACAATCAAACAAAAACTTGAAGAATATAACAAATCTGACTTTTAAACACTTCCCAAGACTCACAGATACTATAATAAGATATATCGGGGCTTTATTTCGTATCTGTATTCATTCCTGTTCACAAAAAGCACAATCAACATTCTGTGTTTTTATTTTTACAGTGTTTATTTGCAACAGTTTACTAACCTGTCAAAAGTTGTTATCCACCGAATGCCCGATAACAACCGAATAGCCGATAACGCGTTGAGCAGTGTGTTGTCATGTTTAAAACAGCTGCAATAATGTAGCCCTCTCCGATTTTTTTTTAATCTGATATTTTCTAGAGGGGGCTACAATTCCACAGCATCTCCGCAATGGTGCAAATATATTTTTTTAAATACGGGCGACTGCAGGCAAAATAAATTGTTATAACACAATTATTCAATGTGTTTGGATTAAGAGGACTTTTTTAAGTTAATAGTTTTATTATAAAGTCACAGCAATTGCAAAAACAATATTACATAAAAAAAAAAAAGGTTCAATGGCTGTAGGTCTCGGAGCCAAGATAGTGAAAGCTCACATAGTCATTGCATCACAAAAGTCTCATAGCTAAGATCGTAAAAGCTCTCATAATTCTTCTAGGAGCTAAGATGTTAGAAAGCTCACATAGTCATTGCATCACAAAGGTCTCATAGCTAAGATCGTAAAAGCTCTCATAATTCTTCTAGGAGCTAAGATGTTAGAAAGCTCACATAGTCATTGCATCACAAAGGTCTCATAGCTAAGATCGTAAAAGCTCTCATAATTCTTCTAGGAACTAAGATGTTAGAAAGCTCACATAGTCATTGCATCACAAAGGTCTCATAGCTAAGATCGTAAAAGCTCTCATAATTCTTCTAGGAGCTAAGATGTTAGAAAGCTCACATAGTCATTGCATCACAAAGGTCTCATAGCTAAGATCGTAAAAGCTCTCATAATTCTTCTGGGAGCTAAGATGTTAGAAAGCTCACATAGTCATTGCATCACAAAGGTCTCATAGCTAAGATCGTAAAAGCTCTCATAATTCTTCTAGGAGCTAAGATGTTAGAAAGCTCACATAGTCTGTCGTAGAGCTGAGATATTAAAAGCTATTGGTACTCAGTTCGCACATCTTTTGTACGAAAAGCTGCATCACAGGGATCACGTATTTGGTAATTACAATCAGTAAGTTACAGTGTCACTTCATTGATATTGATAGTCAGATATAGTCCGCTTCTCACTGAAGCTCTGTCTCTCATCTCCTTATAGGATACGGCAATGTCCACTGTTTACATTAATACTGTGTATCTTGCACACTCTTCAGTTAATTAGATGGTTGCAACTTTGCACAAAGTCTGATTGGAAGTGTCAATGTTAGAGAACAACACATCGTAATAACTAATTGTCCGTCAAATGAAGACGCTTTCTTATTCTATCCAGACGTCATAACTTTTTCATTTCACATGCTAAATACTATCATTTAGTAAATCAGAAAAAAAAAGATATTCATCCGGGATTTGAACCCTACGGTAGCGTATTAGTGCCACTTGGACACTTTTTTTATTTTTCATTTTCCACACTTTAATCTGTAAAACTTACACTTTAATCTGTACGTTTTACACTTTAATCTGTAAAATTTACACTTAATCTGTAAAATTTACACTTCAAAGTGTAAAATTTACACTTTAATCTGTATAATTTACACTTTTATCTGTTTAATTAACATAATCAATTTTGCAACTTCATACATCTTAAGTAACACGCTATAAAGCCAACAGACCATGACTCCTGCATGATAAAATTTAATTTTGATTCCTTATTAACAATAAATGTGGAAAATAATTACTTATCCGATATTATATATATTATACGTATGTATGGATATAAAACAAATAATAAGCAATCTAGGAAGACTGATATAAGTGAGACTTTCATAGAATATTTGAAAGAATATATATGAATTCAGTGGAAGTGAAGAGCAAATCAAACACATACCGATCAATGAATATGATATTGATATCATTATACCCAAATCATTTGATGCGCTCATATTAATCAATCTGAACTGCAAATTAAAAGAGACAAAAATATTCGAGATATATATTTTTAACTGTTCGTCGCTCTTTACTATAGTACTAAATAAATATACTGGATTGAAAGCAGATTCCCGATATTTTGCTGAGGGAAAATAACGAGGCCCATGAGCAAATCGCCAATCCTTACTTATCAGATATACAAGGGTTGTTCGGAAAGTTCGTGGACTACCGTCATAGCTTTTTTTTTTACTTAACGTCATATTATATTCAAATTTGGAAGAAATATTTCAACAGTAAAGGACAAGATAGGCTAAGACCCCTTTCTGGCCCCTGGTTTGTGGTGTCTTTAGAATGATGCAATAGTTTATCAATTAAAAACCTGTTCTCACCCCTGCCACAAAATGAGTTATGGGATACACAGAGGTCACAGGAAGGTCAGAAAATACCGTATAACGGGTATTTTCTGCGGTTGGAAATTTTTGCGATTTAACCCCTAAAAGGTAGCAAATTAATTTCTGCTTTTTCAGTTTCTGCGTTGCATTTATATATCGCAAAATTTTTTTACGGGGTATGATCACTAAACTTTATGAATTATCAGAACCCTGCCATGTTTACGTTTTATAAATTCATTAAGACATATTGATCAAAGGTGCATGAGAACTGGTATTAAGCTTAATTAGACTACTATCTTTTAATTAGTCTTTGTAAAAATATGTCGAGTCCGAACTGAAATAAATAAATGCAGTATCAGTCCCCCCAAAGAACAATAAAAATCTTTATTCTAACAGACGTCTTATGCGATCTATTAAAATATTTAAATATATAGATAATAATAATAAATGCATCCAAGCCATATTCTAAAATACACTTATAGTTATTTACCATCAAAATTAATTTGGTGTTTGTATTTTAAGCTAAAACAAATTGTTGCATAATTTAGTATCCTAAAGTTGACGGTTAACAATCACAGGTACCATGTCCATCGAGGCGTAACTAATCCTATCAGTCGTCTGCATTGGGTGACATTCAAGAGACAATCAAGCTGCATTGTGTATACAAGCGATTATTACTGTCTCAAGATCAAACACAAGATTGAAAAAAGTGTTTTAAAAAAAAACTACCATGTCTTGTTTGCAGCTATCGGAGTTTAGACTAATAATTGCGAAATACAGTGTAGGTACAAGAAAAGATACTTATTCAATTGATATTATTTACAGGAAGATTTCGATTCAATATATTTTGAACAAATCCCGACATCTAAAATCGAATTTCGATGACACCCGAATTTTTTAAAAACCTTGCGCTCCAGATATTTCTTCTGCGTCCGGAACGCAGGTTCTTGCGTTAATGAGAACCCTGTCAGACATAAGCACCACTTATCATAATTGCATGTATAAAATATCTGAATAAATATTGAAAAAGATTTTGCGATTGTAATTTCTGCGGATTTGTCTTTTCCGCAAAATTCCGCAAAAATTGGACAACGGCAGAAAATATGCGTTATACGGTATGTCAATTTCCGAATTTTCTCATTTTAGGCAAATTTTCACCGATTTTACAGCACATTTTGGTTCAGAAAAGATAGAGCACAAGCTTGCCTATTTACCAACTTTATATATTTCATACACTAGTATCAGATACATCTTATGTATAAAAATCTCAGATAGGCAAGCTTGTGCTCCATGTTTCTCAAAGTGAAAAATGTCTCAAATTTGACGAAATTCGACCAGAACTGAGGAAATTCGGGAAAATGTCCTACTTCTGCATCCTCTTGTGGCCTTCGTGTAAGATTTTAAGTCAAAATATGTGCTGGTTTTAAAACAAGCATCATTTTAAGGTCTTAACTTCAAACTATCAGAATTTTAACTGTGTTCTGATTTTTTACATCAAATAAGGGGCCAGATTCGGCCGTTACCATTCCTTGTCCTTTACATGATGTGTATGAATTTTTTTTTAAAATATCGTGGTTTATTTCAAATTTAAAATGCGAAAATCGGACCATGGAGTAAGTCAAAATTTTGTAATTTACAATCAAGACACTAAATGTCTGAAGTCATATCTTCTGTAAAATGACACAAAAACGGAAAAATTCTACGCGTTCAAATTAAGAATTGTTTCTTCGTTTCTGATTCCATATTATGACTTAATATTTTGTTTCGTTGAAAAGAAATCAGTTTCAGAAGATAGGTAGTCCTCATTGAAATAGGCAAAAAAGATGACGTCGTTGAACGTCACGGAGCAACAGTTAACCATATAATTTTGTGTTGTACTCAAGGAAACTCCAGAAAAAACACTGAAAATTCCGGAGGAAGTAGGAAATTCGTCAAAAGCGAGTCATGCATGTGTATGTAAATGGTACAAGCGGTATTTGAATGATAGACTACTCCGCTTAGACGATGGTGATCTGTGAGAAAACGGATTAACCGTAAAAATCTTATCAAAACATTGAAAAGCTAGTACATGTAACATCATGCTAAGAGTTTGGCGCTTCACAGATGCTGATCTTGTGAATGCACACTTATGCAGTGAAAAAAAAAATAACATTGACAAACAAAATGATGCTACTGAAACAATTGTTAGCAAAATAGATTTCAAGTGATAGAGAAACGTTTTTAGTGAGTGTACTGGTATTGGGCAGTACCGTGTGAAATGTATAGGGATAGTATTTTTGAGAACCTAATGTCGGTATGTTTTTGACGTTACAGTGTTGTTGAGTTTGTTCCGTGGTTACAAAACGTGTTGATTTTAAAATTAAATAACAGGAATTCTATTAAAACACATGGGATGAAACTTCACACTTAAACAAAATATATTTACATAAGATAATGTGCTCATTTTAAATTTCTAGAGGATAGTATAAGGAAAATTGGCATAGTCCACGAACTTTCCGAACAACCCTCGTACATGTATAAACTTTTTATGCAAACACTTGTGAACATCTCAGTTTTATACTAATTTTTCAAATGTCATAGGTTTAACACCATAAAACGACCGTTCGATTATTACAGATTACAGTATAACTTTTTCAGATAAAAGTGTAAAATTTACAGATTAATGTGTAAATTTTACAGATTAAAGTGTAAAATTTACAGATTAATGTGTAAAATTTACACTTTAATGTGTAAAATGTACATATTAAAGTGTAATATTTACACATTAAAGTGTAAATTTTATAGATTAAAGTGTAAAATTTACAGATTAAAGTGTAAATTTTACAGATTAAAATGTAAATTTTACAGATTAAAGTGTAAAATTTACAGATTAAAGTGTAAATTTTACCCATTAAAGTGTAAATTTTACAGATTAAAGTGTGAATTTTACAGATTAAAGTGTAAATTTTATACATTCAAGTGTAAATTTTACACATTAAGGTGTAAATTTTACACATTAAAGTGTAGAAATTCAAAAATAAAAAGTGTCAAATGGCACTAATACGCTTCCGTAGAACCCGGCACCTCCCATATGCTAAGCGAAAGTCATACCCCTAGACCATGGAGGCACTTTATTATATAGGAAATTATATGCAAACATTAGGTCACATATAATGTTTATATTCACGTTCGATATTGTCAAAATTTTACACAATACATGGTGTCTAATTTAGCCTTTACTAAACAGTTCTAATAGATGTAATAAGAATATAATAAAAACAATAAAGTCCGCCAACAACCTGTATTATACGTAATAATTAACTCTCCACATGCCCCTCTGCTAAAAATAGTTCCAAGCGACTTTTAATACAATAAATAATTTTTTTAAAAAAAACGGGGAGGGACACTTTGAGAGGAGCGAGAGAGGCCCTAGGGAGTTATGGTATAAAATTTCATTGCAAAAGATCAAAAGCTTCTTGAGCTATCGCCCGGAAACAAAAGTGTTACACTCAGACGGAAAGTATGAATTTATCACAGGGTGTTGTTATGTAAAATTTCATTGCAAAAGCTCAGAGGATTCTCGAGATATCGCGCGGAAACAAAAGTGTTAAAACAGACAGAATTCATGAATTTATTACCTTGACCTTTTGACCTCAAAATCAATAGAGTTCTTTTTTAGGCCATAGGGAGTTGGTGTGCAAAATTTCATTGCGAAAGCTCAAAGGGTTCTCGAGATAACGCGCGGAAACGAAAGTGTTACAGACAGACAGAAATACAGACGGACGAACGGACGGACGGCTAGACGGACGGACAGACAAACCCAAATTAATATCTCCCACTTTCAGTGAAAGCGGGGGACCCCACTTTCAGTGAAAGCGGGGGACAATAACAAAATTAAAAGGTTATACATGTACTCTACCTTACATCAATAATACAAGATGTTTTATCCCCATTAAAGAAACACATACATAATTATGTCTATCTAATTGCTCATTCCACTGATTTTCCTAATTGTAAAACTTTCAAGAAAATCCATAAGAATTCAAGGCGGCGAAACTACAAAGGTATAATATTAATAGATGCTGTCATGAGACAGTAATACTTGCACTAAGGTGTTTGCCTCTAAATGCACACTCTTTCATATTGGGCTTACCAAGGAAAGAGTCAATATAATTCTATCATTTACACTGTACATGTAATCGTCAAATCGAATATAGCTGAAATGCTCAGGTGACCATGTGACCTATGAGCCCCTATAGGTATTTCCTTTACTTAATTCATTACCAGTCTGAAATAACAGAATTTAATCAATGATCTAAATTAGGTTTTGATAAAAGGGGGATATAAATTTTTGGCCCATAATTGGAACTTTTAAATTTATTTTCTCAACAGCAAATAATATTATCTTAGTACAAAGCGTTTTTGATGAATTTATCAAAATGTGCAAACTTTTTTTTAGTATTTGATTATGCAAAAACCTCCTTGAAAAGCCATACCCAATTAATTTTGTCACCCCACCCCCAACACACACACACACACACACACACAATTTGCCTGTTTTTGGAAATAGGCCTAGATGGCAAAGTTATGTTAAAACATCGTTTGTTATGATAATTTAAAATTTGTTCTTGTACTGTACATGCATGTGAACACCTTTGTGAAAATTTCTAAATCACATTGGGCTTTCGTCACCCAACTAGTACTAGTACTAGTTTTTCCATTATCATTTTTAGATTGTACATGGTGCAGTGTGATGTACAAATCATTACATGTATATCAGTAGAAATTAATTCATTTTGTGTTTTAATTGGATTATATTTCATGAAGTTGACAGGACCTATGACAGTCGGTAAGTACAAGTTTAAGTATAGATTGGGGTAAAATAAAGCGAAATGCAAATGTTAGGTTAAAGTTTAAAAAGGATCAAAGATCATCGGATGAATTTCACATTCTGAAGAGTTATCTCCCATTGTCGACATTGCATTCAGTTACAGGCACAGATCCAGGAATTTTTTTCGGGGGGGGGGGGGGGGGGTCCACACATCAGTCAAAAAAAATTCCATCCCAGAATTTCCTGAGAAGCAAAAAAAAAACAATCAAACAAACAAAATAAAAACAATGATGGTGGGGTCCATGTCTCTAATTGGGGGAGGGCGTCCATAGTCATTTTTTATGTGCTTCTGTCAATCAGTATATAATCCTATCTAAACAACTCTGCAAATTCCAGGGGGGGGGGGGGGCAATCTCCCTAGTCGCTCCCTGTCCCTGACATGACAAATGATCAGGTGACTCCAAAATAGTAGAAAACTTTTCTATTTAACTATACATAATTTTGTTTCTTGTGTTATTATGATATGTACATCTAATGGTTTAAGGTTATGAACCCCTGGAGGTCATCTACAATCTCTTAATGAACTGGAAATGTTCACAATGTGACTACATTAAATTAAACAAAAGTGCATCTGGTTATATTAAGTTACTTTTACCATGCATGCCATCAGTAAGTTTTCATAGACCATGCAGTTAAAAAAGCTTAGACATTGGTAGGATGTCGGTGTTTGTACGTCTTTTCGTTTGTGTGTCTGTTAACCCCCCCCCCCCCCCAAAAAAAAACCCATTTATCAGTTTTTGTCTTATTTGAATAAAACGTTTTATACAAAGGCATACATCAATTCTGTACATCAGTTTTTGAATAATGTTGCCATGGTTACTCTATCAAAATATTTTTTTTATAAATTTCTTCAAAATGTTCCTATAGTTTTTGGCCAAATATATAACACATTTCTAAAGCAGGATACATAATCTTTTTTATTTTTATTTGTAATTTTTAGCTTAAAAAATCATTGGTTATTTCAACTTTTTGTGTTGCAATGGTAAGTTTTTTTAAACCAATCATTGATTAATTAAGGTTAGGAAGTCTAACACGCATTCATGTTTTCGGTCACATTTCGCCTTTGCGCAGCTTCCTCCATGGTTAAATGTTCAAATGTGGAGAACCCTGTGTACCTGTCCAGTATACACACTTTACTCTACATCCATGACTGTACCTGGCCTTATAAACAACATCCACGACTGAACCTGTGCCTTAAAAACAACATCCGCGACTGTAACTGTCCAGTATACACACTTTATTCTACATCAATGACTGTACCTGTGCGTTATAAACAACATCCACGACTGTACCTGTTCTGTATTCATACTTTATTCTACATCCATGACTGTACCTGTGCGTTATTGACAACATCCATGACTGTACCTGTGCATATAAACACACTTTATTCTACATCCACAACTGTACCTGTGCCTTAAAAACAACATCCACGACTGTATCTGTGCAGTACACACACGTTACTCTATATCCATGACTGTACCTGTGCCTTATAAACAACATCCACGACTGTACCTGTCCAGTATACACACTTCATTCTACATCCATGACTGTACCTTTGCGTTATTAACAACATCCAGGACTGTACCTGTTTTGTATTCACACTCTCTACTACATCCATGACTGTACCTGTGTCTTATAAACAACATCCACGACTGTACCTGACCAGTATACACACTTTATTCTACATCCATGACTGTACGTGTGCCTTATAAACAACATTCACGACTGTACCTGTCCAGTATACACACTTTATTCTACATCCATTACTGTACCTGTGCCTAATAAGCAACATCCACGACTGTACCTGTGCAGTACACACACTTTATTCTACATCCTTGACTGTACCTGTGCCTTGTAAACAACATCAATGACCGTACAGTACCAACCAGACCCACCCTAAGCAGTCCCAGAAAGCAGTCCCCGGGACTGCTTTAGGACCGCTCTGGGACTGCTCTGGGACCGCTGTGGGACTGCTCTGGGGCCGCTATGGGACTGCTCTGGGACTGCTGTGGAACTGCTCTAGAAAGCAGACCCAGCAGTCCCAGCAGTACCCGGGACTGCTTTGTTCACTCATGCGTGAAAAAGGTTCTGAGTGACATGATAGCTCCGCCCCCTTGTGTATTCTGAATTTGCAGTCTCCCTGTTGTTGTTTTGTTTACATTCAGCAGAGAGGTGTTTAAGATAAAAAATAAAAAACAAGGATTTCTTACAAAATTTTAACAAGTAGAGATAGATATACATGTAATTACTATATGTCTTCAGGGGATCTAAATTTACACCATTGTAGTCTAGAACTAATTTTTTTTTTTTTTAAAATGAAAGTAGTTAAAAAGGGAAGTCAGGAGATGATTTTTATCCCTAAAATTAAACTTTAATACAGGTGTTTGCAACAAAATTAATTAATGCTAACAAATTATGTACTCAAAATTTGCATTAGCACTATTTAAAAAAAAACAAACATGTTATTTCGGTAAGATATTCAGAGCGACGTAATGTACTGGATTATTTTTTTAATTGAAAAAGCTAAAACCATGCTAAAAAAGGCGCATTCCTTGCTATTTTTACCACCCTAAAATAAAACATAATAATTAATCTATTAAATGGCCATGAAATAAAATTATTCTACCATTCTTCCGCCATATAAACAATGTGAACAAGTATTTAGGGATTAATTTATGAATTAGTTTTTAATTTATAAACAAGTTATTAAAAAGGTACATTTATTTAAAAAATAAACATTTGAAAATATCGGGAATTGTGTGGTGTCAACACTTGAGGTTTCAATCGCATTTGGGCATGATTAGCAGAAAGTCAATGAATTGTATCAGTGTTACACATCACTGAGCACTCTGGTCAACAATGACACTATTTTCAATCTATGAACTGCTAAAAATCTTTGTTTCAATAAATGTGTATAGATATATTTCTGGATTAATTAATTTTAAACAATTTGAGGGTTCCATTCGCGTACAGATGTACACTCAGATGTACACTTAAAACACTTAAAACTGTGTATTATTGTTTTCTGTTACATAGAGAATCTAACGATAATCAAATTGGAAAGTCAGTGAAAATGATCATGACTGAAATATAATACTCGGCAAAATTTTACAAAGAATTTTTCAAAAGCCCCAGTATTTTTCAGTAAGAAAAATACATTCAGAGTATAGTATAGGAATAGGCCTTGCTCTATAATTATAAAATCTATTTTAACTAATTCTGATAAAAAAAAATAATTCAAGTTTAATTTTCTATAAAAATAAATAAATATGGAATCCAATATCAATCACAGAAAATAAAGAAATTGATTTATTTTGGTGAAAAATAATATACCACATAACTTTGTTTAAATAATCACATTATTAGTAGGTGTGAATATCTTCTTCGTTCAATATTTATTGTTTGTTTCTATACACGTACTGTAATTTTCCTAACAGTTCAGAAATGACTGTCACATAAAAATTGTAAATATTTGTTGATACTGCTCAGAAAGAAATGCATCATCAATTTCCACTGCCTTTTATAGTTACATTGTTTATTGGTAATCTCATTTCTGAGTAAGCTCCGCCCATTTAATTACCCCGCCCACTGGGACTGCTGGGACTGCTTTCTGGGACCGCTGGGACTGCTGGGACCGCTGTGGGACTGCTCTGGGACTCCTGTGGGACTGCTCTGGGACTCCTGTGGGACATCTTTGTGTCAGGTTGGGTCTGGTTGGTACTGTACCTGTGCATATATATATACACTTTTTTCTACATTCATGACTGTACCTGTCCTGTATTCACACTTTATTCTACATCCATGACTGTACCTGTGCTTTATAAACAAGATTTATATTTAATAAACTTGTCAGGGTTTAAGAGGTGCATACTGTATTTGGACCAACCTGCCATAAAAACAACATGTACCATATTTAAACAAATTTATTTCACTCACAAATTTTGATCTTTCAGTGCGTCCTTGACTCGTCAAATTTGACCGTGAAAATCAATAAGAATCATGTCCAAGACACGAATAATCATCAGTGTACAGGTGTAAAACTCAAAGCTTTAAGTCAGCTCATAGCCAATTGCTATTATTAATTTTAATTAATTTTAATAAACATTTGTCGTATACGTTTGACGTATCATCAGTTGTAAACTATGATAATATACCCCGCAACTTTGTTGGCGGGCGGGATAAAAAAAAATTGAAATACTGTATAGTAATATATGGATAAAAAGCATTATGGCTGACCCTGATATATTATAGAAAAAGGTGTAAAAATGTTTTCATAGTAGAAAACATTTTAGGATGGAATAGTGCATTTTATCGTGTCAACAAAGAAAGACCTATTGAAAATAAATATTGCAGTACATGTAATACTACATGTATCTACACTTCACAATTCAATGTTTAAATGGCATTTAAAAGAATTTAAAAAATAACCCAATGATCAAAAGAAATATGACATAAACAGGAGGGGAAAAATGGCGAAAAAGTTGGAAAATTTTTATCATGTGCTTAGGCCATCATTAAAAATATCTTTGTTTCCCCTCACCCGACCCTAGAATCTGAAGTTGGGTAGGTAGGTAGGTAGGTAGGTAAATATTTATTTTTTTCTGACAGCAGCTTTGAAAATACATTCTGAATTTCTGAGAAGAACGGGTTTTGATGAAATTGTATTTTATAAAAAGTATTTGAATAATCTTCTTTAAAAAAAACTTTTCAGACGGCGGGATTTAATTGGGTCGGTCGCGTTATTAGGGGAAACAAAGGTATTTTTTTATTTTGGCCTTAAGAGCCCTCTATACACTGCACGCTAAAGAGTTCTGATTTTGTGGTACTTTTATGCAAATAATTACTGTAATCTGCCCTTTCATCAAGAATGAAATAAACTGTAACCGGGGGGGGGGGGGGGGGGCTATAGGTTTCCTCTGAGTCTGTCCGTCCGTCCGTCTGTCTGTCCGCCTAGCTGTCCCTCTATCTTTCTGTCACTCTGTCCCACTTTTTTTCCGCACTTTTTTCCAAACGCTTGCAGATATTAAGCTGATTTTGGTACGTATGTATTGATGAGTTACAGATCAAGTTTTTAATTTCGTTCCGCTTCATTGATTTTTGAGGGAATTACCTTTTTAATTTTTAAGGATTTTCTGCACTTTTTTCTTAACATTTGCAGATACTGAGTTGATTTTTGGTATGTGAGTGTATCTTGATGAGTTACAGATCAAGTTTGCATTATGTTCCGCTTCAATGACTTTTTTACAGATTTACAGCGTTTTCAATTTTAAATGGGAACCAGATTACACTTGCCGGTAGGGGACTAGTATTGCTAATGCAATAATCTCAGAATGCTTGTCTGAATAGCTTTAATACGCATGCTTGAATAAACCACATGATAGCAAGAATGATAGTAAAATTCTGCCACCTATATCAGAGTTAAGGTAAGGTTTGCGACCCCCTCCAAATTTTATTTTTTTTTTAAATTGTACATACATGTATGTCATACATGAATATCAGCAGTCTCGTTTAAAATCATCATTTTGTAAGTTCTATGGTCGATACAATGACCTTATCAGCAAATACAATTTATCATTGAGTCAAATGCTGACTGACGTTTTTCATACTAATTGTTAGGTCATTATTTACACACTGAATTGTCGACAGATTTTTCCGTTATTTCCCGATCATGACAAGAAGCACACGTGGCCGGTGGGTAGGGGATGCTCACTCCTCCATGAGACCTGATCCCACCTCTGATGTTTTGGAGGTCCGTGTTTGCTCTGCTCCTATTTTGTATTGTTTAATAGACTTTTGAGCTTGAATATTGTTCGTTATCTCCATATATTTCATTGGAAATAATAGCTTCATCATTCAACACGATTTTAAAAGATATTGCTCGTCCAATTTTTTGAGTAAAAGACGCCAAATTTGAGTTATTTGATGTTTTACATATTTAATTAATTTCAATGAAAAAAATTGATTATTAAGGTCTTTCGTCTCCAACGGAAGACCTTATTGTTTTCGTTCGGTTTCTTTTTAAGGTCTTCCGTCTTCACGGAAGACCTTATAGTGATTCTACTGTTTCTTATTATTAAGGTCTTCCTTTGGAAACGGAAGACCTTCTACTGATTCTGTTGTTTCTTTTCCACTATTATTATTTTTTTTTTCTTACCGATTTTGTGCAGACGATTTCTCGAGAACGCCGGGATAGATTTTCATGAAACTTTCAGCAATGATGGCAAGTCATCTGAACATTATGCGTTTTTTTTTTATTTTGCCATCGTCACTTCCGGTCGCGAGATACGGCCAATTTTCCATTTTTAAAGTGGCATTTTGTCCGCGAGTGTTTTAAAAAACGGTTTGAGATTGAGTCTTGAAACTTTCAGGGATGATAGATTGTGACTCGTAAAATTGAGAAACGTGTTTCGCTTTTGTTGCCATGACGTCCGTTGTCCACCGGAAGTAGTTTAAAAATATGCAAATTTTTATTTTTTTTTCTTTTTGAAATGTTTATAATAGAGGCAAATAGACTGTTTCGAGTCATATTATTTCCACCGGAAGTGATTTCTTCCAAACCGGAAGTAAGCGAATAAATGCTCATTTTTCCTCGAAACTTTGAGGGATGATTCCTCCACACTCAGTGAGGAGTTAAAAGTCATTTTGAGTACTTCCGGTCATGCCGGAAGTGAATGAAAAAGACCGGAAGTTGTTTGAAATTGATAGATTTCAATGTGTTGCTAAACATATTCTAAAGAATTGACATGAATATTTTTTTTTTCATTTAAAGATTTTTTACTTTCTTTTATCAATCAAAATTTCCCAATCAAGATCTTATCAGAAATCTAACGGAAGACCTACTCGTTGCTAGCAACGAGATCTCATCTAGTTAAGGTCTTCCGTCTCAACGGAAGACCTTCTTATTATTCTGTTGTTTCTTTTCAACTTTTTTTATTATTATTATTCTTATCGATTTTGTGCACGCGATTTCTCGTAAATGCATGGATGGATTTTCATGAAACTTTCAACAATGATGGCAAATATCATGAACTAAAGGCGTTTTTTTTATTTTGATGATGTCACTTCCGGTCGCAAGTTATTCCCGATTTTCTTTATTTATATTGAAATTTTGTCCGGGTCTCTCCTCTAAAATGGTTAAAGATAGAGTCATGAAACTTTCTGGAATAATAGATCATGATCTGTAGATTTGTCTCCGATGTTTTGTTTTTTCCGGCGTCACTTCCGTTTTCCACCGGAAGTAGTTTAAAAATATGCATTTTTTAATTTTTTTCATTTTTAAATTTTTATAATATTGACATATACAGTGTTTCAAGTCATTTCATTTACACCGGAAGTTGTACTTTTAAACCGGAAGTTGTCCAAAAAATGAGTATTTTTATCCAAACTTTCAGGAAAGATTTGTACACAGTCATTGTGGATTTTAAGTCGTTTTGAGCACTTCTTGTCATACCGGAAGTAAATCTTGTAAAAACGGAAATGGGCTAAAATTAAATGATATCACTCTTTCTTGTGTTACTAAACATATTTTGAATAATTCAATCGCCTCTTTTACTCAAATATTCTTGTTTTTCCTTTTCCTTTTTTTTTTTTTTGAGTAAATCATTCACAGCCAACATCGTAAATCGAACGGAAGACCTACTCGTTGCTTTGCAACGAGCTTTGCTCTAGTTATTAAGGTCTTCCGTCTCCAACGGAAGACCTTATTGTTTTCGTTCGGTTTCTTTTTCCCTATTATTAAGGTCTTCCGTTTCAGACGGAAGACCTTATAGTGATTCTACTGTTTATTATTATTATTATTTTTTTCCCGTTTTTTGTCCAAGCGATTTCTCAGAGTTGGCTCGATGGATTTTCTTGAAACTTTCAGGGATTATGACAAATAAAATAAACTAAAAACATTTTTAAGGATTTTGCAAAATTCTCTTCCGGTCGTCAGATATGTCCAATTTCCGTTTTTTCAAAAGAGATCATGTCCGGACGATATCTCAGAAACGGTAAAAGATTAAGACCTCAAACTTTCAGGGATTATAGATCATGACAAGTACGTTTGCAGAATATGTTTAAATCCGTCAGCCGTCACTTCCGGTCGTCACAGGAGGAGATCAAAGAAATCGAAAATTTCAACTTTTCTTATTTTAATTAAATCTTGCACCGCATTATTGCATCTGTTTTACAGTTTCGAAATATGTTAGTCCCACCAGAAACAGAAACGTCAACTTCCGGTTATAAGAGAAAAACTACATAATTTGAGTATTTTACTTTCCAATAAATATCGCTTATAGATGAAGTATTTGAAATGATTTTTAGATATGTTATTTAGACTGCAAATGTCTAGAGTAACGTCAAATATCTTGGTAAAATTCACTTCCGGTCGCATGTTTTACTGTCCGCAAAATAAGAACTTGTCAAAGTGAGATCTTAGAAACGGTAAGAGATTAACACACCAATCTTATACGAGTAATAGAACTTAATGAGTAGGCAAAACTCTTTGGGTTAATAGCGTCAGCCGTCACTTCCGGTCGTTACAGAAAGTGATCAAAGAAATCGAAAATTTAAACTTTTCACTTTTGAAATAAAACTTGCATCATATTATTGAATCTCTTTCACAGTTTCTATATGTGTTGGTCTCTTAGGAAACAAAAAACGACACTTTCTGGTTATAAGAGAGAAACTATGCTATTGGGATTTTTAACATTCCCAAAAATATCACTTATTGATAAAGTTTTTGAAATGATTTTTACATATGTTATTGAGACTGCAATTGTTTAGTGTGAAGTCAACCATCTTAGGAAAATGCACTTCCGGTCGCGTGTTTTTCTGTCCTCAAGTTGAGATTTTGTTCACCTAAATGCTAAAAAACACTACATGACTGAAGTCAAAAACTTTCAGAACTTATAGTTAGTTACCAGTTTATCAACATCATGTAAAAATCGTACGTTGTCGTCACTTCCGGTCGTGACAGGAAGCGATGCAAAAAAGTGAATTTTTAAAGTTTTTTTCTTTTTGCAGAAATGTTTGGCTAATGCAGATGTTAGATAGACCATGACCATGCAAATTATTTTTATACATTTTATTCGTTTGGAGCACTTTCGTTCATGACGAAGTACATAAAGAAAACAGGAAAGTAATTCTGTTTGTTTTTATCTGTATCTACATATCTTTGGAAGCCTTGAGATAACTTTTGTTATTATTTAGAGTAATCTTATTGAGATGATTGTGGGTTTTTTTTCAAAGAAGTCAAGAAAACGGAAGACCTGTTATTGCCTAGGCAATAAGTATCTAGTTATTATTATTATTATTCTTACCGATTTTGTGCACGCGAGTTCTCGGTAACGTCTCGGCCGATTTTCATGAAACTCTCAGATCTGATAGGTATTGATCTGAACCTTATTGGAATTTTTTTTCGTTGATGACGTCACTTTCTATCTCGAGATATTCAGGATTTTCTGATTTTCAGAGGGTCGGCCTGTCCTGGAAACTCCTCCGAAACAACTTAAGATATTGAGTCAAGATTTTCAGTGAAGGTAGGGGAAGGTTTGTAGATTTGCAGGCAGGTGTCCAAATCTCTCTAGCGCTAAAGGCGCCGAAGCTCGGTAGGGCTCAAGAAATGTCTCTGAAACATCTCACAAAATTTTACACCTTTTCTTTCATATCTTCATACATGTTAAGAATTTGTTAAAACATATTGAAGAAAAGTTGTGCAGAATGATGCGACCTTTTATTTGATATCAAGAAAAAGGGGCTGACCCTTCAAATTAGGGGCTCAGAGGGGCCAAAATTCTTTCATCTCTAACTCTTTAACGATCAATAATTTGTAATACATTACTGAAGCAAAGATGCTTATCTTAACGATTTACAACAAAATATGATAAGATTCTGATAATATATCAAGTAATAAGGGGTCACAAGGGGGCCAGAATGCTAAATCTTTGAGACTTTATATCTCGAAAAGGGGGAATATTTTGATAAGCAATGCTGAACAAAAGTTGGTCAGAATAATGTTCTAAACAATATGAACCCTTTCAATTTTTGTCAAACGGCCCCATTAAGGACTTGGAGGGGTGGCCCCTAAATATTTCCATTCAGCATATCTCCACAACGAAAAGAAATCTCTGAATAGTTGTTGAAGAAAAAGTCTTCAAAATCACAAGACCTTTCATTTGATATCAAGAAAAAGGGGCTGACCCCTCAAATTAGGGGCTCAGAGGAGCCAAAAGTCTATCATCTATAACTCTTTAACTATCAATACATGTATTTTGTTATCAGTTACTGAAGCAAAAATGTTCATCTTAATAATTTGTAACTATATATTATAATATAAAGATCATATGTTGCATAATAAGGGGCTAAAAGGGGCCAGAATGCTAAATATTTGAAGCTTTATATCTCAACAAGGGGAGATATTTTAATAAGCAACATTGAACAAAAGATATTCAGAATAATGTCCTGAACAATATGCGTCATTTCAATTTTTGCAAAACGGCCCCATTAAGAATTTGAATGGTTGGCCCCTAAATATTTCTATTCTACATATCTCGAAAACGAGAAGAAACTTCTGAATAGTTGTTAAACAAAAAATGTTTAAAATCACAAGTCTTTTCATTTGATATCAAGAAAAAGGGGCTGACCCTTTAAAGTAGGGGCTCAGAGGGGCCAAAAGATTAATATGTAACTCTTCAATGATCAAGAATTTGTTATCAATTACTGAAGCAAAAATGCTTAACTTAATTATATGTAACAATATGTAGTAAAATTTTGATTCTCTATTGCGTAATTAGGAGCCATAAGGGGCCAGAATGTTAACTCTTTTGCGCTTTCTATCTCGAAAAGGGGAAACATTTTGAAAAGCAATATTGAACAAAAGATGTTCAAGATTATGTTATTTAAATCAAAAAAATAAATCTAAGGGGGGAAACAAAAACATAATCAAAATCACATCTCATCTCATCGAAAAAACGGACGGAAGACCTACTCGTTGCTCGCAACGAGATCTCATCTAGTTATTATTAGGGTCTTCCGTCTTCAGCGGAAGACCCTTCTATAATTCTTCGGTTTCTTTTTTACCTTTATTATTATTAGGGTCTTTCGTCTTCAGCGGAAGACCCTTCTATTATTCTTCGGTTTCTTTTTTACCTTTATTAGGGTCTTCCGTCTCCAACGGAAGACCCTTCTATTATTGTATTGTTTCTTTTTCACTTTTATTATTATTATTATTATTATTCCACTTTTTCTTTACAATTTTTGTGCAGAAGATATCTCGCAAACGGTTCGATCGATTTTCATGAAATTTTCAGGGGTAATGCCTTTTGATCTGAAGATGATCCTTTTTTGTTCAAATCCTTAAAATTCACTTCCGGTCGAAAGTTATCGCCCTTTAATCGATTTTCAGATAACCATTTTGTCGACACAAAAACTAAAAAACGGCAAAAGCTAGAGCGCTGAAATTTTCAGCGATTATAGACGACATGTTGAAGTTTTGCACCTGGGTTTTCAAATTTTCCGGAAGTACCTAGTATGGAAGCTCGGTAGGGGTCGAAATTTAGGACATGAATCAGGAGTGAATTTTCGAGACATTTTTTATCATATCTCTAAAACTATAGAGATTTTCTAAAAACATATTGAATAGAAATTGTGTAGAATTACAAGGTCTTTTATATTATATCAAAGAAAAAGGGCTGACTCATCACATTAGGGGCCGAGAGGGGCCGAAGGTCTTTCGTCAATAGCTCTTTAACGATCAAAATTTTGTAATGCATTACTGAAGCAAAAATGTTTAACTCATTAATTTACAACTATATATTATAATATTCACATCATATGTTACATAATTAGGGGCCATTAGGGGCCAGAATGCAAAATCTTTGACGCTTTATATTTCAAAAGTGGGAAATATTTTGATAAGCAATATTGAACAAAAGATGTTCAAAATAATGTTCTAAACAATATGCAACCTTTTATTTTTTGCTTAACGTCCCCAATAAGGAGTTAAAGGGCCGGCCCCTAAATACTTCTTTTGCTAATATCTGGGAAACGAAAAAGAATTTCTGAATAGTTGTTGAACAAAAAGTGTTCAAAATCATAAGAGCTTCAAAGTGGTATGAAGAGAAAGGGGCTGGCCCCTCAAAATAAGGGCCGAGAGGGATCGAAAGTCTTTAATCAATAACTCGTTAACGATCAATATTTTGTAATGCATTACTGAAGCAAAAATGTTAATATTAACGATATACAACTACATATTATGATATTCACATTATATGTTACATAATTAGGGGTCATAAGGGGCCAAAATGCAAAATCTTTGACGCTTTATATTTCAAAAGTGGGAAATATTTTGATAAGCAATATTGAACAAAAGATGTTCAAAATTATGTTCTAAACAATATGCAACGTTTCATTTTTCTCTAAACGTCCCAGTTAAGGAGTTAAGGGGCCGGCCCCTAAATACTTCTTTTGCTAATATCTCGGAAACGAAAAAAAAAATTCCTACTAGTTGTTGAACAAAAAGTGTTCAAAATCATAAGAGCTTTAACGTGGTATGAAGAAAAAGGGGCTGACCCCTCAAAATAAGGGCCAAGAGGGCCCGATAGTCTTTAATCAATAACTCGTTAACGATCAATATTTTGTAATGCATTACTGAAGCAAAAATGTTAATATTAACGATTTTAAACCACATATTATGATATTCACATCATATGTTACATAATTAGGGGTCATAAGGGGCCAAAATGCAAAATCTTTAATGCTATATATCTCAAAAGTGTGAAATATTTTGATATGCAATACTGAACAAAAGATGTTCAAAATAAGGTTCTGAACAATATGCAACCTTTTATTTTTTGCTTAACGTCGTCAGTAAGGAGTTAAAGGGCCGGCCCCTAAATGCTTCTTTTGCAAATATCTGGGAAACGAAAAAGAATTTCTGAATAGTTGTTGAACAAAAAATGTTCAAAATCATAAGAGCTTTAAAGTGATATGAAGAAAAAGGGACTGGCCCCTCAAAAAAGGGGCTGAGAGGGGCCGATAGTCTTTGATGAATAACTCTTTAATGCTCAATATTTTGTAGTTCATTACTGAAACAAACATGTTTATCTCAACAATTTACAACTATATATTATAATATTCACATCATATGTTACATAATTAGGGGCCACAAGGGGCCAGAATGACAAATCTTTGGCACTCTATATCCCGAAATTGGGAAATATTTTGATAAGCAGTGTTGAATAAAAGATGTTCAATATAAGGTTTTAAACAATATGTAACCTTTTCATTTTTGCTAAGCGCCCCCATTAAGGAGTTGAAGGGCCAGCCCCTAAATATTTCTTTTGCATATATCTCGGAAGCGAAAAAGAATTTCAGAATAGTTGTTGAACAAAAATGTTCAAAATCATGAGAGCTATAAGAAGATACCAAGAAAAAAGGACCGGCCCCTCAAAATAGGGGCCAGGACGGGCCGAAAGTCTTTAATCTATAACTTTTTAATGATAAATATTTTAATACACACTACTGAAGCAAAATTTTCGTCTTAACAATTTATTTTTATCATTATATTTGAACAAAAATCTCAGTCAAATTCTGATCTCATCTTATCAAAAATCGGACGGAAGACCCACTCGTTGCTCGCAACGAGATCGCATCTAGTTATTATTTTTATTCTTTTTTCTTCTTACAAAATTTGTGCAGACGATTTCTCGGAGATGGCTCGTTCGATTTTATTCAAATTTTCGTGAAAGATGCGTTGATATCTGAAGTTAATTCCGGCAATTTCGTTAAGGGATATTTACTTCCGGTCGGAAGTTATCGCCCTTTTATAAAAATTTAGAGGACCTCCTTGTCTGCGATGGAACTCAAAAACGGCTTAAGCTAGAGCGCTGAAATTTTCAGTGATGATAGAGGACATGTTGCCATTTTGCACCTGGGTTTAGATATTTTCCGGAAGTGCCTAGTATGGAAGCTCGGTAGTGGTCGAAATTTAGGACACGAATTATGAGTGAATTTTTGAGACATTTTGTATCATATCTTTTAAAGTATAATTATTTTGTTAAAACATACTGAACAATATTTGTGCAGAATGACAAGATCTTTAATATGATATCAAGAAAAAAGGGCTGACTTATCATATTAGGGGCTGAGAGGGGCCAAAAGTATTAAATCAATAACTCTTTAACGATCAATATTTTGGTATACATTACTGAAGAAAAATTATTTATCTTAACAAACTACAACTATATATTATGATTTTTACGTCATATGTTACATAAATAAGGGCTAAAAGGGGCCAGAATGCTTAATCTTTGAAGCTTTATATCTCGAAAAGGGGAAACATTTTGAAAAGCAATATTGAACAAAAGTTGTTTAGAATGATGATCTAAACAATGTGCATCCTTTGAATTTTTCCTAAACAGCCCCTATAAGGACTTAAAGGGACGGCCCCTAAATATTTCAAGTCTACATATCTCGAAAACGAAGCGAAACTTCTGAATAGTTGTTGAACAAAAAGTCTTCAGAATTATAAGACCTTTCAAGTGATATCAAGAAAAAGGGGCCGACCCCTCAAATTAGGGGCTCAGAGGGGCCAAAAGTCTTTCATCTATAACTTCTTAACGTTAAATATTTTGATATTAATTATTGAAGCAAAAATGTTCATCTTCACAATGTGCATCTATATATCTGAAAGCATTCTTCAAATATTACGTAATTAGGGGCCATAAGGGGCCAGATTGCTTAATCTTTGACGCTTTATATCTCGAAAAGGGGAAATATTTTGAAAAGCAATATTGAACAAAAGTTGTTTAGAATGATGATCTAAACAATGTGCATCCTTTGAATTTTTCCTAAACAGCCCCTATAAGGACTTAAAGGGACGGCCCCTAAATATTTCAAGTCTACATATCTCGAAAACGAAACAAAACTTCTGAATAGTTGTTGAACAAAAAGTCTTCAAAATTACAAGACCTTTCATGTGATATCAAGAAAAAGGGGCTGACCCCTCAAATTAGGGGCTCAGAGGGGTCAAAAGTCTTTCATCTATAACCCTTTTACAGTAATGTTCATCTTCACGATCTTCTACTATAAATATTTTTAAATCTTTATCAAATATTGCGTTTTTAGGTGCCATAATGATCAAAATTTTGTTAAACATAACAGAAGCAAATTGTACGTTTTCACTATTTTTATATTTATGAACGAAAATCTCAGTCAAATTCTTATCTCATCTTATCGAAAAAGCGGACGGAAGACCCACTCGTTGCTCGCAACGAGATCGCATCTAGTTTTTATTCTTTTTTCTTCTTACAAAATTTGTGCAGACGATTTCTCGGAGATGGCTCGTTCGATTTTATTCAAATTTTCGTGAAAGATGCGTTGATATCTGAAGTTAATTCCGGCAATTTCGTTAAGGGATATTTACTTCCGGTCGGAAGTTATCGCCCTTTTATAAAAATTTAGAGGACCTCCTTGTCTGCAATGGAACTCAAAAACGGCTTAAGCTAGAGCGCTGAAATATTCAGTGATGATAGAGGACATGCTGCCATTTTGCACCTGGGTTTAGATATTTTCCGGAAGTGCCTAGTATGGAAGCTCGGTAGTGGTCGAAATTTAGGACACGAATTATGAGTGAATTTTTGAGACTTTTGTATCATATCTTTTAAAGTATAATTATTTTGTTAAAACATACTGAACAATATTTGTGCAGAATGACAAGATCTTTAATATGATATCAAGAAAAAAGGGCTGACTTATCATATTAGGGGCTGAGAGGGGCCAAAAGTATTAAATCAATAACTCTTTAACGATCAATATTTTGGTATACATTACTGAAGAAAAATTATTTATCTTAACAAACTACAACTATATATTATGATTTTTATGTCATATGATACATAAATAAGGGCCACAAGGGGCCAGGCCCCAGGATCATGAAACAATCTTAGACTTAAGTCAAATTTTCAATCGGTTGTAAAAAGTTTAATTATTATTAAATTAATATCTAAATTTGCAGAAAACAACACTTTTGTGAAGTAATACTAAAATATATTTTAATTTTGGTCTGCTTAACTTCTACAACATTTTAGTATAAAATAAAGATTTTGACTTAAGCTTAAGATGTTTCCTGATCCTGGGGCCAGAATGCTTAATCTTTGAAGCTTTATATCTCGAAAAGGGGAAACATTTTGAAAAGCAATATTGAACAAAAGTTGTTTAGAATGATGATCTAAACAATGTGCATCCTTTGAATTTTTCCTAAACAGCCCCTATAAGGACTTAAAGGGACGGCCCCTAAATATTTCAAGTCTACATATCTCGAAAACGAAACAAAACTTCTGAATAGTTGTTGAACAAAAAGTCTTCAAAATTACAAGACCTTTCATGTGATATCAAGAGAAAGGGGCTGACCCCTCAAATTAGGGGCTCAGAGGGGCCAAAAGTCTTTCATCTATAACTCCTTAACGTTAAATATTTTGATATTAAATATTGAAGGAAAAATGTTCATCTTCACAATCTGCAACTATATATCTTAAAATTTTCTTCAAATATTACGTCATTAGGGGCCATAAGGGGCCAGAATGCTTAATCTTTGAAGCTTTATATCTCGAAAAGGGGAAACATTTTGAAAAGCAATATTGAATAAAAGTTGTTTAGAATTATGATCTGAACAATGTGCATCCTTTGAATTTTTTTAAGCAGCCCCTATAAGGACTTAAAGAGACGGCCCCTAAATATTTCAAGTCTACATATCACGAAAACGAAACCAAACCTCTGAATAGTTGTTGAACAAAAAGTCTTCAGAATTGCAAGATCTTTCATGTGATATCAAGAGAAAGGGGCTGACCCCTCAAATTAGGGGCTCAGAAGGGCCAGAATTCTTTCTGTAACTCTTTAAGAGTAATGTTCATCTTCATCTGGTACTTTATATATATTTTAAAATCTTCATCAAATATTACATTTTTAGGTGCCATAAGAGGGGCCAAAAACCTTGTATTTATAACTCTTTAATGATAAAAATTTTGTTAAACACAAATCTCAGTCAAATAGTAGACAAATCTCAGTCAATTCGTATCTCATCTTATCAAAATTCGGACGGAAGACCCACTCGTTGCTCGCAACGAGATCGCATCTAGTTATTATTATTATTCTTACCGATTTTGTGCACGCGAGTTCTCGAAAACGTCTTGGCCGATTTTCATGAAACTTTCAGATCTGATAGGTATTGATCTGAACCTTATTGGAAATTTTTTTCGTTGATGACGTCACTTTCTATCTCGAGATATTTAGGATTTTCTGATTTTCAGAGGGTCGGCTTGTCCTGGAAACTCATCCGAAACGACTTAGGATATCGAGGCAAGATTTTCAGTGAAGGTAGGGGAAGGTTGGTAGACTTGCAGGCAGGTGTCCAAATCTCTCTAGCGCAAAAGGCGCCGAAGCTCGGTAGGGCTCAAAAAATGTCTCTGAAACATCTCACAAAATTTTACACCTTTTCTTTCATATCTT